>NW_005054300.1:3656353-3682397 GCF_000277835.1 Geospiza fortis | reverse complement strand
GGAAAGAAAAAGACTTCACATTTGTCTTATTCTGAGAACTGTTTCTCCAAATTCTCAGTATTTTTCCATTCCCTGCTCACCCAGTTGGGAAATGAGCTAAAGCTTGTGTTAACTACTCATCATTTTGAAAGTTCTTTTTCTCCCCATCTGTGTTATGTTATAATGAAGAGACTTTCAATTGTTTCATCTTTGCTTTGTAGTGATACAACTGTTAATCAGGTGTTAACCAGGGGAACTTGCTCATTGCTTTCCTCACGTATCTTTGTCTTGCAGGATAAGCAGCCAGATTTTTGTTCTCTGATTGCTCCAAATTTCCTATCACAGACCTCTCCAGCAATTTTTTTTTCTGATTTTACCTCTATGACTGCTTTTTTTCTTTATTAAATGTTGTGTTTAATAGGAGTTGTTTTATTAGCAGCACTGAGAATTGGGCTGCTTTACCCTAGGGTTAGGGACAGAATTCATTAAAAAAAAAAACCAAAAAAACCATCCAAGCAGAAGAAAATCAACATGTTCACATTCAAAGAGCAGAGACAGTTGGCTAACTGGTTTTGCTTGGCACATGGAGTTCTTCTGCCTGCCACCAGTTTGTACTCTGCCTAGAAATAACATTCTCACTCATGCTGCACCCTGATTTGGCTCTGTGGCTTTATTTGGTAAAGAAACTGCTGGAATATCTGACACCACTCTTCAGCCTGGGACATAACACTCCTGTGTGAATTGGCTCTTATTCCTAACTCTTGCTGGGCCTGGGCTTTACTGCCAGGCTACATGTTTGCATTGCAACTTGCCACTGACATCTGGTAATAAATATAGAACTTTCTGCTTATTGCCCTTGTTATCTAATTATATTCTGAGCTGTTTTTCTTCAATGCACCTCATATGTCATGCTGTAAAAGATGAGGGAGACAAGTTTTAACAATTCCCTGCTTAAAAGATGACAGTCACAGTGGTGAACAATCCTGTTATGTTGCTTCCATTACAATTCCTGGTGTGTACTCAGTGGATAATAAGGACCACTGCTCGATGGCCAAAGATGAAATTTTTATGCTCATATCCTGGAGATTTGATAGTTTTCAGTTTCCCATAAAGGATGATGTGGTTTTAGTGTGCTAAGCACATGTAGCCCCTGATGCTTTCAGAACAGGGCGTTTAATGGGGTATCTCAGCAGCTGTGTCCAGCCAGAGGAAGCAGGAGGCACTGTAGCAGTGGGTTTTGCTAGAGTTGGGCACAACATATGGAAGGCAATGGTGCTTCAGATAAAGAATGGAAACTTGGGATGGAAAAGCATCCTGCAGACTGGCCAGCAAAGAGGTGAGTGTACACCTGTAACCACTGCAGCATGGCTGGATCTGCCAGGAAGGTCATTAAAGAAATCAATGTGACCTTGACAAGTACATGGCCTGGTCAGACAATATTGATTCACTGATGACATGCTGTTGCATAATCCTCTCCCATTTGGGTCTGATGGTTTCTAGGCATGATTGATTTCAATGTTTGCAAGGAAGGACATAAGAAACAAAGAACTTAAATTATTCTGTGAAAGTGGGTTCTTGAAAGTAAAAATGTTTTGGACAGCAGAGGAGAATTCTGTAGGAGGCTGACAGACTTGTGTATCCTTTTCTTTTTGTTCATCATATTCTGAATCTTAATGCTAACTTCTCATAGAGTCACAGAAATGTTTGGGTTAGAGAGGACCTTAAAGCCTTCTCTTCTGCAGGCTGAACAGTTGCAGCACTGTGTCTTCACAAGGGAGGTGCTCCAGCCCTCTGATCATTTTTGTGGTCCTTCTCTGGACTTGCTCCATGTCTGTGTTGAGTGCTCCAGAGCTGGACACAGTGTTCCAGAAGGGGTCCCAGAAACCAGAAATAAAGAGGCAGAAACACCCTCTTTTTATGTTCCTCAAGGATGATGAAAGATCCACTCTTCCTTCCCACCCCACATTCACAGAGTGCAGTTCATTGCCATAGACTTCTGGTACCAAATACCCAATTTATTTGTATGGCAAAGTACTAGAAAACACAGAAGACCTCAAGGTCTTTCCTAAAATTCTGTATCCATGCAAAAATTTAATGTGCTCAAAGAGCTTCAGAATGAGGACAACATCTTCTTTGGAGAGGATTGTTTCTGGCAAGGAGCTGAGGAAACAGTAGAAAATGTAAGAGTTGAAGACTCTAAATCTCAAAGACTTCCATTTTGTCTACTTCAGCAATCTCTAAGAAGTTCCTACCTGGGTTATTTCAAACATTGCGTGGAGCTTGACCTGACTTAGCAATTCTACTCCTGCTTTATTGCCTTGTACATTTTGAGGAACTTCAACTCAATCCATTTTCTAGGGTATATTTTTCTTTCTATAACTACCTGTCAATTTGTTAGTTTTGGATTGTGTTTTCAAGGAAGCTCCTAATTCAGACTTGTGCAGCCATTCATCAGGTAAAGGACATGGATGAGAAATCTATATAGAAAATAGTTTAATGTCTTCTAGCTGGCTCCCTCCTTTCCGGTACCCCATGAAGGCTCCAGTTCTCATTCAGGTATGGTTTGCACCACTGAATTGCTCAGGTTTGTCTCAGGATATACTGAAAGTTTTGGGAAGCTGGAAAGCAACTAGTAAGGGAATATGGAATATATAATGATAATGGAAGCATTTTTATAATTTAGTGTCTTGAGTTTAATCAGAAGTTGAAAAGTCATCCCACGCATTCAATGCAGAATCAATCTGTACCTGTAAAAACTGAAGAGCCATTGGTTTCTCGGTTCGAGTCCCAGCTGGGCATTCTTTAACTGTATGAAACTCCTCAAATCAAATAGGAATAGAAATGTTACATCTTGGCTTAAAAAATTCATTCAAAATGTTTTTCTATTTGTAAAATATTTAAACATTTGCCTGCAGTCTCAGAAATACAAGCAAAATTGTGCTACTACATGAAAATCTTATGAACTAGCTCAGAAATGGAAGTCTAGATGCAACTGTAGTTTAGTGGCTGACTTGTGTACATAACTGTAAATTATTCTGCAGAAGAATTACTTACTGAGAAATGTTTTATTTCATGACAATTCCATAATGGGCATGTAGGAAAGAAATACATATCTCCAAACACACATATATATATATAATGTTATCATAGAAAATAATCTACAGCAGATATTTGAACCTGCCAAAAGCAGTCCAGGGCTCTGCTTTCACTGAACCTCTGGGCCTTTCCATCCTCCTGGGTGTCTCTTCATCCTTCCTTCTATCTCTGCTCCTTTGACCAGGGCTGTAGTTTGCTACTGACCGTGCTTTTGCAATGCATGAAACTGAGTGTCTCTGTGCTGTCAGCCAGTGAAGACAGTTTGTGTTCAGGAAACTGTTCTCTAAGTACTGCCTGCCTGAACCCCTTTGCAAAAGTTTTTTACTTGACTGGGTTTTTGCAGCTTCTTGCTTGTTTGCTACCTAACTATGAACACATGGGAACACCAGAGGGGTTTTTTTTAATGTTCTGTTTCGTTTGCTTTTCTTAGAAAAAAGAAATCAGGGAGTGGGTTAGTTCAGGTATGATCTGGATGGGACCTGTGGCTGAAATGGACAGCTAAAGACTATTCTTCATTTTTCTTCATGGCCAGTCCTCTTCAGAGGACCTGGGCTGTGTTACTTCCCCACCCAATGGCCTCATCTCCCCCTGAGGGACATCTCCAGCTGTCACCACCTCCCATGTTGGCCCCACGTGGTTTAGTGATGGCCCAGGGCACATCAGGGGACTTGTGAGGCTGTTGTGCTGGTGCCTGTGCACAGCTGCAGGTGCGGGGGCAGAGCAGGAGCCCTTCCCATGGAGGTGTGTGCTCGCCTTTGCAGCCGAGAGCAGAGGCTGCTGTGGAGCTCGGCAGGGCTCAGAGCAGGGTGCATTAACATATTTATGTTGTTCTACAGCCCAAAGAAGCAAAACTATGATGTGTTAAAGCTACTTATCTATTGCTCATGACTACTGCACTGCTTCTGTGTAATCAGCCATAAAACTATCTTAGGAAGCCCTATTTTGCTTCTTTTGATGTCAAGAAGAAAAATCCCATTTACAGCAGTGGTACAGAAACAGGAAGGACCAGATGCTGGAATAAAATTCATTTGAAAATAATCTTGAGGAGGGAGAGAATGTGTAGAAGGGACTATAGAATAAATTTACCACATTTGATTAGGTATGTGACACAAAAAGACCAGAAAATGAAGAAGCCTTTTAAAAGGGATTGTTATAGGGCTGTAAACATTGAAGACTAATTTCTGAGGGCTGGGGGTGACATTAGGCAGAAATTTTTTGAAATGTAAAGAATCTTTGTCCTCTAGCAGGTGCTGCTGGGACTCTGGTGACTCTTCACTAAGTCTTGTCCACATGAAGGCACCACAGGGCTTAACATCATCTTCCCCCAACACGTGCAGGAGTCCTGTGTGTAAATGGCCAGCAGCTCCACCAAGCATTATGGCAGGGTTTGAACCTTCATCTGCTGCAGCCTTGGACAGAAGGTTTTGGGAGAGAGGCAGCACAGTGCACAGCTCCTGGGGGTGAGCATGCAGCTGTTTTCTATTTGTCTCATAGTAAACTTAGAGGCTTGAGTTGGGTGCTCTGGTTTGGCTGGGATGGTGCAAGGCTGGGAATCCACTGTGTCCCTCTCCTGCCATGCAATCTCTCATGCAGGCTGCCATCCCCAATGCTATATGAGCTGGAATATCCCTCTGTCCAGCTGGGATCAGCTGTCTTGGTTGTGCCCCCTCCCAGCTTCTTGTGAACCCCCAGCCTTCTCACTGGCCAGGCAGCAAAGAACCTGAAAAGTGTAAGTGCTGCTCAGCAACAGCTAAAACATCACCATGTTATCAACATTATTGTCATCCTAAAGCCAAAACACAGCACTGTACCAGCTAATAGGAAGAAAATTAACTCTATCCCAGCTGAATAAAGGATAAGCAGTGCCAAAGGCACTGATAAGTGCAGAATAAAGTGACTACTCTTAGCCAGTTTAGGGCAGCTTGCACAGCATGCTGGCTTCACAGTAACACTCTGGCCAGCTGCAAGCTTGAGAGAGGCATTAACTTTGCAGATCTCTTTTTGCTGTGTGAGTGTTGTGCTCTTTCCTTGTCTGCCTGCTCCTGGGAGCAAGGGGTAGCCCAACTGCATTTCTTTCCCTGTCTATATTGACTTACCGTTAACATTTTTCAAAGCTTTTTAAATAAAAGTAAAAAACTCCCAGCCCCTTTGGGAATACATCTGATTTTTCAGGTTTTATCTTTATCATTGATCCCTTTCCAGTTACTTCAGCCAAAGGTGAGGAAGTGATGTGTGAATGATGGATCATCTCTTTTTGTAACTAGGCTGTATGTAAGGGTCAGCTGTTAAGCTGAGGTTCTTACAGAAGCCCAGAAATAGGTACTTTCTACTTTTGTGCAGCCAAGACAATTACACCAGGGAGAACACTCTACAATGCACTGAATTCTCATTTTTGCTCTTATACTTTTTCTATTCCCCTCTTGCCCCCCAGAGAGTAAACTGGACAAAGACTGCATCAGGGATGTATCCTGTGAGGTCAAACCCATTGTAGACATTTAGTGTGGCCTCCACAGGAAGAATTGCTCAACTCCAGTTGCAAGAAAGTGTCTATAAAGGATTCCTGTACAGAGTTTACTTCAAAAAGCATTTGAAATTGGTCCTGAGCTGACTTGAAGTAGAGCATAGAAGAGGAGAATAACTGACCTGCAGTTCCATCTGATAGGGGTCTTCAGGTCATCATGAAGTAGCAAGTGGGCCTATATTTAAGTGGAGAACACTAAGAGAACAGAGAAAGCATCCTGTCCTTAGTTGTCAGTCATGCTCTAGCATTGCTTGTAGTTATTCTGTTTCTCTGTTAGTTGTAAATTGGTCTGATAAAAGGTCCAGTATTTTGGTGGAACAATTGGCGGGAGAAAATACATTTTTCATGGTGCAGGCCAAAAAGGAAATTAAAGTTTTTCCAGAAGTTTGCAGCAAATATTTCCAGGACATTATAATGCCACCTGGCATAATGCACTTCCTAATTCAGAGAAAGGAGGCACAAATAAATGTGCAAGAAGGTTATGGTTTGATGGTCAGTTCCAGGTTTGTTTCCTTGGTCAACCAGGTGCCACACTGGACAGTGTTTTGCACAAAACCATGATTTCAAACCTAGGAAACACAACTGCCAGGCTTCTGAGCATTACAGAGAGAAGAGGATGTATGTAGCTGATCTGCCATCCTGCTGAGACCAACCTTCATGAGCAAATTTATTCCTTGGGGTGAGGATGTAAATAAGCTGTGTTTCTGGATGTTCAGCACCATGAGTTCAGCTTCTCTCTCATCTTCATCTCTCAGGGGGTTTGGCCTTCAAGGACTCAAGGCAAAATTGTGCACTTGGGATTATGTGATGTCACCTGTTTGGCAGGACTTTTTTCCCACCTACCCATCAAAATCCAGCTTACACTGAACAGTCTGATTTTTCAGTGCTTTTCCATTGCCCTTTAGGCAGTAGTTATTTCTGTGGGTGCTGTCTGATCATCTGCCTTGTAAAACATTCTCTGACATGGGTATGAGGGCACAGTCAAACAGAATAAGGTTTGGGAATTTTAGGTGATCTGTGGTGCTGGTCCATTGTCTTGAGCAGCAAAGCATGATGAGGGGATTTCTTGCCCTTTTTCCCCTGACAAAAGGGACATTTTAAGTTAGGTTAATTTATTTTTCCAGTTTCCAGGAGAACCCCACAAACAGCCTTACTAGCAGACTTGAGAAGAAGGTGAACCTCCTCATGAACTGGAGGATGCAGAATTGGTGGGAGAAAGAGGGAAACATTTTAAGCTGGCATCAAAGCCAAAGATGTGATGCTACATCCCAGTATCTCCACAAAGTCAGTGGAGAGACATAGATGCTTTAGTTCAGAGCCTTCAGTAGATATCAGCCAAATGTCAACCCAAAGGAGTCTCTGACTCATTCCTGGTCTTTCAGGCTGTGCCTGGTTCTCTATGTGCCCTTTAGCTTGACTGTGCTTAAAGATGTAATTTGATTGCCAGGGCCACCTCCAATCCCTCCTTTCTCCTTTGTATGTGTGGAGTTCTTCCACCCTGATTTGTTCCTCCCACCCAGCCTTTGTATAGAGCAACCTCCAACACAAAGCGCCCAAAAAAGGATTGTGCAGTTGTGTCACCATTACACCTCGTCACAGCAGGGAGGTGACTCAGCTGCCACCCTACTGCATGGCTGGGATGTGTCACCAAGTGAATGATGACATTTTCAAATGCAGCAAAGTTTGGAACTGGAGTAAAGAGGAGGAATTAGGCTATAAAAGGACATTGGGGAACATCAGTGTTTCCAATAATCTGAAGCTTCTAGTTTAAGAAATATGCAGTTTAGAGAAGTATGATATTGTCACCTGAGCACATTGTGATCTCTTCTATTCTTTTTTTTTTATGGTAAAGGGAAGACTGGTCTACTGCTTAGAAGTTTTGCATATGAACTCAGTAATTTAAATTCAATGCCCTGTTCTGCAGCAAATTTCTTTGATTTCTTTTACCCCAGCTCTAAAACAAGGTTGAAAATAGCACTCCACTTGTGAGGCCATGGGGAGATTTCAGTCACAGTCCATACACATTGTTGTCATGGAGTAGATCTGTTTGATGGAGCCCCCTGGTGCATCAGGTTGTGCAGCATAGGGAGCTCCTTTGGTGGGTAAAACCATGGAAGTGCAAAACTTTATTTTAGCTGTTTTGGAGGACAAAATGGATTCAGTACTTTTGGTGGCAGAGCTTGGGCTAAAAATAAATCTACTGTTTTTATGTAGTACATAGACAAATTGATGTCAAGGCTGTCATGGAAATTAACATATGGAGGCAGCTTTTCCTGAAAGGACAGGGTACCTGCGTCCTTCACATACTAGAAATGGTGCAATAGGAGTTGTTGAAACCCAAGAAATTAGTCTGGGGTTTTGACGAGAGACACTTTATAAGCATGGGAGTTTTTCCCCTTCCGTAAATAAACCTCATATTTATTCTTTGCAGCAATGGATGGCTTCAACAACAGCTAAAGGAAGAACAACTGGGGCATAAACTAGAGCCCAATCCACCACAGACTTCTTTTGCTACTATGTAGAAATTACTTAGGTACAATGAGCCTTGGTTTACCATTTGTAAATTGGGAAAAATATCCTTGTCCTGCCTCACAGTGATCCTTGGTCCTAATGCTAATTTATCAATTTTCTTATAGACCACTTATGTGCCATCCTGATGTCTGGAACTCGAGAGCCTCATTTGGATATAGCTTAAAACAAACTTCCCTGTTGCTTCAGAGATATTGTGGGACCATTTGGAGGTGTTAGACATGAAGTCCTGGCCAGAGTCCAAGTTTAGTGTAGTTCCAGCCTGTTTCCCAGAGAATCTGCTCTGTGTTCAGGAGGACATGCTCTCGTCTGCTCTGTGTGTCTGTTGTGGGCTGTTAAAGCAGCTGACACGTATCACCCCAGAGGAGCTGCATGCTAAAATTGGTAAATCTCTGTGTACAGTAAACCAGTGCATGGCATTTAAGTGTTTTGAGATCCTTTGGGGAGAAGAAAACTTACATAACAGGATGAAAGAGCATTCTGTTTAGATGGGAAGAGGCTAGATACGTTCTTTCTTTGGTAGAGCTGAAACTCCATATCCAGTGCTTAATGAACAGGCGACGATGATAAATGTTGGAAGAGTATTGTTGTTGAACAAATGTTTCAACCTAGCAGATGGAAACATGGATTCATTTAGTTCTTTAGGAGTTCAGAAACATGAAAGAAAATTTGTGGAATGAATCTTCTGTGTCAAGAGGTCCGGGTCTGTACTGTCAAAAACATTAACTGTTTTATTAACTGATTAAACTCACTTTAAAACAAGCTAGGAATCACTGGTACCAAAAAGCTGTTTGATAGTCCAACACTTGTGATTAGAAATCATTGTATATTCCCCAGCTAAAATGTCACTGCATGTTAATTCTTTCCTTAGTGATAATTACTGAAGATTTATATGCAGAATGATCACATTCTCTTTTTATAATTGAAGTTCCACTTGTGGGATGGCTTTTTTCTCTTCCTGGTCATACTGTTAGCCCTGTTTCACACCACATCTGACCTTTGTAACCCTTGTGACTGTAGGTGACAGAACTGTCTGCTTTATCCCAGCAGAGTTCTTGTAACGGTCTAACAGCTCTCTTGCTGGGAAGAAGGCACCTCGTGTATTACAAAGATGTTTCCCCCCCCATTCCTGCATTTTGTTGGTGTCATCTGCTGAACAACTAATACAACATGCTCTGTCTTTTCTTTTGATTAGATCCTGCCTTAAAGACACAATTCTTATTAGTCTTTAACTGCACGCTTTTACTGTGATCCTTCAGTGCACTCACTATGATTTTTTCATTCTTGCCCTTGGCCAATTTCTGTCACTTTTTAAGTTTAATTTTGAAAGTGGAAAGGCAGAGTAAGACTGTGCCTTATGGGAATTTACTAGTAAAAATTCCCATGGTAATGAGGGTTTTATTTTTCAGTGGGAAAAAATATCAGTCTCAGTTGTGGGTGGGAAAAAAAGCTGAAAAAGTTATTCTGGTAATTGTTGAGGAAGATTGACATTGAAGTGCAATAATGTGTAGCCCCTGCTACACCTTCTAGAATCAAAAGCTTCTTAAGGTGAGCATGTGTAGTCAAATTGCCTCAACGCCAATCCTGAGTTTCTAGTTATGTATAACATAGTAATAAAGATGAGAACAGGGGAGTAACTCAGGTGCTTTTGAGTTAATACAGATCCAAGTCCACGCAGCATCCTGACTGTCAGACTTCAGGGGCTGCTTGTTGAAGTTTTCTGAAGGAAAACTTTTTGCTGAATGGTTATTGACTTCAAATTTGCTTCTAAAAAGCATAAACACAATGCTGCTTTTCATAAAAGCTTTTTAAGTAAGTCCTTATTATCTTATTAAAAATATGTTCTTTCAAACCCTCTGACAGGGCTGGGAGGAATGAGCAACTCGCATGCTTTTTCAAGTCTCTGCATAAATAGGAGCAGACAGCAAGAAGTGGGGGGAAAAATGGTAGTGCTTAGAAAAGCTTCTAAAATAATTGCCATTATTAAACATGCATAGTTTAGTTTTGAATCTTCTTCATGGGAAAAGTGCCTGCTGATTTTTACAAATTTGAAGTGAAAATCTGATTTTTATTTAAAATTTTGAAAATACTTTTCCCCCAAACTAGCTCTATTTTTAACCAAAATTTCATACCAAAAGGTGAAAATGTGGCAATCTAGCTTCTGCAAGTAACAGCACAGTGTGAGTAAGCAGGAAGCATGAAGTGCAGGGAGCCCTGAGCAGCAGCTACCAGAGCCTGCTGGGGAAGATGAGAAGCCACAACAGAGCCTGAAGTCTGAGTAGTCTCCCAGATGGGGAAAGGAAAATGGTGCTTGTAGAGTCTCCTGCCTTCTGCTGCTGTCCCAGCTCCGTCTGGCTGTGGTTTTGTGGCAGCTGTGATGGAGAGAGATGCTTGCAGCATGGGAATCTTTGGAGCTGAGAAGGCTGGCTGGCACAGAGGAAATTGTGTGCATTTACCCTTGACTTGATCCACAACCACTTTTAAACTGTATGACAATTATTAGCAAAATCTAATAGAAACATTAATTAAATAATTAATAATTACATAAATTATTAATTTTTCTCTTTCAGACTTTTCAGCAGACTGTAATGCTGGTCCTTAACCCCAGAAAAGGGAGGGAAGTGACATAAATCCTGGTCCCAGTGTCTCTGCTTTCTTTGTAGATCTACCATCTCTCCAGCCTTTGGTGATGCCTGACAGCAAGCCCCAGAGGTACATGCTTATTGCAGATGCCTGCTAACTTCTGGCAAGGGAAGGCAGCTGGAGGCTTGGAGTTGCCATTTAGTATCAGAGCCATAGACTGTAATCTCTGCCTTTGAACATGTGAGTAGGCTTACTTGGTTCTTGCCATATTCCCTTTCCCTCCTTACTAAGGAGACTATAACATCCTCCCAAGATGCAGTTTCTGAAAATGCTATTACAGAAATAGTTCTTATGGTGGAAAGCCAGCCCAGCATCCCCATCCTGCTGCTGCTAGAATCTGCCTTTCCTGCTACCACAAGCACTGGGAGCTGCTGACTTAAACCTGGCATGGAGATTCAAAGCTAATCACATACCCTGCCTTTACAATGTGTGCTCCTCATTTTCCCTGATTGCTCTGATTGTGCTCCAGGGATCACTGTCAAAGGGGTCAAACTGAGGAGTGTGATCCTCCCACCACAGTCCTGACAGTACTGAAGTCAGATCAGAAACCAGTCTGTAAGAGCTGAGCATTTAAGACTGGAATGTTGTGTTTGGGTGGCTGGGAATTCATCTCTCTTTCTGGTCTGAGGAGAGAGTTTAACTCTGGTTCTGTGTGGTCTGGTATCAGACAGATGGACTAATGGAAAGGAGCATTGCTGCCCCTGACCTTGGAGCTGGGCAATGTTATGGAGCAGTGACATCACCCAGCACATATGGGACAGCCAGGGGATCAGCCCCAGCCAGTGTGGGGTTGGGACACTCAGGTCCTGCTTGGCCAACCTGTTCTCCTGTCTCCTGACCTGCCTGGTGGATGATGGAAAGGCTGAAGATGTGTCTGCCTGTGCTTTAGAAAAGCACTTGACCCTGCCTCCCACAGCATTCTCCTGGAGAAACTGTCTGCAGGTGGAAGGGGTGGGAATTCACCTCACTGGGTAAAAACCTGCCTGTGTGGTGGGGATGATGCTGCACCCAGTGGGCAGCCAGGCAGGACTGGTGCTCTCCAGGGCTCAGTGCTGGGGCCAGGCCTGTTTCATATTCTTTTCAATGGTCTGGAGGAGGGGATTGAGGACAGACTTACCAAGTTTATAGACAACACTGAGTTGAGCAAGAGTGCTGACCTGCTGGGGAGGAGGAAGGCCAAGGGATCTGGACATGCTGGATTGAAATGCCAGTTGTGTGAGGTTCAGTCAGGTGAACTGCCAGGTCCTGCACTTCAGCTACAACAACCCCAGATGACTCTGTGAAGACTGTGATGTGTAATGCTTATTCCTAACTTGATGTGCTGGTTCATGTGCTATGCTGGTATGAGCTCTTTAAGCACGGATGCATGAGACAGGCTCACAGGTAGTTTGCACTTTGTCTGATAGCTGCTGCTCCTTCTGTGCACAATATAAAATCTGCATTTGCTCTCCAGCTCTTTTAAGACAGTGCTGGTTTGATGGCTACAAATTATTCATTTCTCTTCCTACTCTTTATACGGTCTGCTTAGTATGAAAACAGTTCTTGGCAGTGACAGTCTCTGCATCACATCCAATATCACAGAGTCCCAGGTGTGGTGAGATCTTTAAGTGCATTTTCAGTACCTCTGTAAGGAGCTCTTGCCAGAGTACTAAACCAAATCCTGTTGATGTGGGTGCATTTGTATTACAATGAAGTTCTCCCTCTTCTTCTCTCTGTTTGGTTTCCTATTTCCCAAACCCAGTGCTGACATCAGGTACATGTATCTCGTCATGTGGACAATGGCTCCTTCTCTAAGCTGAACTATTCCTGTCTCAAAAGAATGGAGAATTTTGTGACTTACCCTAGGGCACTGCGGTGTAGCTGGCAGCGATAAAAAAAGCTACAGCAGGGAATGAAGGAAGGTCTTTTCTAGATGATTTTAAGTTCAGGATGTACTCACAATTGAGCTTTTGTTTGCTGTTGTTCTTTTTAAATAACTAAAAATTCAGGGAGTGTATTGGGGGAAGCCACTTCGGTATGTTGGGTGCTCATCTGTCCCGGAGGATGTGGTGTGAACAGGGTGGACAGTTTCCTTCTCTGTGCAGAACAGAGCAAGGATTGTCTGGGTATGAGAAAGGCAAAGCAGTGATCCTTCAGACCATGGCCTTGTTACTCTGTGCTTTTATGTTTGAAATCAGGAGATTCTTTAGCTCAGCAATTTGTACTGTGCTGTAAGACAAAATGAATGAAAAGTGCAGTCTAGGGAAAAGACTGAGGCTTTCTTGAGTTTGCACTGAGCTTGCCCCCTTGATTTTTTTTTTTGTTTGTTTGTTTATTTTTTCCTGAGATTTGCCATTTCTGTCAAAATATGTAGGGAGGTCTGGGACTTTGTTTTCAGAACTTGGGAGAGACTGGGATTTGAAGGATTACATGGATCACCCTTACTGTATATATATGTTATGTATAATACAAAGCTGAATTTTTCACCTTTTGGCATCATGTATAGTTTAATTCTTACCACTGTGACATTATTCTTCTACTTCAGAATGATGCACAGTTTTAGAGCTTTGGTGGAGGAGGGAATGTCTTTTCCTATGATGTTGCTGATATCTTTACTTGGGGGTAAAGTCATGAGTAGAAGCCCTGGGTAGCTCAGTCTCATATTTGTCATATTCCAAACTCCAGAGTGATGTCAATGAAAGGAGACGTGGAACTAAATAACACCCCGATATTATCTTGTGTGTGTGCCTGTTTTCATCAGTCCAGTGGGCAATCTCTCTCCCTCTCACCGGGGGGTTACACTGCACTGCTGCTGTGGGGAGGTCCCACATCTCCACAAGCTGTCCACCTCTGCAGCATCTCTCCTCAGGTTTGTGCTCCTGAGGTGTGCTCCTGGCTGGTAGCTCTGCCTCAGGCCCTTCTTGTACTCAGTTCAAATGAGACAAGAAAGGACAGTGGGATTATTCCAGCCTCCTCCTGACTCTGCAGGGATTTTAAAAAACGTACTGTTTTACTTTCTTCTTCTAGAAGACTCCATGCATGTTTTTTCTCTTTGCAGGGGTTTGGATTTGCTAAGCCATCTCCCTTGCTGATGGGCACACCTTTTCCTGTTTGAAACACAACTGTAGGCTACATATTCTATTTGTTTCAGCACCCTTGTCAACCTCATTTCAGGAAGATGAGCTGTGGAACTGGTGCTGGATGAGGAGTAAATGTGATGAATGGCATTTCTTACCCTCATGTTCAGGCAAGCATTCAGGTTTGTTTCATTTGCATAGAAGTAGAAGGGTATGAACAACAACTTGAGTGCTGCTTTCTCTTCATTATTCACCTTGTTAAGTCCCTATTTTGCTGTGTTTGCCTTTCCTATAATCACATATGTTATTCTTACCTACACATACTTTGGATGTGCCTTGATAGATTCAGCTCTTGGTGTAAATTTTGAGTAACTGCTTTGAGTTTAGTGGAGCTTTTATTTAGCTACAACTCTCTCACAGGTCATGGAGTTTGGGCAATATAAGCCAGAAATGAATCAGGAACAGTGTTCTAGTAGCTCTTGACCTCCCAGAGACAAATGCTGGTCCCAATGCCTTTCAGGTGTTATTGCCTTAAATACCCCCCAACACAGCCTGACTCTGCTGCCTCTTGCCCAGGGCAGTTCCAATGCCACAGGAGGGTAAAAGGAGGAAAGAGAGAGGCATGCCCTGGAAAACCACTGCAAGTCTTCCCAGCATTAAACTCTGAGTTTTTACCCATCCTTCTCATGTGACTTTTAAATTGGCCACAACCAGTTACATTGAAGGTGAGACCATGCCCTGCACATTACACACGTGAGTTCAGAAGTGACAGATCTTTCTGGGGAGCTTCCAGAAACAGCAAACACAGAGCAACCACTGGTGAATGAATGGGTGAATGTTTTATTGTTGGGCTGTGTAATGCTATTATTGTGGCGTGGGACCAGGAGTATTTGATGTTGTGCTGGTCACTAATTCATGTGTGAAGCCTCAAGCATTGATCTGTGTGGATTAAATGCATGCTGGAGACGTTTTCTGCGCTGTGCCACTTCAAATTCTCTCTCATGATTCAACACATTCAAAGCAAATAATTTTCTGTTTCCCATTTGCCAGTGAATGCATGCCATTTAGTTTGTAATTGGTACACAGTATGCTGTGTGTGTCTCTGCTAAATCATGAAAAGTGTCCATTTTCTAAATTGCACAAGTATTTGTCACCTTTGTTTTAAAATGAGAGCCATAAATTTTATGGGGCATGTGAATATATGTATTAGTTTTCTTACACAGGTGAATAAGTCACACTGTGATCTGACATGGGCTTTATGATCCTGCTCAGGTTATGTTCTGTGCTAAATTTTGTCTGTTGCTTCTATATTTAGAATTTAGCTTTGATTTTTTTTTTTAAGGAAAGAAAAATATGGAAAAAGTAGGCATATCAAAAGGGCTGTTCTGGGCTTCTACATGTTCTTCATAAGCCAGGAGATGCAATGAGCTGTGGCAATTTGGCATGCTGGAGGTGCTTGACAGTCCATTGCCTACTAAATATGGTACATTTAAAAACTTTGATTTTACACAACTGCGAATCCACTTGATTAATGTGTTTTCTAGGGAGTTTTTAAATACTTGTATTGGCTGAGCAAAGTCCTCTAATGCTTAATGGGGCATGACAAGTGGCCTCAGCATAGCTATGATGTGGAATGTCAGCTGACAGGGGAGACAGAAAGGGTTATGTTCCTAATCTTATGGGGATGAAATGCAAATGAATTAATGGAACAAAATTCCTTCACACTTCTAGAAATACAGTATTTTTTTCAGGTCAGCAAATATTATGAAAACCTTACTGTCTCTGCCTCTGAAGGAACATGTGCCCTTCAAAAAGTGAGAATGAAACTTCTCTAATTTTTTCCTTTACTGATACTACCATTTTTTCTTGAATATGTGGGATGTTCTCGGGGTTTTTTGGTGAAGAGGCTGAGGGAGGAAAATGGAGGCAATTTGCAAACAACGTGACTTAACATGATAGGAGTTAATCAGAGCTCCTTTGCCAAGCCAGCATTACTCAATAAAAGCACTGCTGCTCTTTCTGAGAGAATAAATATCTTTGTGCACTTCAGCTGTCTCTGTATTTTGGTGGCGGGGAGAAAAAGGGCTCAAAGAAATGGTGTAGGATTTCAGTCTGCCTATTATTTGTAATATACATGTAATTTGTAGTACAAAGAAGATGTCAAAGTGCAGTGCAGTGAAAAGTGCTGATACAGAGTTGGAGTGGGGTTATCTGATATGCCTAAAAGAGCTTTTGGTAAAATTTTGTCACAGTTGCTCAAAGAAATTGAATTTAGGCCACTGCCAAGAACTGTTGAAAACCCCATTTTGGGCTAAGATCCTTTTTCTGAGGTTAACTCAACAGGAGCTTTGTGAATTTGTGATGCAGGCTTGAAACCAATGGGGAAACAGGAAATAAGAAGAAATCTGGAAATGCTTAGAGCAGTTACTGGGGCCAGTGTGGTTGGGAGAGTGACTGTGGAGGGATGAACCTCTCTTTACAGTGCATTGGTCTGAGGGCTGCTAAACTGAGGTGTGGGCTGGTTTGCAGGAGCAATGTGAAAGTTGGCTGGAATAAGTATGAGGATTGCTTAGACAGATTGACCCTGATCTTATTTAAATTGTATTCTCAAGGACTGAGCACATGGGCAGTGGGATCTTATCCTCAAGTGGAACTGTTGGTCTGTTTAAAACATGACTCTGTGCTTACTGCTCTGGGTTTCACTGGTCTTACTTCAATATTGTTATTCACAAGTAAGAAACCAACTTGGCCAGAAATATGGATACAAGATGCACTCTAACACTGACCACTTTTATTGTGGATTGTATCATGTGAAAGCTAGGCTTACTTCAAAAAATGTTGTCAGCAATCTTGTTCTGCCACGTATTTTCTAAGATTCAGAGACAATTTCTGTCCTGTTCTATCTCTCCTTGTCATCAAAAGCCAGATTTTCACAAGAGATAGACACTCAGCAGGTTTTATTTTCACACAGACCAGTTTCCTGTTCATTGCTTAGGGTGTCATAGTGATTGTAATTTATGTCCATACTAAGGAGGCTTTACAGGGGATTTAAGCAGATTTAGCATAGACAGGACCAGACAAAAAATAATTTGGCTTCTATTTTTGCAATTACACAATATGAGATAGATTTTCTGAGCCAGGTGGCCAAGGAGTGGTGAAACCTACTCTCCTCGCTTATAAATTGAGGAGTTACCTCAGAGCACAAAAGTCTCATTAGATCTGGAAATTCAATGCCTTGATCTATCATAAATGTTTTAAGATAAATATGGAGGAGGCTAGATTTCTTTTAGTATTTCACAATTTTATTTTAGCCTAGATATTATTTCCCAATGGAGGAAGAGTTGTTTACTTTGGAAATATCACAAGAGGTGGAATATTGAGAATTTTTGATGCTTACACACAGACATCACCAAGATGCTGGGATACTTACAAAATACAATGTTCAGGTAGAGTGACCATGAGAAGTTTTTTGATTGAACCTCAGTAATCAAAGGAAGGTGAGTGCATACCTAGCAGTTACCATGAGTGCATAATGAGGGAGGCATCCTAACTGTTGTCTTTGAAATGTATTGTATGATTCAGAGATGCTGGAGTGTATAAATGATACCACCTTCGTTAACTTAAAAACTATATCTTCTTGATTCAACTCTGTGTTTCCAGTGCTAATTAAAAGTACATCCTTTGACTCCTGGAGAGTTTCTTTGAAGTGGAGCAGCTTAGAACAGGCCGTGGTTCTGAATTTCTTTCATTCTCATTTGCTTATATTGACAACCAGTATAAATCTGAAGGCAAAAAAGTAAATTTGTTCTCCCTTTAATAGGACCACTCATGCAAGGGTGCTGGGATTAGATTTTAAATTGGCACTTTTTAAACCTTTGATACAGTTACAGGCTCAGTGAGCCATGCTCACTTTTCCTATAGCTAGACCTAGCTGGAAATTAGTTTTCTCCTTTGTCAAAATATTTTCTAATAAACATTTAGCCTTTCTGCTAAAAACAGTGCAAAACACTCAATAACTAATATAGCTGAAAATATACAGCTTTATTTCCTCTTCTAGAGAAACAAAACAGACAAACAAAAAATAGCTAGGAAAAAGTAGGCATCATCTGGGAATTCTGTTTAAAAGAAAATCTTGGGGAAGGAAAAGAAGAGGAAAGAAGCACCAAATGAGCAGTTTCATGCTTCTGATTGCCAGTAAAGACATACCTCCTCTTTGCACCTCCTTCTTCACCTTCCTCAGGTTCCCTTGCATTATCTCTTCCCTATAAGAAAGGAAAGAGTTGAAGTCAGGTGGCAGATATATCCCTGCTGCTGTGGCTGTGAGAGAACTGCTCTTCCCTTGTGGCTCTTGTGACAATCAGGGAGGCCAGGGCAGGTGCCCTGAGCATCCTGCAAGGCAGCAGAGTGCAGCAGTCCCCACTGGGTTTTTCAGGGATTTGCGTGCCTGGATGTGCTGTCTCTGGAAGAGAGAAGTGAACTTCTCTCTGTGAACAAGGGTGAGCAGAGGCTGGAGGTGGTTCTGTGTGGCAGGGAACTGTGTGGTCATAAAATGGCTTTATTTTCACACTGTATCCTGGGTGTTTGAGTCTTCAGTGTCTCCAGGTTAGGACTGGAGCTTGTATTTAAATAGCAGTGCCCAGATATTTTAAAAATATGTTTCCAGTATGAAACTCTTTTGTTAGTGAGAGTATTTTAACAATCTAGGCTTTAATATTGCTTCTCTTGGGAGATATTGCAAAGGAATTGCTGATTGTACTTACTTTATAATCATTGCTATGCAAACCAGCATAAATACTACTCCTGCAGGCACCTGTGTCCTTCAGTCTCAGCAAGAACAGATCAATGCACCATGCAAGATGAGGAGGGTTGTGGAAAGCCAATATGCAGGTCTGGGACAGAATGAGACTTCTGAGGCAGTAGAATTGGGAAAGGAAGCATACAAATAAGGAGAAACTCCCCTTAGAGGTGAAATGCAGTCCCTGTCAAAAATAAGTTTCAGACCTCTGCTCAGAGCAGTGAGTGAAATGAATTTAAGGTGCAGAAGACCCGACCAGAAAGCAGAACAGCATCAAGATTTCTGGGTTCTTTAGCTAAGTTTGCCATTGACACTATTATAGTTGCCCAGCTGAGCCTGTTCTAACTTTAAATTGTTTGAGTCATTTGAAAAAAATCAATGTATAACCTGCATTCCCATTCAAGACTTATGTAGTTTGCAAAGCCCTCTGGGATGTGCTGGAAGAAGGGGACAAGAATGCCGTACACATTCTGTTGGCTCCTCTGGTGGCAGGGTGTATTCAGAGCAGATGGGGTTGCCAACTTGCTGGTTCATTGTGGAGGTATTTGCTCAGTAATGAATGAGGCAGAGGAACAGACTGAGAATTCTGCACTCCAATACCCCACTGAGTGTGCTCATATGGTAATGTGGAATGTCTGCTCTCTTCAGGGATGTAAAACACGCCATCTCAATGCAGAAAAACAGGCCTTTTAGAAAACTGGGCCTCTAGATGCAAGGGAAATGGAGAAATCAAAAATTAAATCAAGCCAGTTTTTTTCTCCCCTCAGATGAAGAATGATCTCTCCTTGCAAATTATGAGAAGCCTGAAAGATAATGCAGCAGCTGGGGACTTCTGTATGGGTTTAACTGGAAAGAGGACAACTAGCAGCAGCCAGTGCATCCCAGCAAAAAGTTGCTAATAATCACATCCCTGCATCCATCATGAGCAGCAGAAATTAGGGAAATAAGGAAGAAGATAAAAGTCAATAATCTTCCTTACATCTAATGAAGTCCTCTTGGACATGTGATTTCTGCTGGACTCTTCTAATGCATCCAGGTTAATTCTTGATGCTGCAGCTGTTAAAGATCACTACTGCTTTGGTGTGCAAAGATGATGCCTAAATTGGGTTTCATAGTGTGAGAACTGCAAAGAAAGACAGTAAATAATCACATCCTCCAAAACCTCTTTTGAAAAAGGTAGAACAAAACTATCTTTCTCTCCAGAATTTATCTGACACTGCTGATGTTAGAGAAAGAAGGAAAACCTAGAATAATAGGCCACACTGTCAGTGCCTGTTCTATTCTTTATAGAAATATGTGCCAAAATAAAATTATTTTTGGCCATATTCTGGCAAATGAGCAAACATTTAATCTTGGTGTCTGCTCATAGTTGTTTGACTTCGAGATGATTTGATCCAAATCTTCATTTAATTGTGTCAGCTGCCTCCAGGGCTCCCTGACCTCGTGTGTGTGATGGGGAAACAGGTGACAATAGTAGCTGAGGGCTATGGCTGTACATTCTCCC
This sequence comes from Geospiza fortis, assembly GCF_000277835.1. Lineage (NCBI taxonomy): Eukaryota > Metazoa > Chordata > Aves > Passeriformes > Thraupidae > Geospiza > Geospiza fortis. The sequence goes on along the minus strand of NW_005054300.1, from coordinate 3,662,274 downwards.
TTTAGTGAATTCATTTCAGGTGCCTGTAAGAATTTATTTTGGATTCTCATGCACTGCTTCATTTTTAATGAGGATTGTGAACTTGGGTTAAATAGGCACTTTCAAGTATTTTTATTTTGGTGCTGAAAAACTGGATATAAGATGGCAATGTATGCTGCTTGCAGCCCAGAAAGCCAACCTGCATAAAGGAACATGGCCAGCAGGTCAAGAGAGGTTAATGTGCCCATTTGTTTCTGCTCTCTGAGACCCCTCCTGGAGTGTGGTGTCCAGCTCTGGAGCACCCAGCCCAGGAAAGGCATGGACCTGTTGGAGCAATCCAGAGAATGGCTGCAAAGATGATCAGAGGGCTGGAGCACCTGTCCTGTGAGGAAAGGCTGAAACAGTTGAGTTTGTTCATCCTGGAGAAGGGAAGGCTCCAGGAAGGTCTTACTGCAGCCTTTCAGTACATAAAGGGGATTTATAGCACAGGAGAGACTCGTTACCAGGACCTGTCATGACGGGGCCAAGGACATCAGTTTTAAACTGAAAGAGGCTATTTCATATTGAGCATAAAGAATAATTTTTTTATGATGAAAGTTGGTGAGACACTGGCAAGGTTCCCCAGGGAAGCTGTGGATGCCTCATAATTGGAAGTGCTCCAGGCCAGGTTGGATGGAACTCTGAGCAACCTGCTCTAATGAAAAGTGTCCCTGCCCATGGCAGGCAGGTTGGAATCAGGTGACCTTCAAAAGTCTCCTCCCATCCAAACCATTTCATGATTCCATTAAATATTCCTGTTAAGGACGATGGGAAAGGGAACAAAATAAGGGGGATGAAATCTGTTGTAGAAAGGATCATAAAGGGTAAATGAGCATTACTTTCAAGAGATTTACCTTGGTGGCTGCACAAAAAAATCCTCTGAAGAGAAGGAATTCCTGCTCTCTGTTCCCCAGGAGATGTCTTTTGCTTACACAGAATAGGAGGAGGCCAAAGAAGAGAAACTCCTAGGGTTTTCTTTGTGAGGTCTAGCAAGGGGAAAGAAGTAGACGAGCAAGAGCAAACAGAAAAGGCAGCTGAGGGTTCAGCCAGCACTGCTAAGAGCAGTGTTACATTGCAGGTGTGTGTGCAGCCACATCTGCAACTGCTAAATCTGGTGAGCAAAGATTTCAGCTGTCTGGTCTCAGTTCAGCCAACGCTGCTACAGATTTTTCTTTTTCTGGTATGCAGGGAGCACATATCAATTGTTTTGCTATCTAAAAAAAGGAGACTTCTGTTCTGGTAGATGCGGAGATCTAAGTCCAAGACCTAAAGGAACCCTGATTTGAGAATTAAAGGTATAAAATCACTTCAGCTGCTGCAGGAAGACATGTAACCTCAGTGTGAATGGGGTTGCTTGAGCTCCCTCCTGTGTCTACTTGTGTGATAAAGGTGGGCCTCAATGACAGACCTAAGCAGAAAAAACTCTTTAGTTGCCAGCTTAAAGTACTTCTGAATCTCCTGTGCTGGCAATGCAGTGATGAAGAGAATATGCAGAAAAGTCTAGCAGGAAGAATAAGAAATATTCTCTTCAGACTGGGAGGAGAAAAGTTAATTGCAACATAAAAATGCTATTATGGTAGTAATGAGAAATCCACTTGTAGAAAGCAAAGTGTCAGGCTAAACCTGCTATTTCTAAAATTTACGCAATAATTCAGGGTTTCATTTAATAAAAAACCTTGTTTGAAAAATCTTTTAAGACAAATTTAAACATTTAAAGAGAATATTACCTCTGTTAAGGTATTTGCGATTTTTTTGTCTCTCTTTTCTGTGGTTTAGAGTGAGACCAGAAATCTCAGTATGTCAGAATTTCAGATCAGTGGTCTTTGAGGATTTTAACCCTATTTTGTCTCTATTTCCCTTCATTATATTATAGAATACTGGAATGAATAACTTCCAGCTGATTTATTTTCCTGTTTCTGTGTTACTTTCATTGTTTCTTTTGCCACGTTGTCAGGCTTCCAGGGCTGAAAAACAAATTGAAGAGGTGCGGTGTGAGGAAAGGGAAAACACACACACTCCACAATGGAGAAAGAACAAACCAACCTAAAATCTTTAGTTTCTCTGGGTTAAACTGCAAAATGAAGAAAGGAGGAAAGAGAAGGGGATTCTTTCCTTCCCTCAAAATAACGAAACTAAACTTGAGAGACTGTGTGGCCAAATGAAGGCCTTGTGTGCCTTTAAGTTTCTCTTTTTCCTTGAGGTACCTTGTGAGCCCTACGAGAAGCTGCTATTCCTTTCCAACACACCTTGCTTTCAAGGATCAACTGCTTGTAACTCTGAAATTATTTTTGAAAAGGGGAGGAAAAACCAACCTAAAAAGGCAACCCTGTGAATGGAGAGATTGACAGAGAGGGATAAATCTGGTCCAGATGCTCCCCACCTGTTTTTTTTTTCATCCACATCTGATTCCATGTTGTTCTGTTGCCAGCCAGAGGGCAGCTGAGTGGGGTCAATAACAAGGTGTGGTCATCAGTCTCTTAACTGGCCTAAGAGAGAAATCCCTTGGGTATCAAACTTACCTTTCTCAATTCCTTGAAAAGGACACAATAGTTTCAGCACAGCTACTGTGATGAGCAGGGGAGGGGGAGTAGACACTTCCTGTGGAATGTATAATGTATAAAGAGGTAGGAGGTATGGGATGGCCAAAACCCTGTTCAGAACTTTGCCTTTGATAAAGTGAGGCAATTTCAGATCTATTTTACAAATGGAAAACTGGGAAAGAGGTTTTAAATTCCAGGGGAAGGGAAATCAGTGCTGGTTTGACCATTAGAACTGCTGCCTTTCTCTCTGTTTGGACTACAGTCAACCTCTTCCAGATTAATAATCATAATAGAGCCTTTGAGCTTTTATCAGACCATCTGATCTGATCTAGCCTGTGGATGTGAAGATGAAAGGTTAATCCCCAGGGCCATCTGCTTTCCTTTACCTTTTCTGTCTGAATGCATTGTTTCTTTGTCTTGCCTGCCCACTTTTGGCATGTCTCTTGCTGTCTTGTAGCTCTAATCCTGGTTTACATCTGACTCTCTGCAGAGGATGCAGCCTCTTTGAGCAGCAGCTGCCTATTCAGAGATGCTTGCAAGTTTCCTTTAGTATTTCCTCTCCTCTCCTGGCAACTCCTCTCAGTATGATTTATGAATTGCAAGCATAGCTGGGGGTGATGCAAAGTATCAACACCTCTGAATTCCAGTGAATAGGAGCTGGGTAATTAATAATACCAAACCAGGAGCGTTAGCTTTGCATGGAGATCACGTAGCAGAGAAGCGTTGTTCTGTATTCTTTGGGAATGGGGGAAGTGAGTCCTAACCCTTCCCTGTGCTGTTAAATCTGCATGTCATTTTCCTTGGATAATTAAGTAATTGCAGCCTTTCAAGGAGAGAGCCTCCCTCCATTTCCCCTGGTAGCTTGCAGATGTAGAACACGCACCTTGCGGCAAATCAATGCTAACGATATTGCCGTGCGTTATCGCAGCCGTGGAGCACAGGAAGCCCAAAGAAAAACGTTCACCCCTTGCAGATTGCATCATGAGCATCGGGATCTTTTATGTGGCAGACTTGTTAACTGCATTTTCATTTGTGTCCCTGAATTTTAACCCTCTTGACATTGCTCCTGAAATTGCCAAGTCTTGGGCAGATTCAGAAAAGGGAGAAAAGACAAGGGTGGTCTCTGCAGTACTGCCCTGGAACCTGGACATCTGCAACAAAGCTAAGGAATAGATTCAAACTATTAACAAAAGAAGGAAGCTGCTAAATCACTTGGTAGAACACAGAATAAATACACTCTGTTGGAGTAACAAATGTTGTGGTCAGGTGGTCTTTCAAGAGAAGGGGTTCCCTTGAGCCTTCCCAAACCTTTCAGGTTTTTGGCCTTTCCACCCCTTGCCTGTGACAGGCTTTGCACTGCAATAAATCCCTGTGCAGGTTTTCCTTGTCCTTTCAGAGACAAACTCCCTGATTTGCCCCAATACATTTTTATTTTGTGAAGATCAATCTCCTTAACTGTTCTCATTTTCATTCTATCTTGAAAACAACATACAAGTTCTCTGCTTTCAAGTCATAACCTAAACTTCAGAGAGGGGATTGTCTCCTTGCTGCATTTGCAGGCCTTTACCTGGAGCCTGACAGGAACTCTGGGCACTGCTAAAGTTTAGATATTAATTTAGTAACTGGCATTTTTATCATGGAAATACATAGAGCAGCGATGCCTGGCCTTTGCCAGCCAGCATTCATTACACTGTGTGCATTATTCTCTTTGTGGGGATGGTGTTATCTTTCCTAATTTCCTTTGGTGGTGTGAAACTTCACTTGGTCCCCTGTGAGTTGAAGCTATTGGCCAAGACAGTCTAGCAAAGGCTGTAAAAGCTGCCACTTAATTCTCTCCTACTTCCTGTCTTAGAGCTGCTAGGAGCACACATTTGCCTGAGACTCTCCCCTTCAAATGTTTCAATCTCTGTTTACATGATATTTGATTTAACCTGACTCCTTTTAGGAGTTAGTTGTTGCTGATTCAATGCACAGGATATTTGGGGACTGCCAGGACTGGCTTGGTAAGAAACACCTGCCTCCAGCCAGCTACCTACTGCTGTAGTTTTGCGTTATTTTTCTTTATTTCCTTCTTGATTTGTTTCTTCTGTGCTAAGTATACAAGCTTCCCTTCATGTTGACTAGTACAAAGTCTTTCCTCTGTGCTGTAGTTCAATTTCCCTCTTGTTTGGGGTTCTTCTTAAAAGAAGGGAAGGAAATAGCCATAGGTGAGAATCTTAAAAGATTACGATTGTTGTGGAAGAGAAAAGAGCACCAAGCTGTTGCAGGTTCAACATCCTCCTGTGAAGTCCCACCATCAAAGCTGGCTGGGGTTGCTGCCAGACTTGTTTCTCTCTAGCTTGCTAAGAAAATTCTGCCTTTGTGCACTCGCACACAGAGAAATCACTTTTTAGCTTGAATAGAGGAGAAACAATACCAGCTCCTTCCCCTTCTAAGTCTATCTCAAACTTAGGGGAAGGGAAGAGTAGAAGAAGGAAAGATTTGTCTGGAAGAAGATAAAAAAATAGGAAAAGGTAACTGGGGAGGGAACAGAGTCTTAGAAAGAGAGAGAACTGTTGCTGTGTCACTGACCATGTCAGCCTCATTCTCCCAGTGTGTGCTCTGTGGGCTGGGAAAGGCACTTTGTCATTTTTTGGTCTTGTTTCTGCAGGAATGGAACAAGCATAGGGGAGGCTTCATGTTCACAAAGATCGTATTTGCACAGCAAGGCAGTATTTGTGCTCTCCCTTTTGGCGGCTGTAAAGCCAATCCTAAACCCTCTTAGGCATGAGGCTTCATTAACAACCAGAAATGAAAAGCTGATGACAGGTGCACAACATTTCCAGCAGTAAGGAAGATTCCTTTTCTTCAGGGAACCTGCAACTCTGAGACATACCTTGGGACAGGAAGGGAAATGAGGGTCATTTAGTCTTCCTGAATCAATGATCTAATGAACAGTAGCCACATTTCTGGTTTTAATCAGCTTTTCTCCAAATGCGGTATCTCAGTACTCATAGAGTATTCTTAGATATTGTAACATCTTAAGCCATTATTCGTCCTCTCTTCATAATATGTGGCATAGTTGGACCCAGCTTTTAGATAAGCTCATTGAATTCAGAAGACAAAGAGGGGCTGAAGGTTTAAATGTCCTGATCCAGAGCTCTCTAAGTAATGCTAAGGATCATATTTTCAAAAACTTGGAAAATGCTTCTGAAAGTCCAGCATCTCACTGTGGTCCTAAATGATTCAAAATCTGGGAGATGGGGGATTCTGTATTTCTGACTGGAATCTCTAAGATAAAAACATATGGAACCTCCAATATACAGTGAATTCAACACCATGAACTTGTGTGCTGCACAATTTATCTTTGTATATGCTGCAAAT
>NW_005054300.1:3651427-3656318 GCF_000277835.1 Geospiza fortis | reverse complement strand
GATGCTGATTATCAGCAGAAGGGGCTTTTCTTATCTTGGCTTTAAGATGAACAACAAAACCCAACATTAACTAGAAGCATGATTTAAAACCTGCTGAATTTCCCCAGAAAATTGAAAACACCCCTGCCTGTTCTGAGTCTTTTGCTGAGTCTCTTACCTGCACCATGCAGGTTGTGCACCTTTTGGGCAGCCTTATCAGTGAGTGAAGAGAGTGCAGCTGTCTGAGCATCCCTGAAGGAAAGGGGCTCTTCTGTCTCCCAGAGATACTGTGTTCAGATAGATAAAATCAAAAGGAGGGATGCAGTCAGGTTGGTCACAAAACCTGACATGACATCTGCTCATGCTGGGGAGCCCGAGGTAGATTCTCAGAAGGGGTTCTTCATTCTGCTAAGCCTCTACCTGCTGCAGTCCCAGCATGGCCTGTGGCTCCCTCTCCTGCTCTGGGGTGCTGTGCCAGTGGTGTTGATCAAAGAGACTGGTGCTGTGATGCAGTAAAGGGGATCTACTTTGTGAGGACCCTAATCCAAGATCAGCTGAGATCAAGCCTTGATCCAGGCTGTGTAAAACACCTCCCCTGGTGTGCTGCTATGTGGCACCTGTGTTTCTGGCTCCTGTGCTGGGCTGCTGGATTCCCACTTCATTTTTAGTGCAGAAACCAGACTCCCTCTTGCAGCATCTGCAGTTTTCTGCAGCCCCTGTTCAGGAGCTTTGCAGCAGGTCTGTCAGTGCCACAGGCCTGCTGTGCTTCAGTCAGTCTGTCTGCTGCACACCCTGCCTGGCTGTTCTCAGAGAAAATCTGTTCCATAATGGGGTAGTACTGTGCCAGCAAAAATGGCGGAGGCCCTGCCTGCAGGTGACACTTTGTCTGAGGGTACAGGGATACTTCAGCTTTTAATGATTTTTGTTTAGGTAGATTCAGGCTTTTCCTTGGTAAACAAGACAGCATTATCACAGAGCTGCTTTGTTTTCCAGTGACTGGTCTCACACATAATAAATAGGTTAAAGTTAACTGGAGCAAGCATTGATTTTTCTTTTAGTATGTGTGGGATTTCCTCCCTTGGGAGGGCTTGAGTAGTGCAGGAGACCTTCAGGGGAGGATGTGAGTGTGTGAAAAGAGTGCAGTGTAGCTGGGACATTAATTTCTTTCCCCCCTCTCTAAATTTTCCTCTTATGATCTCTTACCTAACCCTTCTTCCTTTCTTTCAGGTTCCAGCTCCCACTCAGAAATTTCCTGAGGGGATAGTGACTGGGAGACATTCTCTGGGTGTGTGCAATCCTGCAGGAGGAGAGGGACATGGAGCAAGGATAGGCAGAGCTGGGCAAAACAGAAGGGTTGGGGTACTGGGCAGCAGGTCTACAATCAACAGCGGAGGCAGGGATGACGAAGTTATTGATATGTGTGACAGAATTTAACATTTCATAATTATTTTTTTCCCACATGAAATTCACATAATAGGAAAGGAGAAAAAAAAGAAAAACCCAAATAATCAATGCTGCTTTTGAAGGCTTTGGCAATTGCCAGGCTCTATTTGTTTCTTTCTTTAGATAGTGTCATTAGTCTTCTTCCATCCAAATCACCCCCTCCAAACAAACATAACTCCCCCAATTGCTTTTCTCTCCTTAACTGAACTCAGCTCCCCCTCGGTTATAGGCATGTTCTGCTACTTTGTATTTGTGCCACAATTTGCCTTCCGGAACATTTACTTACTTACTTAGAAATCCTCTGCATTGCCTGGTGTTAGGGCATATGGTTTTCTCTACATCAATTAAAACTCAACATGGTCCAACAGAATATAACACCAACCCCTGCTTCTTTGAATGGATGTTTGCAGCTGGGTGGGGATTAAAGCAGATCATAATGGATTAGATCAGGGATTAAAACAGCCTGTAATGGATACTGCGTCGAACTATTCCATTTCTATTCTTGCATATAGACTGTGAAGATCTGGGGTTGTCAGATGACATCCTCACTGTCACCCTGTCATGCAGGAGGCCAGGTTTTGAAGCAAATCTGTTATTCCTGCAACAGGGATGGTATAAACTGGAAAAGCCCCTTTTTCTGTGTGCTGGCCATGGGCACGCAGTTCGCGAATCGTGCAGGAGATGGGGGTGTTGCTCACATTACCTTTGTTTTCTGGAGAAGATACGAGAGAGCACGGCTGCTGCTCTCTGGCACTGCTGAGGCAGAGCGGGGAGATTCTAGTACGCAGTCCCACATCATCAGTGGGACTCCCCCAGCTGTGCATCCTGTTATCTAACAGCAATAAGCAGGCACTGATGAAGGCATTTTAGAATTTGCTTCAGAAAGACCAGAGCTTCCTGTGGGTGGGTGTCTGAGAAATTAGGGCTTGGGGTAATCTCACTGACATAGTCAGTACTGAATGTCTGGGACTGTCCCCGAGTGTGGCAGGTGAGGATGACACTCACAGAGGCGATTGCAAGGAATGGCTCTTCAGTCTGCAGGGTAGAAAACACCTGCTATTGGAATGGTGAAAGTACTGTCCTAAATAAAGTGTTAGGCTGCATGCAAGTGTCCACCATCACATTCTGTGCCATGTCCAGCACAGCTGGGCTCTTGTGGTGACAAAGAGTGATGTGGTGGACACAAAAAAATGCTTTGTGCTGGCAGGATTTGTGAAATGAGATGTGCCCACAAATCCTGTCTTGGTCTGGGTGGGCTTTGGCCAAGGTTGCTGCTGCACAAAGGAGTGACTGATCAGGATCTGGACAAGGACTAGGTCCTAAGCAGTGTCCAGGAAGGCTGAGAGATTAACTGGGTGGACTGCACTGTAGGGGACTGGCTAAGTAGTGGCAATTGCTAGCACCACAGTAGCTTTTACTATGTGGCGCCTGGGATTCTGGATGTACAGAGACCTTCAGGAGCAGCAGTGAGATGCTGCTGGGTCCAGAGGCACTGCAGAAACTTTGATTATAATTTAAGAATAAGTTCTGCCTGTCACAGCTGCAGCCTCAATGCTAGAGGATGGCATTAGGTGGGCAGTGCTTCTCCTCATAGTGCACAGCAATGGCAAGACACTGGGGTGGCATGTGTGCTGCTAATGCCACAGACCTGGGGACACTGTTCATGCAGCAGTTGAGTTTAGGGGCAGTGGGGTCCTTCCTGTTCCCCACACCCTGCTGGTTGCTTACAAGCAGCAGCAGTGTGCAGTCTCAAGGCTGGTGTGTCCCTGCGCATGCAGGGTAGTGCCTGCCACGAGTGTGTGCAATTTGTGAAATCCCCTTGCCTGAGGTTCTGTGGAGCAGCTCTGGCTCAGGCCCACGTCACTGCTCCCACACAAATAAAATGTCATCTAAACATTTTGGCAGCACAGTACAAAAGGAGCCGATTCCAAGCTAGGAATACCATCCGTTGCGTTGGGAGTGGGTGATTCGCTTCCCCTACCCCCACCTCCCACCTTCCCTCTCTGCGTTGGGAATTGAGGCTAATAAGGGGCCGCGTTTGTGGGTACGGCCCCCGCCACCTTCCCGAGGCTGTCAGCGCTGTTCTGTGCGCACCGGCTGCCACCCGGCCCCTCTTCCCGCTCCTGCAGGACAGCCCTTTAGCGACCGCTGCCCCCGTTTGCAACAGGCAGCGCTGTGTGTAGCCCCTCTTCCCTCCTCCGGCTCTCTCCTCGCTCCCCTGCGGCAGCCGGGCTGCACGGACCCCCCAGCCCGGGCCGGGCGCTCTGCAGCAGGCGCTGACCAAGCGCCGGGCAGCATCTGCCCCCCGCCCCCTGCCGGGCTGGGAGCCCCGCGATAGGCGGGAGAAAGTGTTGAGCCGCCCCCGCACCGGGCCTGGCGGTGGGGAGGGGGCAGACCGCGGGGGGAGCCGCGTAGTTGGTGGATCCGTCTTTGGACGGCAAAGAATGGCTGATGCGGGAAGTAGGAGGGTGGGACGATTAAAAAATCGCTAATTATCGACACTTTTCAAAGGGAGGAGTAGAACGGGAGAAGGTCGACCGTGGTTTTGATCCGAAGAGAAACTGCCGACGTGTTGCTGCAATGAATCGGTCCGGAGGGACGTGGCACTGGCACAGATGGCGATGACAAGGGTGACCCACAGGGACGCCCCGCAGCCGCGGGAGGCGGCAGCAGCCTCCCTCTCCCATTCACAGCCTGCCATTACTCACACCTTGTCCGGGGGCTGAAGCTGCAAAGGCTTCTTGAGCTTTGCCAGCAGAAAACAGGTGTCCTGGCCAGGGGGAATGCATCCGTACGATGGGAGCGGGAGCGCTGCGCTGCCGTGACCTAAAGAAATATATCCCCCTCGCTCCTTCTCCCGACACAGTCCCGAGATGCTGCTGCAGGGAGCTGCCTGCAGACACTGCCCTTTCTTCGTTATTGGCCCCACACAAATCCTGCCAGTCTCCCCTGCTGGACGTGGCAAGGTTGCTGGGATTCCCACGCACACGCGTGAGTTCCCGCTGCTGGGAGGCTGCGCTTGGGACGGGCACATCCACACGCACGGAGCCGGCTCTGGAGGGATGCTGCTGGATGGCCGGGTCCGTGGGTGCGCTCTTACACACGGGAGGCACCCAAGAGCCGCTCATCCCAGCTGCGTTCCCTCGTGCCCCCGTACCCGTGGCTGGCATCCAGCCTTTGTGCGTACGTGTACACGCACACACACAGGGCGAGGAGCACCCACAGCGCTGTAAACACGAGTCTATGTACATATACATCAGGAAAAGCGGGGAATGACGGCTGCTTTCTCTCGGCCAGGAGCACACATACCAAATCAGGAGAGAAGGCTGGGTGATGCTCCAGCTGATTCGGTGCAGCGCGGTGTCCCGCTCCCGCCCCCGGCCCCGCTCCCGGCCCCCGGCGGCGCGGCGCGGCGCGGCGGGTGACTCGGCGGTGTATTTCAGCGGCGGCGGCGGCTTGGCAAGGCTCG
>NW_005054300.1:3572461-3649828 GCF_000277835.1 Geospiza fortis | reverse complement strand
CAGCGGGAGTGGGGCACGGAGCGACGGCCGCAGGAGAAAAGTTTTTCTGGGGAAAGGTGAAGGGGAGTGGGAGCACGGTTCTGCCCCCGCCCCCGGAGGCAGAGCCGCGATCCCCGGGCAGCGCCCCGGAGGGCCGGGCTGGCCCCAGAGCTCTGCTCTGCGCTCCAGCATGTCCCGTGTGCCGCTGCCCTGGGGACCCCCACTCTCAGTCTCTCCGTTTGTAATAAACACCGTGGCACGCTTCGCTGCCTCCCTGCCTGGGATGTATGATGCACAAGGCTGGTGGAAAAGCCCTCCAGTGCCCCGCTGTGAGTGCTGGAGGCAAGAGAGATCCCATTAATTCATTAAGGGGTGGAAAGCCCCACAGCACGTCAAGGAGCTTTGAGGGGAGGCACGTAGTGCAAGCAGAGTGGAAAGTTTGTAAAAAAATCCGTGGCATCTCACGCCTTTTCCCCGAAGTCATTAATAACGAGTCTCTGAGGTGTCCCTGGAAGCCTGTGGGACTGTGTGTGTGCATGTATAGAGGGCATGTCCCAAAAGCCCACACGTTGTGCCATGATAGTGCAGGACCCTCCCTCACACCCGCTCTGCAACGCCCGGCAGGTGGCTGTGGACAAAACTTGAAGTTTCTTTTGACTTGATATCAGAAATATCATTCCTACTCTCATGTAGTCCGGGAACAGATGCAATTTAAAGGACTCTGGGAAACCTTTATGTCTGATGACAATATTCCCATTATTCTGATTATTATAGCTTGTCACTGCCTTGGAAATGCCTCTTTTACTGTTTTGCCACTATTGGAAATGAATATAAAGCAATTAACAGCATAAAGCAGATTGGTTGCATTTTCAGATACATTCTTCATGGAACTTACTAGCTATGAAAAAGCAAATAGTCTACCTATTTATCTATCTGTGTCTCTATCTGTGCATCAGCTATAGGTTCTAATGTGCAATTCAACTATTTTTTTGAATTTTTTTGTCTATTTATTGCTACTTAGGCAATAATTCTGACAGCAATGTAGATGTTACTTTGATTTAACCAAATTTTAAAGGCAGTTGTGTTTGCCAGACATGAATTTCACTCTCATTAAAGATGAAAGCAAACACTGAAGAGAAAACAGCTGTATGGTATATTTCAGCGCTACACTTGTCTCTAGGACTATTTATTTTTAACATAACATGCCATGTACTGAAGAAAACAACTTATATGCCCTCTCTTTTGTTTCATTTTGATGCTGAATCAAAGGGTGTTGAGTAAAAGAAGCTTAAATGCCTCCCCCATGCCTTCCCAGCATGGATTTCCAATAATTTTGAGTATTTCTGCTTAAAGTAGCAATGAAAACTCATTCTGTAGGCATTTGCAGGGGAAAGAAAGGTTATTTTTTTCTAATGCACAGCTCAGAAAGTGATTTTCACAAAATTCACTCTCCTCCTCTTCTTTCACAGAAACATGCTATTTAAATAACTAGATTCCTTATTCTTTAAGTGCCTGAGAAGGGTAATGAAAGAAAATACCTTGATTGTTCATGGCATGCCATTAGGATTTTGCACCTCAGGATACCATGCATTGAAAGCTTCCAACTCAAAAGCACAAGCTAAAGCAAAAGGCTGGTGTTTATTGCCAGGGTGGTGTTTGTAGGAAGGAGAAGCAAGCGTGACAATAAATTCTAATGTTATCTTTTTGTGATTTTCCTAATATGAGATCTAGCATTCTGAGACTTTTTCTCTTCTGTCTTTTGCAGAAAACATACTGCATTTAGTAATTAATTTGATTTTTTTTTTAACTGTGTAGAGGGAAAGTTATATGCTTGAACCTGGGTTCTTTCATTAATTAACAGATAAGGCTGAATCCAATGCCTGTTTTTCTGCTGCAGCTCAGTTTTTACCTAATTCTACTGTTGGTGTGTCCATGGCACAGGAACATGAAGCAATCTGCCCAAGGTCACTCAGGCAAACAGTGTGGCTTCTTTTGCCAGCCACATTGGTCCCCAGCCCCACATCACAAAGCATAAATTTTCTTAGGTCACAGGAGATGTAAAGCAGCAGGAAGGTGTGTTGGAAATGGACAATAGACATTAACTCATGTCATGATTATTTCAGTTGACCTAGTAGAATAGGTAGGATGTGTCTGTATGTTATTGCATTCAGGCTCCCAAAGCAGTAAAGAGGCAAACAGCTTGCTTTTACCAATTCTGTTACTTGAACAGACTTCAAAAGCTCAGTTTTTGTCACTTATGTGTTATTAAAAACATGATCAATCAAGTTTTGTGCTTTAGTGGTGGGGTATTCCTGAAAATTGCATGGATTTGCAAAGATCCGCAGACACTCCACAAAAGGGAGGTCTTTGCAGCTGCTGGAAATCTTGTTACCTAGAATGTTAAAACCTTCTGCTTCTTAATTATTGTTATTTTAAAAGCAAGTGTCTGTGAATCTCCTATCCCCCTTTTCTCACATGTCCCTGAAATCACAGTTTAACTTACTAAAGCATAATCCCTTCCAGGCAACAAACTTTTGTTTTCTGTATTTGCAGCTAGTGAGGTCAGGATTATGATAGAGGCAAAAAGCTGGTGAGATCAGGGAATTCGGGTTCTCTGCTTTGTCCTGCCCAGAGGCTTTTTCTGTGACCTTAGGAAAGACAATTAACCTCTCTGGATCTCCTCTTCCATGTTAAACGAGGATAGTACTACTTAGCTACCACAAAGTGGTGGTGTGGAGCAGAATTCATTTCTGCTTTGTACAATACCTGAGGATCTTGAAGTGAAAATCGTTAGGAAAAATACAAAAATGCTACTCTGTGTAGAAGTGAGGTTTGTGTTCTCTATGTTCTTATGGAGGGCACTTGGTTTAATTCAATGGGTCTGATATTGGAAAAAGCAGACTTCTATTCGGGCTTCAAGTATCAATCTGCCCTAATAGAAGCATTTATTGAGCAAGGTCATGAAGCTCTTGAGGGACCTTGGAGAGATCAGATAAAACGTTTTCTTGCCAAGGCTTTTCTAAAGAAAGGAGAATTTTTAGTGAAAAATACTGTTATTCCCAAAAGATCTGCAAACCATTCTTTTTCCAAAAGCATTCCTCTCTGAACACATATGCTGTGTACAAATTCAGTGAGCAGTTTTGAGTTCTACACTTGTTTTTCCTCTCTAGATGTTTATGTTAGTGCATGAAATTTTTCCTTGTTCTGCTTATCAGATGCTCTCTCCAACCTTCTCGTGAAGATGATCTGGTTCCTCATATGATCTTTTCTTCCTTCCTCTCTCCCCGATTTCTAAGATAAGGATATGCAAAAAAAGGTAGCAGCACCTTTAATGCTCTTACAGTTTTAAATCTCACGATCTCATTTCTTGATAGTAGATTTTCCAAGAGATTCCAAGAAGCTACAGTGAATAAAACACACTAACTAGGATTGCTCTCCTGGTATGGTCAGTGGTGGAACGGGAAATGGGAACTGTTTTTGTTACGTTTCAGAGCTGTCTCTCTGATGAAAGTAGTTGTTTATAGAAAGTACTTAATTTTTTCCATGCTTTTTCTGTGATGGAATTGCCACAAATTCTGTAGCATTGTGGCTGGCGTTTTTCTCCATATGAGAAGAAAAGATGCACCGGAAGCTTTCTCTGGAAGACATTTTCAATCCACTATCTGTGGAGATGCTGCAGCTATGATCACTGCATGCTTTAGCTATCCCAGGTGTATATACACCTTTGCCTTTTTTAGTAACCAGAGGCAAACTCCACAGAATCGTTGAATATTAAGAGTTGGAAGGAATCTTAAAGATGATCTAGTCCCAATCCTCATTGTCATGGACAGGGACATCTCCCAAATTCTGGCATAAATTCTCCCAAACTTCTGGAATAAAGATGAGGAATTCACTATAATGCCCCAGTACGAGCAGGAGAGGGCATTGTCTCAGGCATGTGTATATTGCAGGGTGCTGCAGTCAGCTCAAGTTCCTCTATGATCCTAGGGGTTGGATTTTTCATACTACATGAAAAATGTCAGCAATGCAATTTTTTTATCTCATTGGAGTACAACAGTGCAGAAGATAAACCAGTGGAAGTCTGGTGTGCTTCAATGATGCAGATGCTGCTTGTGCAAACCATGCAATTGCATGGATGCTTACAGCATGATCCAGGCCCTGAAAACTGGGAAAGGCAGGATGAGAGCTGGTCAGACACTGGACTGGGGCCTGCTTTTGTCTGGGCAGCCATGCTGCACTGTTTTGTCCAGTCAGCCTGTGACTGTCATTTCTAGATTTAATGTGGTTTCCAGATTCACCCCAAGACTTGGAATATGAGATGCCTTTGGGACAAGGTAATAAAGAGGAGGCTAATAATGCTGCAGTAGCTTACAGACATTGGAAGTAGAGTTAGAAGATGCAGCTTATCTTTTTGGTTGAATAGGTATTAATATGTGTTAACAGCCTCAACATATGTCATACTGGACATTAGGAAAAGTTTCTTCTCAAAGGAAGTGCTGCAGCAAGGTACCAGAAGGTCTTTGGGGATTTTCAAGACTCATGTAAAGATGATGATCTGATGGGAACCACTCTGCTCTGGATGGGTTTTCTTTACCTTCTGCTATCACTGATCCCTTTTCTTTGCCCTGTCAAGATCTGGGGGCTGGCAGTGACAAGCAGGTTATGCAAGTTCTCCCAGGGAAGCCTGTCTCTTCCGGGAATGATTCCTCTGAATGCTTTTGGCAGGGTTCTGGTGTGATCTGCTAATGTACTGGTGGTTGGATGCTGAGACATTACTCACTCCCATGGAGCATTACAAGCTGGGGAGGCCAATGGGATCACTCTGTGCCAGGTAGTTTTTCATTAAGATGCCTTGCAATGCGGTGTGTGATGGGCAATATTTGCAATTCCAAATAGACTGCTATGCTTGGAAGGGAGGAAGGGAAATCTTTAGGCAGGCAAAGCTGCATTTAGTTGTCAGCCACGGGCAACTGCTCCAAAAGTCCAGCTGGATTTCAGTCTAAAATGTTTACTCCTAGAATGCAAAAATGGTGAGAGAGCAACCACATTAATTGTGCTGCCTTTGGCAGATATTTTAATTTCTATTCTAGACTGTTTTGTTCTCAAATAGCTTTTGCGTATGCTATGGTCTTGTTGCCATTGAAGGTAGGCCAACTCTGGCAAAATGTCTTTATGCATTTCTACTTTTCCTCTACCTTTATTAATGTAGCTTGCTACTAAAGTCCTTCTCCAGTACTTTGCCAATCCATTTTTAATTAATGTTTAAATAGAAGATAGGAAGTCAAAATTAAATCAGCGTGGCAACTACTTTTGTGGTTGTGTTCAGTTAGTAGACCAGGGAGAAGTCATCTGGGAAATATTTTTTGTGTTGTTTCTCTCCAGACTGTCAATTTGATGTTTGGACCTGGGTACTGTTTGTGAATCCCAGGAAACTGGCAGGTTCCCTGGGCCGTTTCCCTGCCTGGCACAGCAAACTGTTGATGTTCTTGTAGTTCCAAGCTCAGTAACAGAACTGCTCCTGTCTGAGGTGCCTATCAGCAGTTTCTCTTCAGACCTCACTACTCAGACTTTGCCATGATGCCCTAGGACTTGTGGCTAAGCTTTCAAAGTGGATTAAATGCAAATAGAAAAAGCTATGTGATTCTTTAATTCTTTTTTTCATAATGGAAAACATTCATCCAATTAGATGATGAAGTCTTTTGAAAAGCGGTTTGAGCAGATAATTTATGTTAAGCAGGAGAGATTTTTCTCAAAAGGGAGGTGATATGAAACAAATATTTTCTTGAAGGCAAGGCTGTAGGGAGATGAAACTTTCTGAGAGTTTCCAGATTTACAGCTGTGTTTGTAGTAGGGGTTTTAGAAAACATAGGAGACCAGTGTTGTCTAATGGGAAAAGCACAGGTTAAGGGCAAAGATCTTCATTGTTAACTTGCACTGAAGAATACTGGAAACCAGTCTTGCAAACAGTCAAGAATTGACTCAAGTCATACTGTAGTCATGCTCCTTGAGCTCCCTGGATGTCTGTGGGTAGAACAGAGAGCAGTACATGCTTACATCAGTCAGCACTCGCACAATTCCAGATTCATTCCAGAATTGAGGGCCAGGCCTCATGGTTGGGGCTGCTTTGAGGACATTGCAGGGGACCTGTCAGTTGTGGAGTTAATGCTTGGGTTTGGCTGGGCTCTGGTCAAGGTTATCTTCCATTGAGAATCTGTGTTTGAAGGTGTTGAATCCAACCTGCCTCAGTTGAGACAGTGAATTAAATGACATGTTCCTTATGAAGCATTGAATTCTATAATTGCATAAATTCCACAAAGCAGCAGAGTATTTATTTGGATCATCACCTTAAATTGATATAGGATTGATCTAAGGCTATTTTACTCTAGGGGAGAATTCAACCTGGAGGATCTTAAAGCAGCGAAAAGTAAGATAGAGAAATGAATAGAGAGGTGAGAAAACATGGAGAAGTACAGCAAGGAGACCTGTGGGCCCTTCATGTTTTCTGAATTACAGCCACAGGAAGGACTGTGGGCAGATGAGTTTTTTCCTCTCTGGTGCACAGCCTTTCACTGTCTCTTGTGTGGCTGGGAGAGCTACTCTGTGGGAGTTTGACCCACACTGTAAGCCATGTTGGACACTGCTCTGGTGACATAGTTGGTGGAGCCCAAGAGGAATTTTAAGCTGGAATTTCCCTTAGCTGGAATATACTTTGCTGCAGTCACACCTTGGCATACAAGCTTCCTGGTTGTTTTAAACTCCGTGTAGGAATCCAAAGTAAACAATTTCCAAAATCCTACCTTCTCCTAATGTTCAGGGAGAGTTGCTCCATTGTTGTTAATATTTCCTCCATGCAAAAGGAGAACATTGAAGTATTTCCTTTCCTGCCTTTATGGGGTATTATGAAACTGAAGCAACTGAAGAAAATTTGCTGCATGTTTGTAGAACGTGGCTGTGTGGGTGTAAACATATTTGATAAATAATCTGCCATGGAAACTTTAGTGTCAATTTCCAGCCTTCATAACCAGTGGAGTCACAGCATGCAATAAAAGTAAGAAAATATGGATGCTGAGTTATCAAATCTCACTTTTGTTCCTCCCTCTCAGTGCTGAAGGAGACCTGATTGCTCTCCCACTGAAACGAGTGGCACAGCCCTGACACTGAGGCTGTCACGGTGTTTTTTCCCCTTTTTATTCCAACATGCGACACAATGGCCAGGCAGGCAGCTCTGCAGAGCACCACAGGGCCTGCGTGCCCCAAATAGCATCGGTTTGGATTAGCCCGGCGTGCTGCGGATCGGTGCCCGGGCGCAGGCCCAGGGAAGGGCGCAGGCTGCCGGCCTGAGGGAAGCGGAGCCGGGCGCTAGAGGGAGCGTGGGCCTCCGAGAAAGGGATGGAACGCTGCTGGAGCCCGGACTGCGTGCTGGGAGGGCAGAGGCTGCGGAAATGTGGATATGGAAACCCGCTCGGAGTCACAGACTCTGGGAAACTCCCGCTGTCTGGGGTTCCCTCTGCCAGCGACGAGCAAAGTCCTGCCAGGCACTCGGCCGCGGTGCAGCGTTCCGCCATCCCGTGTAGTGATGCTGGCTCCCTTTGTGCTGCCAGGCTTTTTCCTGAAGATGGTTTACCCTGTGCCAGGGTCTCTCATCTGCTCCGTCTCCTCCAGCCTGAGTCGTGCCTGTAAAACCTCCAGCGTGGCCCTGCAGCTGCCGGCGGCGCTGCTGCTGTGGGCAAGGATGTGTTTGAACCGTGAAGCAGCGCGGCCGCTCCTGGCTGCGCCCTCCACCTCCTCTGCTACCCTGCCCCGTTGTTGTTCCCCCCTCGGGCACTGCTGACAGAGCTACCTCGCTGCCCATCTGCTCCCTCTCCGCTGGGGAGGGCAGGAGAACTGGGCTCCTTCTCTTCTCTCCCTGTGCCTGATCCGCAGAGGATGCACTTGCCCTGACAGTTTCCTACCACTTGGCACTCAACTTTTTGACCAAGCTGAAGGTGCTGCACAAATCTTAGGGTTTGTACTCCTCCTTTCTTTTCTTGTGAATGTAGAGACATAGAAAGAATTGGAATTCTTACCAGCCACTGCATTGTGGGACAAAGGAGCATTTCCTGGGAAACATGATTGCACGAGCATGCAACCATGGTCAGTGATGGGCTGAAGAACTAGGATGCTGGAAGCATCTGCTTTGACACTGCGTCAGTCTGTAACGTGGGTCCTGCTGGTACATCTTCAGCGGTGCTGCTGGTTGGCTCCTGAAATGGGTTGAGCCTCTCCTGGGGGTTTGCTAGAGGACCCTAGTGAGGGGTTAATGGATCAGAAGTCTTGGTACACAGCTCCTGCTGACTTTCAGGGCAGAGAGAAACGTATGGGTTGAGTTCAGATGTGCATCCTTGGGCACCGGAGGAGAGCAGGCTGTGCATGCAGGTGTGTTTGTGATTCGTGGTCTTGCCATTGCACCTAAAATGTCTTGGATTCCCTATCCACAAGCATGAGTTAACTCACATGAAGGGCTCTCACTGAGGCTTGAAATGGATGGACATTTGCAAAAGCTGTTGGGTGGAAGAGAATGTGTAAAAGATGATTATCTTGCTCTTGCCAAAATGTTTTAGGATCTCATGGGTGCAGGGGGGATGGAGTGGGAGCTTTAATTGGTTGTTAGCCTTCCCCTGCAGTTGGTGCCTGTTTGAAAAATCCCTCTCAGCTTTGATCAATACCATGAGGTGCAGGCAGATTTGGCTGGTCTGTGGCCTTAATTTGCCTCTGTTAATAGGGAGGAGAACTGGGAGGTGAATTCTTTCTGCACAAGGCAGTGGGGTGGATGGCTGTGTATATGGAGACATTTCTCTGTTCCAGTCTTCCTGTCCTTTACTAGCAAATCCCACCATTTTTGTGCTTGCACAATGGCAGTCATGACTGTACATAAAAATGTCTTTTGCTGCCTCCTTCAGCTGTGTATTCAAAGGTCATTGAAAGGAAGGTCAGTAGCATAACCTTTTTTTTCCCCTTTTTTTGAGGAAACTGAAGCATGCAAGAGAGGAGGGATATACTCTGGGCTATGATGAGTATTGATGGGCTACTTAATAACAAAGGACTTACCTTACTTCATTGCTACAGCTTAGATGCTGTAGATATATATTTTTATAAGAGATTGCATGAAAGGAAGATAGAGGAGGAGTTAAGAGGGGAAAGAACAGGGCTCTAAATAGTAGAAAAGCAGAACATGGTCAACTAAAATCATTAACAGATGTTAATGTTAAAGCATTGCAAAGTTCTGTCTCAAAGAGTTTTAAGATCATCATTGTCTGCTGTTCCAATCCCTTTACCTGCTTGGCTTGACAGATCAAGCCATTTCAAATTGCAGCTGCTTTTGAGCTGGATGAGAATTAGCATGATGAGACCATAGGAGCCATGAATTTGGGCTTTCATTGGAAATGCAGACAGGAGAGGAATCACATCTCTCTGATCAGGGGAGTGGGAGCTGACTCTGAGGTATGTGGATTGTTTGGAATACTCTAGGATGATAGCACATGTAGGTTTGTGTGCCTGTTTGTGCAATCTTACATGGCAAAATGTAGAAGCATGCAAAGTTCAAGGATCTTGTAAGCTTCTGCAGTCATTAAGGTGGCCTTCCCCTTCGTGTTCCATTTCACAGCCAAAGGGGAAAGTCTTTGCCCAACGCCAGATGCAGGTGAAGTACTCCTTAGTGAGACAGGGCAAATGAATTTTCCTTCTGCCCCCTTGGTGGGCCTGGTTGGGCTTCCTCATGGCAATCTTCTGGCAGGTGGAGGGCTAGACCAGTATATGATGGATAATGTCCTTGTTCTGTCACCCACAGTGTCTTTCTAGTTTTATTCCCAATCAGCAAAAATGTTGTTAGTTCTTGACTCTGCAGTGGGAGCGAGGATGGGAGTGCAGATGGGTGTCTGGGGCTGGGGCCTGGCACTTACGGACAGATATACCAGCTCTCTGAACTTACACAAACCTTGTGTTTGCAGTGGGACAGGGTTTTGCTTCTGTCTGGCCAAAAGCCCCAGTGCAAGACACAAGACTGGTGAGCCTGCATGTGAAGAAGCATTGTCAGCTCATGCTCACAGTGTGTGGCTGGAGAGGCAGACATGCACACCTGCCTACTGGGCTCTGAAAAACACATTTGTACTAGGCCTGAAAAGAGGTTTGCCTGTGAGACAGCGAGATTGCAAACCCGTGGGATAGCCATGCTACTTGAGACAGCTGGTATTGCAGAACAAAGAATCTTTGTTCAGGTGTACTTTGGCAACTATTGGAGCAACACCAGGATAAAGTCCCGTCCAGTCACAGTGTCCATATCAGGTGTTGCAGGGGTATAATAGAGATTGTTCAGCTGTCTGTGGTCGGACTTGAGGGGTAGCCGAGCCTTTAACTGAAGGGCTTTCAGAAAAGTGTGGATATGGAATACAGCAGAACAAGACCTGGCCAGGACAGCCCACCAGATTATGATTTCTGCTGAGTGATTTTGAGGCCCTGCCCCAGTAGCCATGCTGAACACTTTATCTGGTTTGTGAGAGCTATCTGCTTTCTGAGGAACCAAGAAATGAGCAAAATGCCTGGTCATTTTGTTAAGCGACAGAAGTTTGCAATCACTTAACTGTGTGCCCTCCCAGGACTCTTTTCTCTCTCAGTGTTTGCTATCATCTCTGTCACTATCCCTCATTCTGCTGCCTGTTTGGAGGGGTGAAGAGTGGCACAAGGTGTACTTGGCTGAGCATTACAGATGTGCTGGAGAGCTTGCTGTGATGCATCAGTCAGCTGGAGCCAGCTATGAAAGTGGACACTGGGTGCCTTATGGTTCAGGCCAGGTATTATTTTGGGGCCTGCTTCTTCACTCTGTTCAACTTAGAGGAATTCTGCACCTCTGTGACCTTTTATCCCTCTTGAGTTCAGTTCAAATTGGTCCAAAGATTCCAAAGTTGTCCCTCCAGTGCTAACTCACACATAGTCTGTTGATCCAAAGCAGAAACGGTTTCTTTTTCAAGGCACCTAAACCAGAGCTATAGCACCAGCATTGAGGAGTCCTTAATTTTCTTAATTAAATGTTCATGTTGGTTTTTGCTATCCTGCCTGGAAACTCCATTCCTTTAATCAAAAGGCACCACTGCTGGTAGTGTAGCATTCTCAGTTTGCTTATACAGCACTTCTTTGTGGGCAGGTTCAATGTACCTGCCTTTCCCTTTAATTAATTTCAGATTATCTGCATTACTTGTTCTACCTCACATACTGCAAGGAACAAAGCCTGCCTTTCTCAGTTGCACTGAGGTTTTGTTCTTATGGCTCTCAGCTTTCTGTGGCTTTAAAAAAAAATATTTATTTGTGCTTCCTGTAGTGCTCCTGGAAACAGGCAATAAACTGGTTTGGGGAGATGGAAAAACGACTCAAAGAAAGGGGAAACAGGCAGATCTAACTCTGCAGAATGAGATCAAATGTTAGAATCATTTGAGAATGCTACGTCTTCTGTAGAAGAGGAGATTCTCATTTTCTTTCCCAAAGACAAAGTTTAACAGTAATGAAAGTCACTGTCTAGTGGATGCTGTTCTCAGACAGGCTGGAATGAGCCAGAGTTCTCCTCATGTGCTCAGCCTGGAGGAGACAGGGGGTGAGAGGCCCCCTCGAACCTGTCAGAACACAGGAGTGAGTCAATACATGTGTGAAAGTGTTCAGTTTCACACCTCATGGGGAAACACGTTGTCTAATGCTGCACGTTCTTCCCTGAGAGAGTTGGCTGTAACATTTATTGCCCTTGGTACCTAACAGGTTTAACAAAACTAAGCCTGCTATTACCCGTGTTTGTCAAAATCAGCTGCATGGGAACACCTCAAAGTAGAATGGGAGGGGACAGAGTGGATCTTCCCAGGCTTTTTTACATCTTTTAAAGTCCCATTTTAATCACTATATTGCTTAAAAAAAATGGCTTTGAAATGTAGGGGATGCTATGCCTACATTTATATGTGTGTAAGGATATGTGACCTGATAACTATAGAACTAGTATATAAGGATATAATTAGAAAAAACCTACGTACCATGTAGCCAGGGATGATTTGGGGCCATAGTCTGATTTTTCCTGCTTTTCCTCTGCTCCCTCTCTATGCCCCCTACTGCAACTTGTGGGCTCTGATGCTGTTACATGCTGCTACAGGTCCCTTCCTCCTCTTTCCTTTGCTGAACTTTGCACAGTGGCAGTGACATGGACAGGCTTTGGTATGAGTCAGAGTGAGGGTTTTTCTGTGCCTGCCACAGCTGGGTTTGGAACCCTTAGTTACACACCGGGTTCCTTGGGCTGAGCATGGTCGTTGGTGTGCTGAATTTGGAGCTCTCCTAAAGCACGTGTCCTCCCTGGGTTCAGGTCTGCTCTGCTCTCATCTGCAGATCTCACTGATCAGGAGATGGGAGGAAATGGTGGTAAGGTGGAAAAGAGCTGGCAGTTAGTTGGGGTCTGTCCTTTCAATCTTTTCTGTCTTGAGCTGAAAGCATTTTTTTTTCTTTTTGGAAAAAAGTCCCAGTGGAGTTTTATGGTTTTAAGAGAGAAGTAGAAAACTGTGTTTAATGATAAACACTTGGAACAGGGGAGGCTTTCTCCCTACCCGGCTGTATGTACAGCACCTTGCACAAATTTTGTGACTTTAGAGGATGATGTGTACGATACAGAAGGCAGAACCTTGCCATTTGTTTTTACCTGCATATATGGAATTTGAATTCCCTGAAGAGGAGGCAGCATGGGCATTCCCTGCCAGCTTGTTTCTACAGAACATAGATGATCAGTTGTGATGGGGCAGATGTGGCCTTTTCTGTTGTTTCTGACTTTTTGACACCAGCCTCTGCCAGTCCCTGGGGTGGCACACTGGTCAGTTTTGTGCTTGCTTTCTCCCTCCTGAATGTGGGGCCAGAAGGTGTTTTGCTTCTGTGATAGTCCCCTGTGGTGAGTTTTTCTCAACAGTGCTGGCTGCAGGGAAGCTGGTAGCTTTTTCAGGTTCATTCTTTATTTAAATTCTCTGCCTCCAGAGGCACGCTTGTGCCCGACTTGTCCTGATGCATTTTCCTTGGGCATCCTTCTGCTATGGCAGCTCCTGCCAAGGGCATGGACAGAAAATGAACCTAAGAGATGGAATTAGCACCAGAGGAAAAAAAAAAAAAACCAGTCCCCTGAGCAAGGCATGCACAGCCACTGGGAACTTAAATAGTGTTTGGATGATGTACTGCTTTGTGCCTCAGTCCTGCTGGGGGAGAAGGGAGGAAAGTGATTATTCAGTCAGGGGATCTGACTCCCAGGAGTCTGGGACATGGTCAGTTCAGGTTAGATGTGCCATGGCTGAATGATACTTGGAGTTGTCTCAGACAAGAACTGGGCAGAGAAATGCTGTCAGGAGGCTTTTCTCCTTCTTGTTTAGGCTGAATGGGTCATTCTCACCTGCCAGGGTGCATAAATTGCTGTCTTGTGAGCTAAAGCTTTAGACTACTGACTAAATGGCCTGTCCTGCCATTAACTGAAGGGAGAGGAAGGGTGTCAGTAAATGCATATTAGCTTTTCAAGGGGTACTGTTCAGCCCATGTCAGTGTTCTAAAATCCACTCTGGTGTATGGTGATTTTATACTGATATTGAATCAAGCTCAGTAGAGCTTGATTTCTGCTAGTGTGGGCAGGACCCAAATGTGAATAGTTCTGTGTACAGCCTTAGCTTTGCCAGTGTGGATCTTTAAGTGTCTTTATGTATGTCCTTATAATTGTGCCCGTGACTTTTTCCCCCGCCCCCATTTGTCTTGTATTTTCTTTTCTATTGTCCTGAACTTGGGACAGTGAAATTAACTTATCTGATTGTGGGGAACATGACTAAATCTGTGACTTAAGGAAGGAAGACTCAGGTATTGCTGTAGTGTGGCCAAGTCTCTTTCTCTCTTTCTTGCATTGATGAGAATCTTGGATGTTCAAGAGCACTAGCATGTGCTTTAGCAATAGAAACAGTAATGTTAATTGCCTACCAGTGATTTGGACACTGGAGGGTGAGAATTGCCAAGCTGGAGCTTGCCAAGTCTCTGTTCTTTTGGAATATTTAGAATACTGGGCTTGTTCTGGGAGAAGACAGGTATCCCTTCCTAGTGCACATAGTGTCTCTCAAAGTCTTTTGTGCCACTGTGGGCTCTCAGACCACTGTTTAGCTAAATATCTTCACTGGGTAAATGTTTTGAGAGGTCACCAACACCTGCCCAAATGGAAGTTGGAGGGAGGGAACTGTTTGTAATAAACTAGCAAACCAAGCTTTTAACCATTGTGCTATGCTGTAGCCGTGAGCTGGGGTTGCCAGCCTCTTCTGTGCTTGTTTTAGAAACAGTTGCTGTGAGGAAATTTTTTTTTTTTGGCTGGATAGATAGAGTACACAGACTTGGCCAGACAGACCAAGTGCTGTGAGTGATCTCTTTGCCAGATTGGAAATGGTGTTCTGGATCTCTCACTTCTGCTTGGAGTAACTTGTCACTGGAACCCTTTGGTTTGTCTTTTGTTCTCTCTCTTTAATAAAACTGCTGTGCTTGGTTTAAGTCCTTGCTATTGCAATAAAACCTTGATAAGAACCTTAGCTTGATGAAGCAGGAGCTCCTGTCAGAGCAGCATGTTTTATTTCAAGGGCATATTTTTCATCTTCGTGATGCTGAGTAGGGCAACAGTAATACCTTCAAAGTCAATGCTGATACACTGATGAAGTGTCAGTAAGATGAGCATTAGACCCACGTGCCTTCCCCTTCTCTGGCAGCTGGCAGGCTTGGACAGGATGGAATTTGAAAGCCTCTTCCATCTGTAAGACTGTGCTTCTACCTGTGTTTCATAACAGACAGCAACCAGGAGAGCATTAACACAGTGATAAATTACCAAGTGCCAGAAGCCATCAAGCTGCCTGGTGAAGCAGAGGTGTCTCTTGGAGAGGTTGAGCAATCCAGGAATGCAGTCCTTTAGAAGTAGCTTTGAGTGATGATGAGGGCTCCACTTGCAAAGTTCCACCAAGCAGTGTCCAAACAGCGCATCAAACAAAAATGAGGCTTCTTTACTGCCTTGGTAGGGACCATCCTGGCTTGTGGTGTGGCATGTTCTCTTACTGCTTTGCTTATTGCCTGAGCTCTGAATCAGTTTTGCAAATTCCTTTGTTGGCTGTGACCTCTCTAGCCCTGCTGTGCTGGTCCTTCACTGGTCCTGGGTTTAGGTTCCCCTCTAGCTCAGGTCCTGCTGGCTTGTCTGACTGGGGCAGGAGTGCTTTATAGGGCCTTGATGAAAGCTGAGAGAAATATTCTGGGTTTTGGCTCAGGAGTTAAGGCTCCTTAGCACTTGAGGATGAATGACTTAAAGCACAAACAGGCAGTGCAGTAAAGGTGGTGTATTTATTAGAGCAAGTTCCCATTAACTCTTCTCCTTGACAGGTTAAATATCTCTAGCTGTTCTTGTCCACTGTCATATAAGGTCTGACTCAAAGCCAGTGAATTCTTTGCATTTCTATTGACTTTAATGGGGTTTGGACATGTGCCCAGGATCATAAGATCAGATGTGCTGGACGAGACCAAAAGTCCATCTATTCCCAATGTCACAGTGCTCAGCAGCACAGCTGTATCTGGCAGTGAATTGTATCTGGCACCTCTCTGGAATCAAGAATATGTAGTACAGAGAGCTCTGTAAATAACTGACTGCTTGCTTTGGTGTTTTTGAGAGTGTGTGGGCTGGTTGGCAAAAGGGAAATAATTTGGGTTTAATGCCACCCATCACCACCCTGATAGATCTCCCCAGGTTTTGACTTGGACCAAGCACAGACTTGAATTCTGGTTTAAAAAAAACAAACAAACACAACCACAACCAACCAACAAAATAAAAACCACATATCCCTAAAATTTAAGGAATTGTTGAAAGAATATTTTTCATGGAAAGGTGATATTTTTATTTTAAAAGGTTAAAACAAAATATTTATTATGTAGTTATGAAAGCAAACTCAGCACAATTTAGAAGATACTAAATATGCTGGCCTTATTAAATTGCTATTTTACTGTAGAAAGTCGCACTTGAAGATACTGCTTCTGTGACTTTTTGTGCTATTCTGTCTTGGTATAAAGTCAGTGAAAAGAAGGTTGCAGGTTTATGTGCTTTTGTTGGAGGAAAGCAGCGAGCTCCATGGGTAAAAATAGAGATTATGGTGTGTGATGCAGGACCTGCTTGTAAGGTCATGTTGTTTTGTGTTAATTACAGGAATTACCTTGCTGACGTCAGCTGGTAAGTCAGCAGGGTGGATACTCACACACTGTTCTGGAGGTGGCCAGAAAATGACAGTTTAGAGAGTTTTTTGGTTGTGTTTGTTAGTTTGTTGGGGGTTTTTTGGTTTGTTTTTTTTCTTTTTGAAGATGTTTTTAAACTGAAAACTTCAAACTGAAATACACATATGATTTTTGTTTGTCTATTTGTGTGGGTTTTTTTAGTTTTGGTTGTCATTTATTTAATTTTTAATATGGGTTTCTTAACATATTTTTGCTAATGATACCAGTTGATAGAAACTAAAATCAAACTCCCTCTTCTTCATCCTGATTTAGAAACTCACCAGTTTATGGCTGGGTAGGTTGGGTGTGTTTGAGAATGGAGAGGGAGTTACACCTCAGATCTAAATTACTTGGTCTCATTCCTGAGATACAAGAAAAAACTATAGGGGGAAAAAAAGTAGCATTTGCCAGCAGAAAGTTGGAACTGAAAGGGAGTCATGGGTGCCTTAGGGGACAATGTGGTAGAGCTTTCATGTAGGATGGACAAATAGGTGGGAACTCAACCTTCAGGCTTTACATCAACCACTGACAAGTTGTTTCCCTCTGTGCCTCAGTTTTCCCACCTGTGAGAGGTCAAACCTGACTTGTTTGCAAAGTCCTGGGGGAGGGACTGGTGGGAAGCCCTGGATAAGCATTGTTATCTATAGCTATTGGCAGCTGAAGTCTGGACCAATGTGCCTTTCTTTCTCCTTCCCCCAGGGAATCGGATACTGGCCACTGTTCAAGGCAGGCAATAAATGCAAACAGTTCTACTGTATTTTTTCAGTCTTAATTTACTTGGGTGGCAAAAACAGCATAACAAAGTTGTGAAACCTGTGGCCTGTTTGAATGTGACCCTCTCTGTCTGCAGTGGGTTGTAGTCCAAGAGCTGCTGCGTAGATGTTCCAGTTGAATTCAATTTGTGGTTTGCTTTTTGAAACATAATTTCATTTCCAAGTGTAGAAAGTGTACAGAGCCGAGATTTGTCCTGGTGCTGGGAGGAGAGTCCTAGTCTGATTATTTAAAATGAATTAGTTCTGATGAAATATTTAGCCTTTAAACAACACATTTAATGCAGTGAATTGCATTTTATTTATTAATGGCTGTTGCAATGTGATTTGGAGAGAAATTCTGCTAAAATGCACTGTTGTGATACTGCCAAATATAGTAATGACTATAATATTTTGTTGAATTATTAATATCCACTGTGCCTACAGAGCTACATAAGCATCAGATTTCAAAATTGCTTTTATCTGAAGACTGATATTTCACCATTGTTTTGCGTTTATTTTGGTTTTTTTTCAAACAATATCTAAAAAAATAATTAAAATGATAGAAAGAAAGCAGGAAGGCCAGTCAGGTGTTGCCACTGTTGAACTCTTTTTTCATTATGAAAGCACCCCCAGGAAATGTGTCAAATATTATTTCTTTCTACCAGTGCCAGGTCTGTTTGCAAAGAGAGATTTCTTGTATGGAAAGCCTGCAGTGAACAGTAAGGGTGTGTGTGGAAGGCAGGCACAGGGCTGAGGACATCTCTGCTGCTTTAGCAAAACAGCCTCGTCCACTGCCACTTCCCCTGCTGCCGGGGGCTGGTCTGTACATGTCATCCATCCCTGAGCTTATTGACAAAGAAGGATAGGCAGAGCACTTTTAATCTCTGTGGACCAGATTTTCTGCCTCTAGGACAGACACTAATCTGTCAGAGCTTGGGCTTCTAGCCAGTGACTCTTCTCCCATCAACTTGTGGTGCTGGCCCCATGAATGATGGCAAATTGTGTCTGTGGGACCCCAGTGCCCACCTCAGAGGAGATGTGCCTTGCTTGTTTCATTTCACGTAGTGTCCAGGATGTTCCTGGATGTTCCCTGCTCCTGGATGCTTGGCCTGATGTGAGAGTGTGATGGTTTGGCCTATGGTGTCCCCCAGCACAGTTGTGTCCCATGCCAATGAACATTTTCAGACAAACTCAGACCTGGTTTAGGGGATTGGGTAGCTCAAGAATGTTTGCTTTTGGCACCTTGTCTAGGGGAGAAAGGAAATTCATCCAGATGGAGGCAGACCCTGATGTTCCAAGTGGTCTCTGGACCAATAAATAGGCCTTAACTTGCCTTACTTTCTAATATGGGCATAAAAAATGAAGAGCAAGAGTGACATGAAGGTAAAGGTCTCTCTTGATCTGATCTCTTGTTTTTCCACTGTTTCCTTTGAATTGAATACAAATTGTCAGAAAAATCCCTGGATTTTATCTGGAGCCTGTAATACCAGTACAGGATGGTGAAGGTGTGCGAATACACCAAAGAGTTTGTTTATCCACCTAAAGCTATTGCTCTGGAAGCATCCAGTTAGACCACTTGTCCAGTTGCCCCTTGCTCTCTTGTGTGACATTTTTGGTTACCAGGGAGCTGGGGAAAGCTTGCAACACATGCTTGTTTATTATCAGCAACCATCAGATAATCAGTTTATTATCAGTGTGTTTTTCTCCTCTTCCCAGTTTATTTAATTTTCCAGTTGAAGATGTCTATCCAAAAGACGACTTTCTGCATATTTGGGTGTATCCTGAGGTACATTGAAGGGTCTAATTTGTGAGTCTGCAGCCAGAGATGGTGTATTGGGTCTGGCTGGGATGGAGTTAACTTTTCGCAGGGCAGCATTCCTGGTGCTTTGCAGGAGCATCTGTAGCTGGAAAGGTGTTGGTAATAACCAATAATAACTAACACAGTTCTGGCTATTGCTGAGTCACTCCCACACCCCAAAAGGCCAATAGGATGGGGTAGATGGCAGTGGCATCCTGTGACTCCTGCCATCCACATCTCCTTTTTAATGCTGGCTCCTGCTCTGTCCCTGCTGGGCTGTCTGTAGCTGTGGCCCGGGGAACTGGTGTGAAGGAAAATTGCAGGCTTTACTCCAAGGATGGCTCCTGGGAGCTTCCCCAGGGCTTTCTTGTGTCTGATTAGTGGATCAGCCTCAAATCAGTGTCTAGGGAACAATCAATGCACTCAGCTGGGCTCCCTGGCTGCTGGTGAGAGGATGCCCTGCATTGCTGGGGGATTTGAGTGGGGCTGCTAGAATGCTGCAGGGGTGAGAGGAGGCAAGTTCTTTAGAGGGTTAGCTGATGATTCAGACAGCTTAGAACAGTCCTACCTCAGAATTATGTACAGGGAAGGAAAGCACTGGAGGGCTAGAGATGGCTTCAGGCTCCTTTGGTATTTAGCCCAGAAGAGAAGTACAATTTCCTACCTGTCCTAATGATCTCTGGCAATTATCTGCCACCTTCTGGTGAGACAAGGGGAGATGTAGGGGGAGAAGGGAAGAAGAAGAAGCTGGAATCTTAGTAGTGGTTGGGTTGTTCTGGGAGATGAAACACCTGGGAGCCAAGCTGGAAGATGAGAGCAGGGAGGCCAGATGACAGTGAGGATTGAGTCAAGCAGTGCTGCAGAAAGTAGTGCTGAGATCAGGACTCCCCATGTCAGCAGTTTTTGGGCCAATGTCTTTCCCAAAGAGTTTTCATATCTGGAGGAGGAATGTTGTCCTGTGATGTACCTTTGGTCTACATGGATAAATGTTCCTCCATGGAGAGGCCATGTCCTCTCAGCTTGCTGGGTCCCATGCTCCCATTAACTGCATTGGCAGTGAGCCATCAAAATCCACTCCAAAGTACTGAACTTCTTTCACTACACATTATCGTGGGAGAAATATTGAAAGTTATGCCCTGTTTAACCTCAGAAGTTTCTCCGATGGTATCAGACGTATGCAACAATGACTGTGCAGAGGAAGGACACAGATACTTGGATTGGTCTCATTGGCTTTGCAGAGCTTAATAATCTATTGTGAGAAAGAAAACCACTTCAGCTCAAACAGGCAAAACTTTGTAGTAAACAAACTTTCACTTCTGTGCAGGGGGTTGTCAGAGAAGAGTGACGGCAATAAATAGATTAATTAGGTTTCATAGAAACATAGTAATTGTTGTAATCTATCTTGAATATAAATAGAGGGATCCAAGCAGATGATGTGCTGAGTGACTATACCATCCTTGACTCCTGTAACTGCTCCAGAGAGCAAAAACTTCCTTCTTGCTTATTTGCACACTTGTTTCTGGTGTTTGTTGTTTACCTTTTGCCACCAGAAATTGGCAGCCTGCTTCCACATGCTAGAAGACAGATTTTGCTTACTACTTCAAGATACTGTGATGTAATTGTGACCACCCAAGGCTTGGTCTGAAGCCGTGCTGCCTGAAAAAATAAACATGAGCTGACTTATCTTTCTTTTGCTGTCACTTGCATTGTAGTCTGAGGCTGTGAAATGCATTTATGTGGTGACTGTCTCAGCAAAGATATCATCCATTTTTTCTGAATTTCCAGACAATGTCTTGTTTGTTTTACATATTGATATGCACATTACTGTGAATGTGACTGAAACAAAGTGATTCTTGCTTTCTAGTTTTCCCTGCTTAGATTGTGAAGAGAAAATGGTCTGCTTGGAGGTATGAATTTCTTGGGAAGAGGGGAAAGCACCAGCCAGTTCTCTGTGTGTATTCAGCTGGGCCTGGTCTGGATCAGGTGCTGGGGGATGGCTCTGTCCCTGTGCAGCTCCCTTTGTGTGTGGTAGAGCTGCAGCAAGCCCTGAATGCGGGGGATGAAGAAGTACCGGAGTAGTGGTCACTGCAGTGTGACCCATGCTGCTGTTCCCCTCTGAGTTAAGCATTCTCTTTCAGTGGTGTTATCCTACTCTTACTTAAATAAATCCTAATGGACTGCAGTCTGTAGAGAATTTGAAGAATACAAACTGCTGTCTCTGTTTTGTTCCAAGGAAGAGAGCCCTGGGTGAGCTTGAGCTTCCTTGGTCATGTTCTAATGATTTACTGCTGTTGATGCTCATAAGAAGTAAACTGCAATAAGGAGAGTTAATATTTTGTCAGGAAACTGTGTATTAAAAATTTATACCAAAGTATTTTCCCCAAAATCACTTGTACTCTTGTTTGCGGCTGGAAGACAAAAGAAAATAGAGTAAAGCAGAATGAAAATCTTTCAAAATGCTTTATTACTATATTGTCTAAGGTGACTTTGCTTTCAAAAAATATTTTTTTCATGTTTAAATGATGTCATTGACAAATGTTAGCCCTGCTAAAATTTTTAAAATTTTTTAATATATTGCTGTTTCCTAGTTTTATGACAAATGTTAAATTGAGTAAGAACTTTCACTTAAAGATTTCAACTGCATGTACTTCTACTTTTAAAGTGAGAATAAAATCAATATCATGAGTCTGTATTAGACTCATGGGAGAGGAGAGTGATTACAGAATTACTATTGACACAGTTTTCAATCAATTCTCCAAGAAAATTGAAAATGTCTTGAAAAGTTTCAGCTTTAATCAAAGGACTTTATGACAAAGTACTCTGTGAAAAATATAAGGAAATTGCTTTAATTAGGAAATTGCTTTGATTGTTTGTTTTTGTTCAGTGCTAGAAAAAATATTTTAAATATTTTGAGCAACTTTAAAAATTGTTTGATAAATATTTACAAAAAAAGGGAAGAGGTTGAAACTTGAAATAGGAGGACAGATACTTTCTAGTCAACTGCAGCCATAGATAAATCTGTCAACATTTATAATCTGAAATAGGAAGTTTAAATATCAAGTATCATGTGCTGAATTCTTATATTGAACTGCCTACAATCAATCCATAGGGTCAACTTTTAAAATGTCAGAGGTTTAAATGTACGTGTTGACAGGAAGCTGAGATTTTTAGAACACTCTTGTGCAGCCCAAGATGCCATTTTCCCCAAACATGGTGCTTGTGACCAGTCAGTCTTGCTGGCAGCATTTCTGAAGTAATTGGCACTGTCTTTAAAGACTCTTAGTGTGGTTGCATTTTGGGGCACTGGAGCTGATTCTCCATTAAGTTTCAGCTGGAGCTTTGCCTCTGGTAGTTTTGGCCTTAGTGGATTCTTTTTTTTTTAATTAAATGCTGCTGCAAGAGAGGAAATGACTTGCTGAATCAGGTGAATTAATGATTATTTCAAGGGAAGATCTATCTGCTCTTGAAAGTCAAGAAAGAATTCGGCATCTGCTTTCAGAGCAAGGCTGCACGAATGGATGAGGAGAGACAAAGCATGATCAGGGTTTGTGCTGGCACAGAGGGTGTCACCACAGAGGGTGTCACCACAGCCCATGCAGACACACCACCTCCGCAGTGCTGGTGGTGTTTGAAAATGCCCCCTCTTAAATAAACAGCCATCTAAAAAAGACCTTTAGAGGATCTGAGAGTGCAGCCCACTGATTAGTGAGCTGTCATCTGGCATCAGGATTTGGTGCCATCTACTTGTTCTTGGGCGTCTTGTTACCATAAATCTCAGGGACTCCTTGGAAGGACTGAGGCACCCTGGTCTTTTGGGAACTATGTCCACAGGTTAATGCCTACTTTGAGGCTGAGATCAGACATTTTTGGGTCTGGCAATGATGATTCATTGAAAGTGAAAACTGAAACCTTTATGGTGAAAGGAGATAAAAAGGAGACGAGAAAATATTGCAGTAAAAGAGTTTGCCCAGCTTTTTCGGCTATTTTCAGTATTACTATTTACTACATCAGTAGTTTAAAACTCTGTCTTTGGATCCAGTCCTCTGTACTTGACTTCTTGTGGTGCTAATGATCTCTGCTCAAAGAACCTTCAGTTCAAGCTCAGCATCCTGTGAATGAGAAGAGATTCCCCAGGCCTTGACCATCAGCTCGTCCTAGTGCTGTACAAGACATAAAAGAAGAAAAAAAAAATTCTTTTCTCCTGGGTGATGGGAGAAGAGCTGCCACTCAGATATTACTCAGTGTGTTGTGGGCTGTGCACTGGAGGAGTTGAACTGCTCTTCTCAGAGTCTCTCAATGTTTAAGAACACACTGATTAGGAGCAGGTAAAAATAGCAGTGTAGGAGGTTGCTCACTAAAAGACTCCCTTAAGTAGGAGGAGAAGATAGAAACTTTGCTGATTATCTACATATATGTATATATATACACACACACAGACAGCCCCTGCTAGGAAACTCTGCAGGGAGTTGGATGTGCAGCAGCTTCTTGTGATCTGGAAGTAGCTGGTTTGATTATCCATGAAATGTGCTTTGTTACTTCAGTCATCAGCTCCAATGTGTTTGTCACTGTCTTCAGGATTTTTACCTCATTTCCCTAGTCTCCCAGAACCCTTTTCCCATCCCTAAAACATTTACTTCAGGAAATTGTCTTCCAAGAAGTTCTTCCTTGTTTAGTCTGTGCAAGAAGCATGTCCTGTGCCAGCCTCATCCCAATCTTTGCCTATATGTGAGTCTTGTGCATTCACATCAGCAAGCGTGGTGGCTTTTTCAAGCAGTGCTGAATCATGCCATGGGGCAGAAAAACTCCAAACCTTTCAAGATGTGTGCTTTTGGGGAAGGGATCTGTCTGGGCTTCTTAGGACTTTAGCGCACTTACAACTTTTCAGAACCATGGATGTATTAAATTTTATGGTGATTTAAAATTTTTTTTACCCCTACTTTTTGTCTGGGGTAATTCATTCTCTGCATGGATCTCTAACAGTTA
Organism: Geospiza fortis; assembly: GCF_000277835.1. Taxonomy (NCBI): domain Eukaryota; kingdom Metazoa; phylum Chordata; class Aves; order Passeriformes; family Thraupidae; genus Geospiza; species Geospiza fortis. The sequence continues at coordinate 3,626,014 of NW_005054300.1, read as the reverse complement.
CTTTTCCTCCCTGGTATATGACAGATCAAGGTATTAAACTACAAAGACAGCAGAGATTGTGTGCTGCAAAGCATGGTCCTCTCTCCTTGCCCAGCTCCCTGGTTTTTAATGTGGGGCAACTACTCTGCGTTGGTGGATTTTGGTTGGACTTTGAGTCTTCATGGGAACTCTTGGGTATTTAAAAGAATTCTCTTAGAATGGATATTCATGCTGGCCAGGGAGCTGCTTAGGTAGAGGCAGTTTAAGAGTTAACTGTGCTCTGTGCAGTTGTGCTGTTTCCATGTATCTCCTTCAAGTCTTTAACTCCATAGCAACCGCATGTGCCTGTCTGCCTCCTCCCTGGCTCTCCTCACAGCCTGATTAATGTGCACCAAAGGCGGGATGCTACTGAGTGATAAATTCTGTAAAGTTGGTTCTTCTCATGTTTTGCTGTGACCCATTTACCCTCCTGGGATTAGAGCTGACCCTCAAATTATGCGACTCTGGTATTTCTGAGGATGTTCCTACCTGCACCTATCTCATCTTGTAGTCAAGTCTACTGTGGTTGTTTTGTAGTAATTTTCCTCAATAATGTGATTTTTTTTTCCCAGGTAATTTACTGCAAGCAAGAGAAGTTTTAAGTCTATTTTGACATAAAACTGAAGTTATTCATAGGCTCAATTGCTGTGTTTTTGAAATAAAACGCATAGTTTAAGATATGCTTCTGAATTAATTACCTAGAGGAGGAACAAGTAGCAAGTAAATCTGTTTTTTCCCTGTTGCATTTTTTTTTCTCTATGTTTTTACTTAAATAGCAATTTGCTTCTGTTTTGAATGAAACTGGTTTTGTTTGTGAAGTGCGAGTTGTTTGGTGAGGTGGAGCTGAGTAACACTGACAGTCTCTAAGGGTTTCACCATAGGAATGAACGGGCTACTTGTGTGTACCTTCTTAAAACACAGATAAAAGCTGATGCCCTGAGCTGTGCTAGTTGATTATGGTTGTTCTTTTACTCCCTTGCAAACAGGTAGCAAAATGTGTTACAACAAAATACAAGTTAAACCAATTTTCTTGGCCATTGGGACTAGGCTGTGAGTTTGCATATAGCCAATTACCTCTGCTCATCTGAGAAACAGTAATTTCTTATGTGTGGTAACTTGTTCATAATTGGCTTGTCTGTACCCCATGATTTCAAAGCACCAGATAGATGGAAAAGCTCAAATGGATCTTTAAACAGATGTGATCCAGACAGCCAGCAGTGCTTTTTGCAGATAGATGGCATGCCAGATCTATGCAGATGTACAATGTTTTCTCATTATCTGCCTTGGATAGGATGGGGACAGAGAACACGGACTCTAGTAAGACTGCAAGGCTCCCCTTTACTTGCTGGAGACAATGTAATAAGCCAGCTGTCTTTTAGGGATTGCAAAAGAGCCAAGGAAACCTCGTGGCATTTGTGGCCTTGAAAACAAAGCCACTGCAAGGTGAAACTGTCATTTTTTGCTCACCAACAGTAAATTATCATGCTGGTCTTTTGTAGACTCAGTCATGAGTAAAAACTCAAAGAATCCCTTTAGGTGAAAAATTACCACATACTGTGAGAATATTAGGGTTAATGTATGCTTATGTTGACCTCATTCTCTTTAGGTGTTGGAGGTGACCACTGTGGCAAAGCAGAACTGTGGGTTAAATGGATCCTTGTTCTGTCTTAGAGTGGCCTTCCCTGTGTTTCTGTGGCATTGTCACCAAAACTGGGAAGAAACTCTTCAACAGCATTTTTAGTGTTAGAGAATCAAGGCATACTTTATTCTGGCCAGGATGTGCAACAGAAATCATTTCATCCATGCATTACCCAGGTTGTGCAGAGAATATAATTCCATCACACATGATTTTTACTAGATTTTTCAGATAATTATACAGTCAAAACCCATAGGAATTCATTTGTTCAGTGGTCCCAAGTTAGAAAGATCTTAGTATTTGGTTTCCTGTTGGTTATCAATCCCTTCACCTTCAATGTTAATTAGGTTCTCATTCTCTTATCTCTCTTTTCCCAGGCCAGGTGTTGGGGCTGAGGTTTGGATTTGATGTTCATTGATGGTCATTATCTTTTGTGCATCTTCTGAGCTACTCCCAGTTTGTTGAAATGTTAAGTTCATCAGGCCTCAAATGGTGAAATAATCCTTTGAGGAGAAACTTCAATTCTCCTTCCTCTGGGCAAAGGTGAACAAAACCCCTGACTAAACTTACATAAAAATTTTTAAACTTGGTGTAATTTCCAACAGGAGTAGTGAGCTAATTTTAGAACAGTTGACCTTAAGTGAATCAAATTCTTTCCTTTAAACAGCCATCCTTATGAGAGGCTCATGATCCATCCTCAACCCAGTCTTTTGTCTTAGTGGAATTGTTGCTCTTGGAGAATCTGGACTTTTATACCATAGGATCTGAGCAGGGTAGCGTGCCAAGAGCAAGACACTGTGGAGAATAACACCTGCTTGTTGATGGCTTGCTGGCTGGCCTGGCTGCTGTGCTTGGTGGGAGAATGCTGGAATGCCAGGGAGGGTCATTCTGGGAACAGGATTTCTTAAAAGAGAATGCAGACAGGTTGGAGAAATCTCATACCTGATGGCTGTCATCTTCTGGATATTGGGACAGCATCAAGATCTGACAGTTGGAGCAAAAATTCCCAGTCAACTTTTGGCTCAAAACCAACTTCAGCTAAGAAAGATTGTTGTGTGGAGCAGTGTAGAGCCCTGTATTCAGTGTGCTGTTAGTGCCACTTCAGCCTGTGGCATGACAGTGCCTCATCTCCCTTGAGAAGCCATAACCAAGTGCAGAGCTCCCCAGAAACTTGCAAACCTGAAAGTTAGCACAGGGGGAGTGGGGAGGTGCCCTAACCCCTGCCGGAACAGGAAGTGTTGAGACCTGGACAAACAGAAAGTAGGAAAAAAAAAAAAGCAAAACTAAAATCTCAGACTTGTCAAGTTTTAGGAAGTATTGAACACTCCCTTCTTTCTTTGCTGGTAGCAGGGGGTTTATGACGTTAATGCTGTCTCAAATTGGTGACTGCCTACAATTGTCTTGCACTTCTCTGTGACTGTTTGGATTCTGCTGTACCCACAGGGATCAATGAGCTGCAAGAAGAGAAGATGCTTTTCATGAAAGAGTCTCAGAGATGCTAGTTTAAACAGTTCTGATTTCCTCTACTCTAGAAGATAGTGGTATTGTTATGTTCTTGCTGATTCATTATACTATTTCCTCAGAGGAAGACAATTTTCTCAATCTTTGATTTAGCAAGGGGTTTGGTTATTGAACACTGAGACTTCCAGGGTTATAAGATGTGATCTTAAAACAAGACTTGAGTGATTTAAAGAGTTACTGTTCCTTTAGCAGAGTCAAGGTAAAGGATTTTTGCTGGAGCAACCTTGCCTTAACTCAGCATGAAGTCAAACAGGTTCTTGTGCTGGCTAATTAACACCTGTGTAATATTTAGCCAACTTTCCTTTGTGTTTTCCAAACTGATCTGTCAAACACTGGCAGCCTCCAAAGTACAGTAACTGTTTGTAGATTCCTGCTAAACTCATTTAAATGAGTTTTTTTAGTTTGATGTGGCTGCTTCTTGGTAACTCAGGGTGATAAAATGAGAATGGCCCTTTGACTTCAAGTTTGGAAAGTGGTTTATTAGCTGAACATTAGGTGTGGGGAAAAAATCGTGGGAGTGTTGTTTCCTCTGGAATGTGACAGCTGGTACGCTAGTGTCCTGTCCTGCCTCTTCCTAGGGACTGCAACCTAAAACATGTTTGCAGTAAAATAAGGAAAGAAGAAATTTGTTTTGTTTGGGGAGTTTGGTGACTGGGAATCCTAAAAGCTGGATTTTATTGTCTACTTTTATTACTGTTAAACTAACTGATGCTTTGAGGGAAGTTAGAAAACCTTAGTGTTTTAGGAAGCATTCTGTTGCCATCATGGGACGGTTCGATATTTCATCTTCTCTTTATTTTTGGCTGTGAAGATGTCTGCATAAGAATGAGATATCTTGCTTATAAGTCTGTCTACTTGCTCCAACTATGGCCAGCTTAATCTCAGATGTAAACAGCCTGAAGACTTGCTTCTTCAGGCTTTGTGAGAATAAACATGATTAATAAAGGGGAGATGAACATGAGATTAAAAAAGCTTTCTAGGGAATGCACTGATATCCTTTATGGTACTGTTAATACTAATTTTGCAAAAGGGTTATTTTTGCATTACTGTGTGAAATTCTGAGTTCTGGGGAAACCCTGCTTTTAAGCTGCATGAGGACTTGCAGTACCTTCATTTCCCAAGTGGCACAGGGTTAGGTGTTGCACAGAGCTGATGTGACTCTCTCATGGTTTGAACATGCTTGGGTTTTGCAAAGTTCATGGAGATCCTGCCTGGAGAGCTGTGCATGTTGGAAGCCTGAACAGTTCAAGCTCTGAGGACTCAGCTGCATCATGCACTCTGCATTGTGCCATATGACAGCTGAATTCTCCTGGCAGCTGGCCGAGCACCGCAAGCTTACGTTTCAGCAGAAGGCTCACTGAATGAATGTGCTTCTGCAGAACACATTCAGTTGGTGTCTTTTCTGGGGGAAATCTGTCAGAAACTTCTGAGCAGCTGTAGTTGCAGCTTGCACGTGGGGTAGGGATTGCCTGGTGGTAGGAGTGGGTGAAAAAGAGACAATCTTATCTCTTGCATGTTTCAATAATAGTGCTGGTTGAATCTCTAAGTATTGAATTCCTCTATGCCAAACCATTGATATTGACAGGACCCTTGTTAACCTTGACACTTGGTGGAATTAATGATTTGTAGAAACTTAACAAGATGATTATTTGATGATTATTCAGTCCTGTAGATTGCTTGAGATTGCAGTGATTCTACTGACTGCTACAGCCAGCAGGTTCCCACTTGGCTGTTGTGTCCAAGCATAGCATCTGATCCCCCTTTGCAGAAAAAATGGCAGAAAATGAGATCCCTGCAAGCACAGCTCACTTTGTATTGTTGGTGAGTGCCTTTTTGAGGAGCTGATGACTCCCTGCCCTGTCCCATTCCCCCACAGCCCATCATGCACACTCCTGATTGCACACTCCAATCCTTAGGAAGATGGTAAGGCAAGAGGGAAAGTGATTTAATTTCCTGCCAGATGGGGAGGTTGTTTCTCCCAGAAGACTTTGTAAAATCTTGCAGCCTCTGACTCTCCACATGGTATCCAAAGCTTTGAGGGAATGAATGCTTCCATTGGTGTGGATAGCAGTGTATGATGGCTTGTGCTCTGAATCTGTAACAGGAGCAGCCAGGGACCCAAACTAGTTCATGAATGTTTGTGAGCAATTGTTTCTCTTGCTGTTGTGCTGTTATGAAGTCAGGAGCAGGTCTTGCCTCCTACTCAGCTTCCTCCTTTGGAAAAAGAAGAATTGCAAATGGATTTTGTCTCCTTGCTGCTCAGGGAAGTTGAGTGTTTTGGTGATGAGACATCAGCTGTGTATGATCTTGGGATTTCTGATTTTTAATCTGTATCATTTCAAAAAAAGAAAGACACCTGTGGGAAACTTTATGGTTTGCAATCCTTCTTACAGTGAAGAGGTTATAACTGTTTTCCTCTTTGTATTGTCCTGCAGTTGATTTTTGAGCCAGGTGGGGAGAATTTTCTGTGAGTTGTTCTTTTTTTTTTTTACTTCTCATTTTTTTTCCTTCTCATTGAAAAGAAGCTCTTCTTCTACAAGGCAGAAGGGACTTTAAAAGACTGGATTGGTAAATATACACTGATTTCACCAACCATTCATTATTCCCATGTGTTTATTTGTCACTTCTCACATCTTTTTCTTAAATTCTTTGACCAATTCTACTAAAATTATTTTGGGGAAGCAAGTGTGAAGAAATTAAAGTTTCTTTGAAATGCCATAGCTTTTCTAGTGGGTTTTTTTTTTTGGGTGTGATTTTTTTTCTTTTTGTGTGTGCTTTATTTATGGTTGTTTTCTTAAAAATAATATTTAACAAAGGTGTTCTTTTGTATTCAGTTTTGGGGAACCACTTTAGTTTTTCAGGTCTGGAAGAAGAACAAAATGTTTAGATCAAAAGGGCAGAGAAATGTTTGCTTTTGGTCAAAGGAATATGCTATTAGAAAGATGTTTGGAAGAAAAATTATTGACAGAGCTCTAATATTTAGGTACTGAAAAGTTTCTAAGTGCTTCTTGTGCTTTATAACTTCTCCCATTTATTGATAACTTGAACTTTCTCTAACCTTAGCTCTTCCAGCAGCTTGTCTGGCTGTACATTCCATGTTGAATCCCTTTCAGAAATCCTTCACATATAACTTAGGTTTAGGCCAATACATGTGTAATGCATTACAGCAAAGAACCTGAAAGCAGAATGAATAGTGCTGTCCCATTTTCACTCCATTATATTTGGCAGTGTCTCCACACCATGTATTTACTAAGGTTGAGCAAAACTTGGATTATTTGAATACAGTGTTTATCTGGGAGTTTTTTTGTCATGGGCTGGGTCTTAGTTCTGTTGGTTACAAGGAGGTAACATGACAGTAATAGCATTTCCATCCTGCAGAAGAGTGCATTCAGGAATATTACAATCAATTTTGTAGAAGGCTCTGTGACAGTAACATTTCTTAAATGGAGGAGTTAAAAGATTGTAGCCACACTGTGGTTCCATCTGACTGTTTGTGTGCTGCCAGCTGAGGCTGTTGTGCTTGGCTGTGCTGCAGCCTGTTCCTATGGCCTCCCCTGGGCCAGCACTGCAAGGAGCTGATCCATCAGGTGGAGGACTCAAAGACTCCAGGCTTGTCTGTGCAATTTTCAGCTCTTTTCCTCCCACAGAATTCATCACCCATTTTATCAGGGTTGGCACAAGGTTTGCTGTGGGAATGAACAGCTGGGGGTGGTCAAGTGGCATATGACTACTGTTTCTGGCAGCAGCTTGGGTCTGTGCTGCATCAGAGTGGTTGCATAACCAGCCCTTGGTTTATTTCTGCACTGACCAGCCATTTAGTCTGTCTAGTTATGGTGTAATTATATTTCAAAACTTATTCTTCCTGTCTGCCTTTATAGATCTATATAGCCTATAGATACAATCCTTTTCCAACCACAGCATCTCTAGATGAGATTGCCCTGGTGTTCCCCACTGACTGGGGGCATGCTATATCTCAAAAGGTAGCATTCTCCTGGTGCTAGGTAGCCAAGAGCTGATGGGAATGGAGAAATGAGAAAAAGAAACCATTCCTGACATTTCAGGTCTCATTGCAGGTGGGAGGGATTGGAGTCTTTCGGGCCAAAATGCTGCTGCATTGTGTTCTGTGTTTACTTGAAGTTTGGAGCACTCATGAAAATTGTTTACAAGTAATTTTGAGGTCATTACTTGAATTTCTGGTCACCATGGGTAGTTTTTTACATTACTCAGCCTGCCTGTCATGATCCAGCACAGACTGTAAGGAAAACTAGTAAAACACTTGGGAGTTTGAGGGTAACAGTTTAGCAGCTGTGCTGGTCAGAGCTGCTTAAGTGCAGATCAGCTCTTTAGATTTCACTGAGTGTGCTCTGGGTTTATACAACTGCTTGGTGGCTGCAGATTTGCTTCTGCTTCTACTTTTTAAGCATGTTTGATAGGGCCGATGAGTTTCCTTTTTTTTATGCCTTTTCAGGTATTTTTTAGCTTTCCCAACCTCCTGAGGATCTGCTTCCCAACCTTTCTTTGGCAGGAGAGTTATATGACTACTGTTATTTTAGCTGGACTTGGAACCGAATCCCAGTCCTACTTAGAGCTATATGGTTGTCAGGTGGAAAAGCTTGGTCTGAAAAGGTGTAAATACTCTTCCCTTCTGTGTGTCAATAACTATAAAGTCCTTTCCAGACTGACTAAATGTTCTGTATTTCAAGCAGTGCTGTGGAAACAGATCCATTTGGCATTATGCATTAGTTGGGTTATTAACAGACGTGGGATATTGAATGCTGACAACATTTCCTACCAGTGAATCATGGGGGCCTTTAGCTCACTGCTTTGTTACTCATTTGGGATTTAAGGATTGGTTATAAATATGGGGTCCAATACTAGATGAATTGGTGAGTCTCCTAGGAGATGGGTGCCTGTGCTGGCATGCAGAGAGGGATTACTTGAAAAGCTTTATTTTACTTTCATCCTGCAGGGAGATGTTGCCCTGACTCTAATATGGCTGCAGGTACTTATAAAACCTAGGTGCTTTATCCTGAGACAGGTAATATTCTTGGCAATACTGGGATTAGTGACTGGAAGCTTTAGGAATTTAGTTAATTAAAACACTTCCTTTACAAACTGTTTGACAGCAGACTGACTACCAATGAATGAACTGTATATCACTAAACATGACTAAAAATTAAAGAAAAAACCTGTACCTTCCTGCACACATACCCATCCTTATATGCACTGGTTGATAAAAACCATACAAGAAAATAAAGCTCATAAGGGCACATTTGGAAGTCAGGCTTAATTTTGTTCAGCTGTGTTAACAAAACTGATTGAAATAATCTACTTCATGATTTGGGTTTGTGTTCCTTTTAAGAAGACTTGAGTTTCTTCTAAGAGGACATGGTTTAGGAAGGGTTAGATGTAAAATGGCTCAGAAACATGGAATGGGGAGTATGATGTTAAAATGCTTTGAGTGGCAAAGCTGTGTTAGAAGATTCCTGTGCTTTTTGAAATCCCCATCTTTGGCTATTGTTCTTCTCCATTGTGGTAATGTCACTGTTTGTGGGACTGTAGTTGTCAGGAATTGGTGACAACCAAAAGCAAAACTTAAAAGGAGGGGAGGGTGAGTGGAACCTAAATCTGAACTTGTCCCCAGGAATGTCTGTGGGGATGGTAAGTTACCTTGAAGAGGGTGGGAGTGAACGCAGTGGGAATCTCTTAAGTGGGATTTGCAGCCAGAGAGATTTCAAGGTGTAATTGTGCCCTTATGCATCCCCAAAGCATTAGTGCTGCAGAGAAGCTGTGCTTCTGTCAAGGGTCAGTTTTATTGTGATCTGGAAGTAGGAAGAGAGAAATAGCAAATATTTACTAAATTGTAGAAGTTGCCTGTCTTTGTTGAACCTTCTGAAATACTACTCCATGCTCTGAGGGAGGTGCTTGGGGAAGTTCTGGATTCAGGTAGGCAGGAGGCTTGCAGGTTTGATAGGAGGGCTGCAGGAGCCTCTGCCTTTTCTGTGCTGCTGGGTCTGTCCTGGTACTTGCCTCTGGTGAGGCAAATGGAGGGATGTCATCTTCAGGAACAGAAGTAGTGGTGTCACTTGGTGGCTGAGAAAAGTGTATGAACAAAGGATTTTCTTAAATGGGCAGGAGATGAATTGTTTTTCATTTTTTTTCCTCTGTGGAAAGGCATTGGGGGTGATCTCCCATAATCATTAGGGATGGACTGGGTGTTTCAGCAGCTGCAGGAGCAAAGGAAGGACGGGCTACGTTCTCTGAGCTGAACAAGTCCTTAGGCTTTCCCATCTCCTTTCTTAATTAATAGCAAGTTTGAGGACCCTGATCAATAGGAATCAGCAATTCAGTTTTTCCAGTGGAGCCCTGGGAAGGATATGGACCAGTGTGAGTTTTCCCTGAGAGGCCTGCAGTGGCGCTGGAACCTAGGAATGCTCAGGAAAGCATCCTCTGTTGTTGAAGCTAAGGCAGCTTCATTTTTGTGGCACTAGATTTCTTTCTGGTATTGTCTTTCTGTGTACCTCCAGAGTGTGTTGTTGATATACATTGCAGTAACTCTCGTTAAAGTCAGAGACACCTTTAACAGAGATTCAAATTGCTCAACTGTGACATATAAACTGCAACAGCAGCCCACAATAGTTATGTTTATGTGACTAGAGCCATCTGACTAATTCATAGCAATTAACTTATTTTGTAAATTGAACATGTTTTTCTACTTGCATATTGTTCATTGGCAATTTGGGATTTTTTTCAGGTTTACTCATTCTTCAAAATTATCTCCTATGTATCTCCTATGACTCATTCTTTGTCCACGGCTGACTCATGAACTCCTTCATACAAGCATTTAGTGTGCCAGTTAATTTGAATTAGCTTCATAGGTCACTTGGCATTGGTTTGGTGTCCAGTTGGAAAAGTCCAAATGTTGGGTTTGAGGTCCTGGAGCAGAGGTCAGATCAATGGGACAGAACTGTGCTCCAATATTTGTATAAATTTTCTCTTTCTGTGAATCTTTAGATGGAAATATGCTCATCGGAAGTATTTTAAGAACGGTTACACCAAAAGATGCTGGAGTAGGACCAGGGCCAGATTGTAGGTTGTCTGGAGAGATAGGATGATACTGCTGAAGTAAATCTTTAGCAGTCTCTTGTGATTGGTTTTCTCATGGCTCATCAAGATTGGTAAAAACTGTTCTTCAGCAGCAGCTTATTCAACCCTCCCTTCTGCTGCCTGGGCAGGTCTGACTGTAGGCACAGGCACGGATGGGATGCTGTCAAGTTATGCCCCTGTTTTTACTTGGTAGCTCTCATCTGAGTGTTCAGTGCTGAACGATGTTCATCCTCCCTCTGTGCTGCTGCTGAACTCTGGAGAGACAAGCACCAGTGTTTGCCAGAGCCAGGAGCACCTCTCTCATCATTCCTTCAGGGTGGGGTTATGCCTGTAGCAGAGAGCAGGGTGTGTGAGATCCTCTCATTTGCTCCTCACTCAGCCTGGCAATCTGCTCTGAAGGAGATGTGGCAGGTATGCTGTCATCTGCAAATTCAGCACTGGTTGGGTTTCACATCTTGGCACGTTAATTTGAAAATTGTTTCAATCTGTGGATATGTCTGTGATTTTCAGGAACACTCTTTATTTTTGCTGTAATGAGTGTGTCCTATGGCAGAGGGGCAGAACAAACAGCTCAGAGAAAGAAATGTGTAAGAGCTGCAGAAATTATTCCAGCTCCTCACTCAGTGCCTGTTTACTCATTTGTGATCTGTTTAACTGATTCATAAACTGACTGTGGGACAGGTCATCCACACTTAGCAATAACAGCATCCCAGCTAAAGAGTCTTCAGTCAATACACTTGATTCTATTTGTGTCTGGTATTGGTAAAAATGCTTCTTGGCCTCTGACCTGCTGAAGGTTCCTGCTGGTCCCACTGGGGTTGTGCCTTGTCATGGCCCTGCCTGGCAGAGCCTTGCTGATGGATGTTTAGAAGGAATTGTCTTGTGAAGAGGGAGGTGGCTGATAATGGCTAAACCAACTGTGTTAGTGGAAATGAAATCCTCCCTGCTTGCAAACAGATGTGAAATACTTTGTCAGTGTACTCTGGAATTGTATGAGTGAGCCCATTTCCAAAATGACAGGCAATGGAGATGGCTTAGCATGGAGAAAAGGCTCATCCTTACCCTGTGTTATAGGCTGAGTTTGCCTGCATCTGCAGGTTGCTGCTGGTGGCTTGCATGTTTTCATTAATCTCATCTGTCATGGATTCCTAATGCTGTGGGGGCAGTCTGGCAGGCAGAAGTTGGTTAAGCTATGTCAGAGCTTCTTATTATTGAGAGCACGTTCAGTCTGTGGATGTTAGTCAAAGGTAAATTAGAATGCAATTGATATATGCATATAACATGCATATTAATTTTAAATGTGTTTATTGCAATTAGTACTATTAAAATGAATGCCAGAGGAAACAGGGAATGATTAACCTCACATAAGCTTTGTTGTAATTTGTTTAAGAAGTTCAAATTTAAAATGAGACAATCAAAATGTTGCTGGTTGATAAGGGGGGAAGACAGAGGGGGATGTGTTTGAGCACAGCTTCCCAGTGTGTTCATACAGAACCTTTGCCACTCTCCTCTGGCTTCCCTGGGTGACTCCTCTTCTGCTGTCTCTCTTATTCCTGATTAAGGGTTTAGGTTTGGATTGGAAAGATTTGTGGTGCAGCAGCTCTTCTCCTTCTTTGTGATATTTTCTGCCTCTGTCATTTGCTCAGTGTGTTGTCTTTGTTTTAGAGGGTCTTTGTGGGGCTGATGAGAGAAGCATCAGGGGTGTCCCACCAAGCCAAGCAGGCCTTGTGTTCAGAAGAACCCCAGAGGATGAAGTCATCCCTGGTCGTAGATTAATTTAGAATCTCTGCAGGCAATACATGGCTGTGATCTCACATAGCAGGGCAAGAAATGGCTGAAATGTTTGAAGCTTGAGGCTGTGTCTATTGGAACTGTTGGTTGGAGTATTCTGCTGGAAGTGAGAGAGTCACCTCGGGTATCCCAGTAATTACATACCCAGACCTTGTGTTGATTATGTTAAAAACTTTGTTTTCTCTTGTGCAACTGGTGTTCCCCAGTGGGTGCTGTCCCAGGACAATAGATATGTGAGGCTTCCAGAGGTGTGCTGAGCAGAGCTAGGGCTTAGCCAGTGGGTGAACCGTGGAAGAGGAGCAGGAGACACTGGTGTGATTTCTGTCCCTGGGAATCTGTTTGGACTGTGATGTTAACTATGTCTCTGTAAGGGCCAAAAGGGGTTGTTTCATCCCTTCTGTAGCCTGTGTGGTCTCACTTAACCCTAGGGATTAGGCAGAGAAAAGCCAAAGAGCTGATGTAGAGATCTAGCAGAAATTTGCCTCAAGACAAGTGCTGCGGGTGACTCACTGCATCCCTCCTCCTCTCTGCCAGCCTCTGCTGCCTACATAGATTCAGTTCTGCTGATGTATTCTCATCCTGGTAAACTGAACTCATGGTGGAGATTGTTCTAGTCCACCTGGTTAATAATAAATACAATAATAAAGCTTGTCACCACTTCAGCATTATTATATAAGTATAAATCTGAAAGTAGATCAGGCTCTGTTCCATGAACAAAGAATAGATACGAGAGCAGAAATGAAAGATGCTGCATATTAGAGCCTTGGCTGCTATGCAAAAGTAGGGTTGCATTACAGCTGTGGGCCCTACTATTCAAGTGACATAACTTTGATGTTCCCTCCTTCTTTCATCATGAACTTCTGGCTTCTAAGAAGACTGATCCTGTGTTTCTGGGTGTGCATGTCCTGTGCAGAGACCTAGTTATGGGAGAATTGGGAGCTGCTTGTCTATGTTGATGCTGATATAGAGAGATCATAGTGGAGTGATACAGAAAAGATTTCTTTTACACAGGTACACACCTGACCTACTGCAGACAAAGTGCATTTGGTACACTTGTGCCTCTGCAAAGTGCTTTGCACATGTGTGGATTGAGCCAGCTGTAGGGCTTCCTCTGCTGACCCCTGTCAGATTATGCAGCCACATCCCAAATATAATGACAAGGCTTGTCCTCTTTCTGCTTCTCACCTCTGTAAAAGGTTTTGGGAGAGAGGCAGTTGGGAGAGACAGTTGTAGGTGTGTGCTGTTCCTTTGCTGCATTAAGCTGCCTCAGCAGCTGTGGTTGCAGCTGTGGCAATTACACCTGTGTGAATAGATGCATGTGCCCAGTTTTGAGACCTGTGCTCTGGTGCTTGAGGTTTAGGCTCTGAAAGACGCTTGACTTATTTGACTGGCAAGGTGTAACCTTCTGTGTGCTTCAAAATGGCCTGTGGCTGGGTCAGGACATGAACTGTTGTCCACAGACTCTGAGTGCTACACAGAAGCCAGGGAAGGATCTGTTGTTTTTTGAACATCAGCCTGTGTCTGGCACTTTCCCAGGGAGATAACTTATTTTTATATTTATAGGTATACTAATCCTTTTTGCTACTTCCTTTTTTTTTTCTTTTTCAAATTTTGTCTGAATTCACATAAGCTGATTTCAGCCATGCTTGACAAAAAGGTAGAGGCCTTGATGTTAGAAAGCCTTTTAAGTTTCAGTTTCTAAGTTGTCCAGAGAAGGCAGAGACACCTTTGAACTGGGATGGCAGCTCCTGTCATGCTGAGGGAATCCACACGGAGACCTCAGTGACTGGGAAACCACTCTGCCCTGGGCGGGAGCAGATGTTTGCCCTGCCCTTGGCTTCTTTCTTGGCACCTTGGGGTCAGTTCTTTGCTCTTACAACTGGATGGTGGAGGCTGGTTATGTTGGGAGCCTGAAGCTTGCAGGTCTCTGTCTCATTCACAGGAGTATTTTACAAGTCTGGATAGAAGAGAACCCAAGGCTGTGGGTGGAAAGCAGGCAAAACACAGCTTTGTGCTCAGGGAGTGACTGGCACAGGGCAGAAGGTGGGTGGTGAGAATGCCAGAGAAGGGGTCTTCCAAGGAGCAGGCAGTGATGGCCCTGGCACACTTGCTGTGTGTCATGGGTTAAGCCTGTGATGGAGGTGTTGGAACTGGGGTGTCCGCAGTGAAAGAATTTCTGCTGTTCAAGAGGTAGAGTGGCACAGCAGAGGGCGGAAGTGTTGGCTGCAGCGCCAGGAAGTGTCCATTGCTAGATAGCTTGGAATAGAGGACAAGGTGATGAAGTGGGAGCTCTCTGTGCTTTGAAGAACAGCACACATCAACTTCCCGCCAGCTGTGGGCTTTATCTCGCTGATGAGTCACTGTGCTGCCAAAGAGGAGCTTGTAGTTTTAATCTTGGAAACAGTGACAGTGTGTTGTGTGATTCCTAATGACCAGTGCTGAACCTGGAAGTAAATCCTGAGATCTGCTTTGGCCAGATTCTTCTACTGGCATGGCTTGTAATTAGCTCAGAAATTACTGTTGGGGTGGCAGGAAAGGGAGAAGGATAATGATGTGAGATCCAGATTCACAAAGGTTGTCTGTTTTTGTAGCCATCCAGACAACACAACAATTGTTAATGTTCACTTTGGAGATATAAACCCTGTTTTTTGCAGTTTAAAAGGGATATTGTCAGCTATTTATTTATTGCTTTTAATTTCTTTCTTGCTCTTTGTAACATACCCCAGAGGATCTTGAATTACGTTTCTTTCCCCACCAATTTTTTGTCCTATTCTATTTCACAAAAGACAGCAGGACTTTTTCTTCCTTATTTTTCTATTTTCTTTCTTTTTTTTTCTTTTCCTCTTTTTGTCAGTTCTCATGTATAGTTTCTATTGGCAATTTAACCACTTCATTGTGCTACCCCTGAGGTAGCTGCATAGGAAATAAATTTTGACTAACTGAAAGGAACTATAAGAGAATATAATATTTTCCTTTCAAAATGAAAATGTACCGGAAATTTCGGATCCTTGAAAGTTGCAGAGCATCAAGTCCTGTATATCTTTAATAACCTGGACTATAGGCAAAAGAAAAATACCCTGCAATTTGGTCTGAAATTGTCTATTTAGCAAACAATGCCTTATATGATCTAAATAAGCGAGTGCTATGCAGTGGACTTTAAAATGCAGACTCTCCCTTGCTTTGTGATTTTCATCAGTTATCAAAAGCATCAGTCCACATTGTGAGCTTGCTGCTGGGTTCCTGTAATGAGAGCTGAGTATGAGCTATAGAAATGTAAATGGAGCAATCTGAACCTGCATCTTTGCTTTTCCTACTTCTGCAACTTCTGTAATGGGACTGAAGGGAAATAAATTGGCTTAAAAGAACCCCACCAAACTTCCCATTTCATTGCTTTTCTGAAAGCTTGTATGCTTGGTTTTGGTAAAAGCTAATTTTCCCACCAAATTTTAAACCCTTGGCAAGGATGAAGATGAGGCTTTGCAGTGGGAACAGGAGTAAGGGATCTTTATCTGTGACAGTGCTGATGGATGTTGTTATCAGTCTAGATGGTGAGTGCTGCCAGAGTGAGCAAATGATACACTGATTTTAATACTTTATCCCAGGAGTCCAAAGAATAATACTTCAGTCAGGAGGGAACAGAGAGAAGGAGACCCAGATTGAAATGCAAATGTGTTCATTGAAGGAAAGAAAAAATTGTGTTCAGCCCTGAACAGCCCTCTAACCTTTACGGATTTGCTTCTCTAGGCCTGGGCTTGGACATGCACACAGGCCATGGCAGGAGAAGCTGAGTTTGTTAGAATGGAGCTACTTGGTGGTGACTGGACTCCGGGGCTGGCAGTCCTTTAGCTTTTTTGTTAGTCATTGTGTTTCTTTGGAAAAGGGGGAAAGAGATCCATGTGTAGCACTAGGGCTTCTTGGTGCAAGCAGGGTACACTGGAGGGCAGAGAGAGGTCATGGTGACAGGATCTCCTTCCTCTTTATCTGTGCAAAGATGCAGATTGATACACTGCTCCTTAGCATGCAAAGGTGAGACTGAAGGCAGCCTGGTGAGTACATCTTCTAATTGAATAAGGGTGGCGTGTAACAAACCCTCCTCCTTATTGATAGGAAGAAGGTTTCAGTCTCTTTAAACTTCATTAAACCCTCTGTAGTAATTAACCACTGTGCAAAGCAGTGTTCTCTGCAGTGCTGTTAGCACTGCCTGGCCATACCTTATTGATTAATCCAGCCCAAAGTCAGCCTGCTGGAGAGAAACAACTTGGAGAGAACATGCGTCTACTTTCTCTCTTGTTGGGAGGGGACCAGGTAATTTGTTTTTAAGGGAGCAGTGTCTGGTTGCTAGAGTTTCTTCTATGTTTTGCTTCTTGTCATGCCAGGAGACTGAAGCCAAGGAGTTTTTCCCACTGCCATGAGTGACCAGGGCTGAATGTAACAATGGCTGTTTGGGACCAGCCTAAAGAATATCTAATTTAGCTTTATGGCTGCAGAGGTGATGGATAGGCAAGAGACAAGTGAAAGGAATGGGGCAAATTGGATTCTTTAGTTGGCTTTTGGCCATCCTTGTATTAATTTTTTTGTTGGAATCCATTTCTGTTCAAAAGACTTGAATAGTAAAAATCAGCACAGTCTAGGGAAGGAAAGGATAATACATATGCACAGGAAGGGCAGTGATGGGGCCAAAGGGTATTTAGCCCAAACACCTTGGTTCCTAGATGCCTTTTCCATTGGTTTATGTTAAATTTTGCTTTTCATCTATCTTTAGCATAGCCTCTCTACAGCCAAACATTAAAGTGAGCACAGCACCCTCTATTTCTGCAGATCCACTTTTCCAGCTGTGCCCTTGAGCCTCTCCCTTTAGATGTGACAGTGTGCTGCTTGCTCCTGTGAGCTCTGCAGAGCTGAGACAGCTGTAGGAAGAAGATGGGTTCTGCTCACCTCATCTATCACCGGCTGCGTTGTCACCGGGCGCGTTTGTGTGGCTGAGCCCCTCGCTGCACGTGTGGCCGGCAGGAGGCAGCTCCCCGGCGGGTGAGGATGCACCGCGGGTGAGGATGCACCGCTGGTGCCCTCTCCTGGAGGCAAAGCCGCGCTCTGCTGATCCCTGTAAGAGCATCCCCTGCCTCCTCTGAGCAATTCACGGCTTGGAACTGAGGCATCGCCATGGGGCACTGTGGTGGGGTATCAGAAGAATGAAGTGTGCAGTCCCATACCTTGTGACAAATACCAGATGCTTCAGTAAAATGCTTGGCATCAGTGTGATGATACACGCTGCAGGAAAGTTTCTTCTTTACTCTGGGTTGTTTACAGGCCCAAGAATGTGATGCTTGAGGTCTGTATGTCATGCTGTAATCTGCCAGTGGCATTTTAATGCAATGGTGAAGGTTTGTGTGGCTTTCTGGGGCTGTGCTGTGCCAGGAGATAGCCCGTGTAGGGTGTGAACTGTGCTCTGTGCTCTGCCTTGGAGCCTGTAAAGCTGAAATGTTGTTTGCTTTGTTTTGTTCTCAGCATCCAGAAAGATGGTGGATATTTGGCTGCCAAAAATTCTCAAAGTCAAATGACACCATTGAAAGGTGGAACTGAGGGGTAGTTTTCCCCTTTAGGAGCATACATTGGGGAAACACAACCCACATGTGGAAGCTGCTGCCTTAAACCCCAGGTCTGTGTTTTGGTTTTTGTGGCTCCCTTTAAAAGGCCCCTTTTGCACTATCTGTGAAGTCTTTACAAACCAAGGACATTTAGCTTAAGGCAGTACATGCTGCCACACACTGCCTCCTTGGCAGATAAATGCAGTGCATATGTTTGTGAAGAGGGTATGGCAGCGTTTCCAGGTTTCTCCTGGTGCTATAGGAAAGGCTGTGAGAGAGGCAGGTAAGGTGGGACTGAGTGCTAGGAAAGAACCAGTGCTGCATTATAAAAAACAAACTAATGGCAGGTTGAGGGAAGCCATCAGCCACCTGGCAAGGCCTATATTCATTTTGTCTATTGGGATGCTGAATTTTTAAAACTTAAAACTCCCCAATGATACTGAGTCTCTGTATTGCCAGCCAGCTGGCTGCAGTCGCTGTGATACTCCCCTTATTTGCAAGAAAACTGGGTTTCCAGGATCTTCTGAACTTTGAAACATCAGCAGAGGCCAAAAAAGTTCTGCTGGAGTGGGATTTGTGGTAGACCTGGGGCAATTTGACTATTGCACTTCAGATTCTGCAGGTCCCTTGTCCAATACTTGGTTTTGTTAAGAAATTAGCTCCTTTCCCCCTTTTATTTTAGTTTCTTTCCTTATTTTTCACAATTATTTTAAACCCCCTTTTATCTCATCTGGAATTAGAACCTTTAATTTTAGCCAAGCTTTTGTGTGTATATTTGTAAGGATATATTTTATACATCTTGGATATTTTCAGTTTCAGAATAAGTTTTATTCTCATTCTTTTGCTTTCAGGAGTGTCTGGAAAAGGAGAGCAAGTGGGAGGGACAGGGTTTCGAGGCATATTTTGTTTTAAATCACTGATTTCTAGAGACATTTCCCATCTTAAACTATGTTGGTGGAAAGTCATAGCAATCATTTACTCTCGGAGAAGTCTGACTCCTGGGACAATCTCTGGAGTACATCTGAACTTCCTATATATTGAATTCTTCTTGCAGAATATTGATCCCGTTTTCTGGGTTACAAAAGAGAGATTTGGGCTTACATGCTACATTTATCCTTTATTAAATCTTCTTAGTTAGCACTCTATTTCATTTGTTCTAGAAGAAGCTGAGGAACCTTAATTTGAGTTGTAAAGCCATGACAACACCCAGAGAAACAGGTTTTTCTCTCATTAGGACCAGGTTGTTGGAACCAGAGTGTACAAGGTGGGAAGCAACCAGGTCTGCTCTAACAATGGGGCAAAGCAGTGCCTGGAAAGGGCGAGAGTCGTGCTGGAACCCAGAGGTCTCTGAGATATCCAGCATGACTCAGCTGTGCAGCTGTGGTTGAGCCACTGTAATATTCAATTTGGAGGACTTGCTTCCAGAAGAAAACCTGGCATGTAGGCATGTGGTTTTGTATGAGGTCTAGTGCAGTCCTTTCCTCTTGTCAGGAGAGGCAAATCCTGCCTGTGGAGTGAAGGTGGTTTCTGATACTACGATGTGTGTGTGCATGGGGAAGGAAATAACTTACATTGCCATCACTGCTTCTGAGGATTTGTTTTCCAATTTAGTGGTCTGTAGCCTGGCTAATACAAACCTTTATGGCTTGGCCAGTCCAGTGCTGCTGTCAGTGTCTGCTTTCCGCCCTTATTCAAGCATCCTCCTGGTGTTATGTAATCCCCAGCACAGGTAAGGAGGTATCTTCACTGCTGTTCAGTGCTTGAGAGCTGGTGTTGAATGCTTGAGCAAGTCTGTTCCCTTTTGCAAAACTAACCCCTGTCAATAATTTATAAGCACTAGGAAGATCTCATCTAGAAAATTATGTATAATTCTTGTCAGCCATGTTCAAGGAAGAAGAATTGAAAATGAAACAAGACAGGCAGAGATGGGCTAGTAAGATGACTGGGGAAAAGAGATCCTCTCTCATGAGTGGAGACTAAAAGCTTGTAAAACTGGTGGAAATGATGACAGAGATGGGAAGTGCCTGCTCTCTCTAAATGCGTTAAGGTCACAAATAGTAGGGAGGAAGAAGGACTAATGAAAACAGAGGGCAGTGTTGGTTCAGGAACAATCAGCTGTTAACTCAGTGAATGAGCTGAAGGTAAAATGGAAAAAAAGTCTTCTGTGTAACAATGAGGCTGGATAATGGCCTTCTCAGAGGTACCAGGAAGGAAATCGAGCATTTTATTAATGAGAGGTAGTTGCTGATGATACTTGGAAGGCTTTGACACACAGGAGTCCTTGCCATTTGTGTGTTTCTAGACAAAAGATGTGGGACACTTTGTTGCTTTTTGGGCACCCTATCTTTTTAGGATGAATTTACCTGGCAGTGGTCCAGTCCTCCAACAGTTTTCAGCTGATCATGCTGCTGCTGTGTGTAAACAGTAGCTTCATTTCACTCTAGAACAGGTTGTATTTTAAGCTGTGGAAGGTGTAAATGGTGCTTTTGGATAATTCTGTATGTCAGCCTTGGAGGTAGTTTTGGGTGAACAGTATTCCTGGAAACTTAAGAAACAGGTACTTGCTTCAGAAGATGGTGATGAAGATTGAAATATCACTATTTGTGGTAAGAAAACGATCTCCCCTTCAAAAGAGAATGATAATTATAAAAACCTTCTTGGACATCCAGAAGGTGATTTGGGACACTTGCCTCTTTACCCCACCTCTCTCCGGAAGAACCTTCAATTTGTCTTTCAATGAATAGGGCACAGTGTTTGCACTGGCTTTGGATGGGAGTGCAGGAGTGCAGGTATTCTTTTCTTTGCAAAGAGCAGGTGGAGGATGACAAGTAAATGATGACATTATTATGCTTGCACTTTAATAGTTTCCAAGGAACTTGCAAGTAAGCGAAGCAACACATGAAATATTAACGATTTCTCTTTGCTCTTATACAAAAGGTTGAAAGCTTCCAGAGCTGGAGTTCAGGGTACCTGAAGCATATGGAAATAACACCTGCAGCTTTGCCTGAAGGGCTAACACTGACCTTTTTTTGAGTGATAAATAAGGTTGTTTTGTTTTGTTTTATTTTTTTCTCTCAACTGGAAAAAAGAGATCTGGTTTCCACATAAAATGTTCAGTCCCTCTGTCTATAGCAGACTTCCTTCTAGATTCCTAACTTCTCTCCTTTATAGCTACCCCCTTGTTTGAGGGCAAAATTAGTTTTTGAAGCAAAATATTTCCCTTGTTCATCCTTTCCCCCTGCCCCAGTTTATAGAAGGATGACAAATAAAAGCAGTTTTCTATAAATGAATGGAAGAAAATAAACATTACAACAACTGTACTTTTACAATTGGTCATTTCCAAAGGGAAACTAACTTTCAGTATAATGTTGTAGATCTGTAAGCAGGAGGAATGCCCACTTTGCTCCACAGATGTTATATACCTGTATTTTGGCACTAGCCCCAGAGCTGTCCCAGAGATGAGGAGGGTGAGTGAGCTGGCTCCTGTTGTTATACCTTGATGTCCTGCCTTCCTGACACTCCTTCTTGAATTCTCATGAAAAATCACAGAGGGATTTGCTTCCTGCCCTCCTGCTGTATTGCTGGGTGGTGGATGGAGAGGAGTGACCTGCTCCCTTCATCCCTTGTGGGCTACAGCTTTTACTGTATTTGTGTCACAGGCTGAGGTGGGGCAGTGGCGCGTCAGTGGATGAGGGAGCTGTCCAGCACCTGAAAGTTGTCAGTGCATCAGGAAGCACATGGGGTCCTTTCAATGAGCGCTGCTGAGTTTTAGGGCTTTTGTAAGCTGAGAATTTATAGTTGCAGGTATAGTTCAATGCCTTGCTGTTCAGAAATTTTATCACAAGAAGATATTAGGAGAACTGGACTCTAAGATCAAGGCAGTCTTGCCTTTCATGATAAGAGGGGCTACTTGCACAGATTTCTGGTATGAGAACATCTGGTCCTTCCAGGAAAAGAAATCTCTTTTGTGTCTAATCCTCCTGGTTGATTCAGCTTGGGTCTGTGTATAAAGGGCCAGCTAGAACCTGCTGGTGGTATTGAGAGTTTTCCCACTTGCTGGTTACTATGTACATTTTCTTACCACCTAAGGCAAGCACTCCAAAAAAGCCCTGTGACTGCTCTGTCTGTGTCTGCTGAGCTAATATAGAAGATCCATCATTCCCCCCTTCCATCCCTTTTTGTTTGCATCTAAATATTTTTTCTGAGGGCAGAATGAATTTGTCATTGTTATTAAGCAATGGATATAATCTTAATTCAGACTCATGCCCTGAAGTGTTTTCTGTGCATAATTGGAAGTTCTCTGAGCTGTGAATGCTTGGCTGTTTCTCTGTGGATATTAGCAGGCTGTGTGTGGTGAAGACTGCAGGGTGGAGGAGGTTGCAATGAATGAGTCTGGTTGTCTTGATGGCAGTGAGCAAATAGAACCAGAATGTCTTTATTAAGGTGAGAGCAACCTCATACTGCCATTTTTTGCAGTCTGTCATGCCAGCTGATTTAACTTGCAGCATTCTTCTCTCCACCTTTTCAAGCTTCATTTTCTCATATTGTTAGCATGGAAATGAGCAGCACAAGCCTGCATGTGCCCCAGAAGCCTGGTCATGGTGAAAGGGTGACAGTTCATTCCCCTTGTGAGCACTACACAAATCTAGAAGCTTCTTGATTAGGACCTGTCCATGTGCTGAGGCTGGCCTAGACTGGGGCATGCTTTTGCTGGTATCCTGGCTGCAATGTGTTACCCAAAGTGTTTTTCTGGATTTCTGGTTGCGCAGTCCTGTGGTCATCTCACAGTGGGCTTTCACCCTTCCACTGTACCAGTGGGTCAAGAATGGATATTTCTGTTTTACCAGGAACCAGGTCATGTTTAGTGACTCTTTGGGGTCAGACTGAGAGTTTGGTCTGGAACTGAAAACTGGTCTCTCAAAAAGAGTGGGCTGAGAGTCATTCATTATTTTTCTCATATTCATGTCTAAACTTGCTTGAAAATGCCTTTCAATGTCTCTATTTCCCTAGTAGCACTAAAAATATTGTAGCCTGACTTTTGCCTTAAGCCTCCTGTCTCTCTGCAGGTGTCCAAATCCAGCTGTTATGTGTCATGGTCACTGGGTTATAGATGGGGAGACTCTGTGACAAAAATATTTTGTGTCATATTGGTATTTGCACAGATCACTGAAAAATCAGAAGTGGGGTGAGCTGCCAGGTTTCCTGATCTTAAAACTGTGGGAAAGAGCATCTCGGGAGCTGAGGTAGGGCAAAATTTCTTGCAACTCCCCCAGGTAAACATCTCTAGCATTCTCTTAGGTTCTCCTAAAGAAGTGTGTTTTGTTGCAGGGAGAATTGTGTCAGTAATGCTCCAGCTCTTTGCATGAAGACATCTCCATGATGTCTGACTTAAGGGGGTTGGCATTGACCATTTTTCCTTGGTCACTGCTTTAAGCTTGAGGAAACAGCAAAGTGTATCCTTGGGCTTGTCCTCTCAGCTGTGTTGCAACCTGTCCTCTGCTTTTTCTGCAGCTGGAAGCAGCGTATTTGTCACTAATTAACATGATACCAGGACAGCACAGGGTCCCCCATTGAGGAAAACCAGCTGATTATGTATGACAGCTGTCTAATGTAGCCTGAGCTGATTTTGTGCCTGTGAAGAAGGGGTTTGTTGAGTTGTTTGACTCCCTTGCTGCAGTGTGCAAGCGCTCCACAAATGAACAATCCTTAGGAGCCTTGCAAGGCAGGGCAAGTATTTCAAAGTTTACCAATATCTTGGCAAATTAAACAAGGAAAAGTGCCAGATTTTATCTCTTTTACAGGTACATGAGAGCGGGATATGTACAGTCTTGGCTGAGCTGTGCTGCAGCTCAAGGCTGGCAATGAGTGAGGACAGAAGGTCCTGAGTGAGCAGTACTGACTGAGCTGTGTCAGGAGCTGACCCAGAGAACAGCAGAGGGCAACACACAACTTCAGGAGGGAGGGGATGCTTCTTCTGCTGTGCCTGTCTTTTGGCTACTGTTATTAGTTTTCCAGTGTACTAAATGATTTACCCAACTACTTTTTTTTCCCCCTTTATATTTTTTTTAAAGAACAAATTAATTGCTTCATTTCCCTTTGCCTAGCTCTTCTGTTGCATTGGGGCACAGCAGGGAAGCTGGAAATGCCTGTCTATTGGCTATTCCTAGGGAATTAAGGACCTGAACAGCAGCTAATCAGTGTATTAGCTGTAGTTTTCAATATTCTCTCAGTGTTAATGTTGATAATAGATAGTTGGCCCAATTAAAACAAAAAATTATCAAAGTGTGTTTGAAGTGCCCTTAGGTAATTCTGCATGTGTTTGTTGGAGAGCAGCTAGGAAAACAAAATTTGACCTTCTGCAGAATAAAATCATGCTACAGAGAAGGATTGAGACAGTAGGAGGGCAGCAAGTAAAAGTTGATGTTAATAAGTTATGGCAGAGATTTGGCTGTACTGGATCATTTTACCTGTTAAATGCACTCTCCTGCTTATGGCACTGAGCAATAAATGGGTGTTATGTTTGAGTCATATAATCCTCTATGGTAGTTCTTCAGTGATATCCAGAGGCAAAGAAGTAGATATCTTTTTGACCCTGAAGGCAGTTAATTCTCATTCTGAGGCATGGGATTTGATTACTGTTATCTTAGCTGCTACAGTTATTGACAGTAAAATTAACCAGCTCTTTTTAAAGCCTAGACTTGTTCTGAATATACTGACCATTTAATGGGGTCAGTTTTCACGGATGTGTGAGGTATGTTTGCTGCAGTTACATGCACAGAACTGGCTGATTGCGTATTACAGAAGACCATCAGATGAAAATATTTGCTCAAAACCATTTGCTTGTGCACTTGGTGTGGTGTGTGCTGTGATACTGACTTGCCCAGGGTGGTAAAGTTGCTTTGTAAAATCAAGCCCTCCCAATTTAGCATAGAAGTGTGGATATCAAAGTTGAGAAGTTCCTGCTTTGATTTTGTATGTTAAACTGGGTTAAGACTAATTATTTTGTAACATGGTGCAGTAGAACTGCTAGATTAAAACAGGAGAAAGTTGTGGCAATTAGGAGAGGGTGACTTCTGTTTTGAAGTCAAGAGTGACTTTGAATGCTGAAGATTTCCTATTTTGGATCCATTTTCTAGACTGTGGTTTAGAGCATGTGTCTTTGCTGTGGTCTTAATACACAAACATCTACCTGAAATCCTGTGTATTATGTATTATCCCTGTGCTTACTGTATCTTGTGGCACTTATGTTCCATTTCTTATTCTTTTAAATTCCAAGTAAAAGGACTATGTGCTACTTGGCTGGCCTTAATATCATGTCAGCTGACATGAACTGTGCCATGGTTCTTAGCAGAGGATTCCTGGTACTGGTCAGGCTTCAACAGGGACAATTGTTTGTGCCATATCTATCAGAAAAAGGAAGCCTCAGTTGGATGGCATGGTCATCTTTGCTCTAGCAAGTTTTTAGACTGCAAAAATTTGTAGAACTGCATCTTTCCAACTCAAGAGAAGGAGGAACAGGAGACAGAGAGATTCCTGATCTTAAAGTGGGTGGGTAAGGTTAAATATAGTGTCAAATTGTCTACAGAGTGCGGCAGTTTGAGTTTACTGAAGTCTGTGAAGTTTGCTGAGGACTCTGAAGTCTGTGCTGCTGGGGTGCTTTCGGAGAGTAACACTAGTACCAGGTATCAGAATAACCTGCTTGGCTGCTCAGAATTGTTTTAAATGGTAAGAGCTGCTCAGTCTGAGTGCATTATTTGGAGAGGAACTGCAATACAAGTGATAAAGAGGAGGGATCAACTTTTTATTGGGTTTCAGGACTGGTTTCATTAAGGAGAGATAAAGAAGATTTTCCTCTAAAACCTGGTTTTGACAAGACTTCCTCTGTGCCACAGAGCAAGACACTAGGCTCACACCTTCAAGGGGAAGATTTAGGTGACTGATGCCAGCTTAATTTCATTGGCTGCCAAGTGTAAGCTGCCAAGTGCTTGAGTAGGAGTTGGGATGTGTGAACCTGGTGTCTCGGGCCTCAGGAAAGTTGCTTAGGGTAAAGCAGAGGTGGCTTGCAAAGAAGCTGCAATTATTTGTGAAAACACCTTTGTTGAACACAATGATTCCAGAATAAGTTTTGTCCTTTGAGGTGCTGCCACACTTACTTAAGATTGAATATCATGCACTGGCTTTCCCTTGCAGAGTCTGAGGTCTCTCATAAGCTTAGTTCTCAACTTGTAAAATAGAGATTGTCCATAAATTTTTTCAGGTTGTAGGATCTTCTGGGGGTAGTGTTTGGCAATGATCTTAACAAAAGACCTGACAATCCAGAAGTATTATCTTATCTGGGTCTTGAAGTGCTATTTTTGTGTGAGTAATTGCTCACCAAGATACAGCTCAGAATCCATGCTCTTGTGCTGAGTTACTTAGCTTTGATCACACAAGGGGGGGGCAATTGCTGCAAAGCACTTTCCTCCACTACCTCTTGCTGTGTTCTGGAGCACCAGGCTGTAAGCTTGATGTAGGCAAATCCAGCACTCAGAAGAAAGAAATGAAATGGCCTAGATATCGTGAGAGTCCTGAAACTTAATATCCAAAAGGGACTTGAAAGTCAAAGTCTCTGAAAACCCTTTGTCGCTAACTTTCTAGATCTTCTGCTCCTTAGCAAAAATGCTGCAGCTTGAACTGCCAAGACCAGCAAGTATTTTTCCTTGCATTAGCATCTCTGGGGAGAATAGCTTGCTGGACTCTATTAAAGCTGGAGACTCAAGAGCAGCTGAGGTTTGCAAGTCTTGGATTCTGAACTGTCTTCTGTCTTTAGAGGTAGCGTTATTGTTTAGGGTATAGAACATTAAAATGCATAGTGAAGAAGTAATGCTGCTGGACAATTCTGAGCTGCAGCTGATGTACTGGCTGTTAGTAGATGCTTACTCTGCTGGCAGAGTGCTTAGGGCCATATTTGTGGCATTGCAACAAAAGTCTGTGAACATTAATAATGGGCAAAATTTCTGGGGAGAGGAGTGAACAAATGCCTTCTGCAGAGAACTGGGAAACACTCAGCACCTACTTGGCAGCTTGCAGAGTTGGGTCCTGGATTCAGAGGATGCTCTGCTCAGAAAATATTCTCCCTGTTAATAAACAAAAAGGATGATTTGACAGTTCATAGCACAGAAATACATCTTTCACCTTAATCAGGAGGCCTGGACCAGGCTGTGCTGGCTGCTGGAACCAGCAAGTGTTGGTCGAATTCACTACAATGGATTTATCTGGGAAGCTGAATGGCTTGGTGATTTGAAGATGTGTATTGATGAGGTAGGTACCTGAAGGATGTGAGGTGAAACCCACTGAGTCCAAAACCTGGCAACTGTATTGGAGAAGAATTCAGAAGTTATCTTATCCTGTGGGATGCAAGAGATGTGAGTTCAGGTCCTGGCTTGGCTGCTGACTTCCCATGTGGTTTCAGGGCAGAAATTCAAAAGGGAGCTTGGCATTTGCAGAAGAGTAGCAGGAAATAATTTCACTCCTCTCAGGCTCTATCTTGTGGCTTTCTGAATATTTCACCTCCTTACTCTAAACCAGCAATAAACATACTTTTTAGGATACAGGGAAAAGTTGAGAGCAAGTGTATTTATATATAGGAGGAATCCAGACACGATGATGATGAAAAGTCATGAAGTGCCCAAATCTTGGACAGATCAGGCATTACTGCTTCAGTCAGAGTAGGAATAACTGGTGTTTCAGGTATTGGATACCAACTTTGCAGAAGGCAGATGTGAAACAGGTGTGCATACACATATGTAAACAGATGAAACTTAAGCACTTACTTATCAGCACAAGTAGGTCTAATTTTGCACTAATAAACTCTAAAGAAGGCAACTTCCAGTTATCATTCTTCTGGGCTTTAAATGTTTGTCATCTGGAATGGATCAGGTTTGTAGGACATTCTGTTAGCATTTGGTGCTTTTCATGTTGTCATCTCTTGCATTTCAATGGTTTGAAACCACTTAATAATAAAAAAGCCTTTGAAAATATTTTCCTTTCTCAACTCCATGCTTTGTCTCACATTTTGCCTACTAGCATCCCACCACTGCCCCTCTGTTGACAAACCTGTGTAGAATCATCTGTGTTGAGACATAGCAGAAAGTACTTTATGTGGATGGCTCCATGGCCTGATGACTCTGGGCTGGAAGAGCTCTTTGGGCCAGGTCTTAAAATTATATATTAGAGGATTCTAGAAAAACCCCAAACCAGTCCAACCCCCAAGCCCACTCCTGCAATATGACCTGTATAATTTATTGGTGGCTCCCCATTTGAGAAGGTTATTGTTGACCTTGGTGGTACAGAAATAAAGTCCTGATGATCTATTATCCTTGAAGGCTGCAGATATTAGAGTTTCTTTTGGGAACTGGTGACTTAGAGAAGAGCTCCTATCACAACAAGCACAAAAAAAAAAAAAGACAGATGCTTCTTCTGTTATCTTTCCACTGAACCCAAAGCTAAATTTAGTCTGGGATAGTAGATTTAGGTCTGCATTTTGTCTGCTTTGTATAATCCCCTCTCCTTGTGCTTAATGGTGTTTAAAGTATTCCTTTGGCTCATCCCAGGTCTGATTATTATAATTTTTAATTATTGATGAAGTAATTATTATCATAGTGTAATTTACTTTGTTCTTTTTTGTAGCCCATCTCTTCAAGGTAGCTGAGTTTGTGTTTCTTCTGTGTTGTAAGAAGTAAGAACTTATTCCATCCAGCTGCATAAACAGCTGTTTCTGGATTGGAAAACAGTGAGTGTTGTATACCCCCACCACTGAACAGCTATCCATAGGGTCTGGAGAGCCCAGAAAAAGTTTTTATCTGTTTCCATTTTGTTTAGTCAAACTTCCCATTTTGAGGAATGGAACCCAATGTACAGAGTCAAACAGCTTCATCTACGATCTTTGACTACAGACTTCCTGGGGACTTTGTGACTCAGTTCTCCTCCATTAACTAGAAGGGGAAAGGTGTCTAAAGACTGTGCTGAGGCTCTCTTGAGAATAGCTGGTATCTTTTTCTGACAGGATTTATTTTTCCAGTAAATGGGATGAAGCTGATGTTGTAGAACAACAAAAGCATGCTTACTGCAGGCTGTGGCTGTCTGGGATGTTTTGAGAGGGGTCACACAAAGAGTGTAGTTTCCAGAGGTGTTCTGTCTCACCCCTTGCTGACCTGCTGCCACATTGAATCAGTGCTGCTGTTCCGTGGGCACAACACTCTTCTGTATGGTCATCACTGGAAGGCAAAAATCTAAACAATCATAAGCCCTATGCAATCATAATCCATGTATTAAAACCATGCTGAAGACCACTTTATAGTTTTCACCACAGCAGAATCAAGGTCCCTAATTCTCCCTTGGAGCAGAAGTAAACAACTTTAGGCCTCATGAGCATTGAATGTCTTTTGGACAGATGAGCTAATTTTTGTTGTGGCAGAGCAGTGCGTGACCCAGTTTCAAGGGATGTAAATTGTTCATGTCTCCTGACGCTAGCAAATAATGCAGAGTTGGGCCTCTTCTTGGGCTGGCTTTCTGGTATTAATGAGACCCATTTGTTTTTTCCCGAGTGGAAAGGGAATGAGAACACATGCCTTAATTGTGTCTAGGTGTGAAAGATCCTACCTTGTTCTTTTAAGAGCATGAAAGAAGTAAACCCCTTCCACTCTTCTGGCTGAAGACACCAAGCAGGATCCAGAATTGAAACTTACTGAGTTTTGGAAGTCAGTTTTGGACAAGTGACTCCTGTGGCACAGATCTTCCACAGCAATCTTTCCTCTGGGACTGGGTGCATGGATGGTTTTACCAGACATATGTGGGCGGAAAAAATGGCTGTGGCAGTGGCTCTGCTCATTGAAAAAAGGTTCTGGGTCTACAGAAGAGCACCTAATTTAAGAGGGTGAAATGTGGTGTGGCACAGCATTGATAAGAGAAAGCTTGTCCAGAGCTTAGAGCCTTTCCTTAGGGCTAAGGTTTTGTTCACTGAGACTTTCAGGGAAAATGAACCTCTGTTTTGCTTAATATTGGCCCCTCTTCTGGCTGCCAGCAGTGAGGGCTGTGAAGTCAGGAGAGATCATCCTCCATTTTGGCTGTGCAAAATGTGCTTTATACATTTTTATGCATTTTTTAGTAAAGGCAAATTGTCTGCTGCCCCAGACTCTGTTTTTGGGTTGCAGAGATATGTGTCACTTCCATGGTCACAGTCATCTTGGCCTTGCAATTCTGTTGGTAATGTGGGATTACCAATTGCTTGTTCCTTCAGATCAGCAAACGTTAGAAGATTGGCTGGCACAGATCTTTGGTAACCACTTGTAAGTCTCTTTGGTTTTATTTTGCTGAAGTTACACTGGCTTATGTCAGTTGACAGGTGGCTGTATATGGGATGACAGGTTTGCTGGAGCAGCTGTTTTGTTTACAAGTGTGTGAAACTCCAGTACTGCCACCCTCGAGGAATAAAATGGTAGAGGGTCCTAACCTTACCCCTTCATGAGTGGGTCTTGCATTTACAAAGCTCTTCTTGCAGTGAAATATTTACTGGGAAATTCTAAATTTTTCTACCTCTTCCCTGGGCACACACACACCCATGCTTGACCTAGTCAAGAGCATGTTCAGGAACAGCAAGTTCCTTCCATGAAAAGGAAAAATGAATAGTGCAATAAGTGAGTCACCTTATTGTTTGGATACTGAATTATTTAACTCCATGCACATCATTAACATATCATTGACCACAGCAGTTTGACAGGTAAATTAACTTCATTCTGTTTGCTTGTAAGAGAACAGATGGGGGCTGGTCAGCCTCATATGGCAGGATAAAAGGGCTCAGAAACTCAGTAAGATATGAAACATTAAGGAGAATTGGACATTAAGGTAGAGTTCAGGCTGAGTTTTCTTACAAGTAAAAGTAATAAAATATACTTTTATTATTTTAATGACCATGGCATGGCTTGAATTGCAAAGGTCACTCTGAGATCTAGAGGAACAAAGGAGTATGATCAAGAGAACAACTCTTTTTATCTTCTTTGCCATTATCTACAACCAAGGTTACATTCTTGTGCCAAATGGTTATAGCAGCAGGCAGGTCTGCAGAGTGATTTAGCTGTACTACTTTGTATGTACCTATGATTTTGTTTGTGAGACAGTTAAATGTGTGCTAAAAGATCTGGTTTTCAGGGTGGCGAGTGTCCACAGTTCCAGCTGGCAACAGCAGAGGGCATCTAACAAATCTGGTGTGGACTCTTCCGTGCACAAAGAGACTTTGTGTGCCTTGGTTCAGGATAGCATCTCTCCTTGCTGTTGTGCAGAAGGATTAGGAGCCAGCAGTCTTTCCACAATGGTTACATCCTAATTGTGGTGTCAGGAACACCTACAACTAATCCTCCTGCTTTAGAACTGCTTAGAGCTCTTTTCTGACCATTGTATCCTGGTGTTTTGGGTTCCTCAACACACAGGATGGCATTTCACCTGCCTTTCACAGGTTGAAGTACTAGAAAAAGAAAGGGGGCTGACACCCAGTGCTGCAGGTAGGTCCAGGTCTCTTTGGGATATTCTGCGGGATCTGAGATACATCTTTATAGTCATCCTTGGCAATGTGGTTGAAGAACAGCTGGAAATTTGACTTTTCTGTTTTTTCACCAGCTCCCATGGCCCTTAGTGTGTTAATAGATGGAGCAATCTTCTTTTGGCTTAGAGGGTGTGAAATGTTGTCATTAGAGCAGGCTAGGAATTTGGTGGTGAGCTTTGTGTTGAATGCTGTTTCCAGTGCCTGGTCTGTTCATTCCTTCAGGGTTTTCAATCTACTTGTCAGCTCCTTATTCATTATTTGTAGCTTTCTGTTCTCTAAATGTTGACCTTTTCTAAAAGAAGAGTGTAGGAAGAGAGCTGGCTTTCCTAAGAAATGAGTTGTACAAAGAGAAGTAAAATACAGTAAGGAAGGAAGGGAGAGAAAGAAAGAAAGAAAGAAAAAGTGTTTGTGGGGGGGAAGAGCAGAAATCCATTTTTGATCATGGGACTGGGAGAAGTCAGGAAGCAATGCTGCAAGCCTGGATTAAGTGAGAAACCAGCCCATATTGTGTTTACGGAAGGCAAATACTAAGGTTATTACATTAGTTAAACTGGCAAGAGAGCTACCCTTGTTATTAATCTAATATTGCAGTGGCTGGAATTCAGGTAATTGTGCCTGTGGCAGATACTTCTAAAAGTTCATGCTTGACTAATACTTCTGGGGGACAAAACCTGACAAGAAATGGATTACCTTAGATACAACGTTCACTTCATAGTCAAGGTCCTCTACATCCATCATTTGACACAAAGCTCCTCTTCCTGAGCCTATGTGCTTGAGCTCTTTCTCATTTTATGTGCGTTTTTATTCACTTGCCCACATACACAAATTCATATCTTCCTAGCCTTTGTGATTATACAGAAAATGTCACAATGGGAACTGAAGCATTAGCTGTCTCCCCAGGAGTTCAGGCAGCCAGAATGAATAATTTTCAGAGGTTTGAACAAGCTTGTTCATTAAGTGAGGTGTTAACCCTGAAATTTGCAGATGACCAATTAAGCACCCATAATGACTCACAAGTGACAGTTTTAGCAAAAACACCCAGATAATTTGTTGAGTCATGAACTCATCCTGTTGGAAGCTCTGTTTAGCACAGGATAGAAATATTTGGGTACTTCTTGCTCATCTATACATGTAGCTTTAGTAAAGCAAATGCAGAATAGTTAAGGAAAAATAAAGTCCATGCAGAACATTCTGTGAATACAAATAATGATGCACATTCATGTCTCAGTTTGTCTAGTTAGATGAGATATGGATTAACTGGATAATATGTGAAAGAATCCAGGACTTTTTTTTTTACAGTGTTGGTCCATCTTGCTCTAGGATGCAAAATAATGTATTGCATGGAAACCTGTGCTCTGAATTGTCCATCTGTGAATAGACTTGCCTTGAGTACATGTGTGTGGTTGTTTGAGGGTGAATAAGCCTGGTCCCAGCTCCTGTACCCCACCTCTGTTTTAATTAACACTGGACTGGAACAATACATGTCTAACTCAAGCCTGGCTGCACTAGAAGGATTTGCTGTCATGTGGTCTGTTGATTGAAGGTTTTGTGGCTTCTTACACAAAGAGAAATGTTAGTGGGTGAGTACCACCTCATATGGTGGGGGTAAACTCTTGCCTGGTCTATGACAACCTTGTGCTACCCTCCTGATGCCACCCATGCCCGCATTAAGGTGAGATCTGGCAAATTCCACTTTTGTGGGACTGGAAAGTGCAACCAAACACTGACAATGGAAGAGCCAGTAAGACTGTTTTAAGTGCCAGGAAGAAAGTATAGTTCTGAATCTGTAATAAAACTGAAAGTCTGGTGCAGATCATGTTAGAGAGGGCAGAAGCAACCATGAACTTGGGTGGCTGTGAGTCAAATTTACTGGTAATCCCCTCGCTATTCTAGGCCTGCTTTTAAACAACTGACCCAAGACATCAGGTGTCTTGGGCACAGCTGATCATTTTAGCCAAGGAAGTAACCCTCTAACTCTGTTAGGATGGCATGTGTTTATCCTTTTGTACAGGGATGGAGAGGATTTACTCTGGTGGAGTGCTGTAAGTGGCAATTTGAAGGAGGAGTTTTCTTTTTCCTCTCTGGAGGCAAAAAGGAATGGCACATTTAAATGAGAGTTGACAACCCATTAGCCAAGAACTGGCAGTCCGTTATATCAAAAAGGTAGGACAAAGCAGTCCAGGAGAAAATGCTGAATCTAGGCTTAATGTCAAAGCTTTGAGCAGAGATAAAAAGTAAAGAGAATCAGAAGGCTGGAAAGATCCAGTTTATCTCTTCTATTGCAAACACATCTGGTTGAGCAAGGGTGGCCGAAGACACTGTCTGTCACCTTGCATTCCTGGCCCCGGTAGTCAGAGGTTTGTCCTGGTTGCCAGTACAACAGGATGACACCAAGTCTTGGTGTGGAGGGCTGAGGAACTTGTTTTCACCCCCACAGTAGGCAACTAAGCAATACTTGTTCTTTAACTGCTGATAGAAACCTGACTGGTGAAGCTGCTGCATTAAATATATCACAGACAAGAGCCTGCTTTGGTCAAGGAGGACCCATTTTCTGCTGAAATTAATTAATTACAATCAGGATAAAATTAAATTATCTGGAAGCAGTCAGAGGAATTAGTTCAGCAACTCATGCTTTCTTTGGCTTGTTGGAAGGTGCAGGTTGTGTGTAAAATGGGTTCATGTAACACCTGACACTGCTGTGGTGCAGGAGATGGACTTTTCCCTTACTCCCTTGCTTACAACAAAATGTGGGTCACACCTGCACCTTCCTTTTGGCTGTAATTGCACAGCCACAGCCACTCACAGTGCCAGGGCCTGGGAAGAAATTAGTTATAAAGCAACAGCCAAGTAAAGTTATAAAGCTATGGCCAAGTAAATGAGGGAAAAACAGCTTAGTGTGCCCACAGGGAATCTGCAGGACTTCCCTCAGGCTGGCACTGCTGTTGCAAAGTACCTGTTGTCCTGCTGCCTGTTGCCCATCAGCCTATGCTGTTCTGAAAAAATGCTCTGGCTCTCAGCAGCTTTTGGGGGAACTCACACAGCTAAACGAGGTATGACTTATCCCTTTCCATAACACGAAGCAAAGAAGTGTATAAAGATGCAGTAAGGTTTCAGATGAACTCCCTTTATTATAAGCCATTTCTTAACAGCCAGGACACTAAATAAATGCCACATATACCCTGAATTTAATGCACACGTGCAGTCACCAACCTCAGGGGTTTGAGCAACCTGATCTATTAGTAAATCTGTTCTGCATGCTCCATGCAGAGTCAGATGTTAAAAATGAGAACTTCAGTAACTGCTTTGTGTCCTCTATTTACTGTGGCCTTTTGCTGCTCAGAGATTGCAATTTCCTTTTGCTTGAAGCTACATACAGTGAAAATTGGAGTTTATCCCCAATGCTTTCAGATGTGATTGCCTTCTTTGTAGGTTAAAATTCAGCCAGCTGGTAAAGCAGGGCCTTTTGCTAAACCATCAGCTATGCTATTACATGCTCTTGGGAAAGTTGCAGCACAGGGCAAAAGAGGAGAGTGCAAGTATCCTATGGAATTATGCTCTTAAATATGTATTGAGAATCAGTTACAATGATACAATTTTCCATGCTTGTTACCATTACAGATTTATGTGATGCCATCTTTTAGTTTCATTATATATTTTATCATTAGAAAAAGCCCAACCAATAAACTGAGAACAGGCTTCCTCCCAAAAAACCCATCAAACCAGCCCACACACCACCAAAACCTGCATTGGAACTTTAACTTCATAAAGACTGGAAAAACATAGCTATGAACTGTTTCTTTGGATTCCTCTGAAGGTGGATTTCCTTTTTTGTCCTTTTTAAGTCTATTAATATGGCTTTTTTGTTTTCTTCTGAACAGCCTAGTTTGGAAGATACATAAATAAATACATATTCAAAACAACAATAAATACTGTTAGGCAGTTGTATATGCCCTAGGATCTTCCACCAGATGGGTGCATATTTGTAAAGCAATAACACAAATATTCTTGTATAAGCCAATACCTTAAAAAGCCCCAAAATATACATGGAAATCAAAGCCTAAGTTATGAGTTCTTGTCTACCTCTCCTGTTGAAAGATTTCATCTTCTCTCTGTGTGTCTATCTTGTGTGTCCCTCCTGTGTGCCCTGGGTAACTGCAGCCTGGGGAGTAAAAGAATGGATCAGGCATCCATGTGGAAAGGAAAAAAACCAAAAAACAAACCAGCTTCAGATGTTTTCTGCTGAAAACAAAGTTCCTGTGGAAATGGAAGTAAGGGAGTGTCTCATAGTTTGGGTTTCCCAGTGGACAGACATCCATGTGGCAGAACCTACACCATACCAGCACAGCTGGTAAAAGCATGTGGTGTCAGCAGAGAGGCTGACCCTGAATGGTCATGCAAAATTGATTTGTGCTCTTACTCTTGGCGATGGGTCCCCCTGAGCCAGGGCTGATGCACACTGGCAGGGAGTGATGCATAGGCAACTTGTTCTGTGCTGCATATCTGTTGTGACAGAAAATAAATGACTTGTTCTCTACTCTTGTCAGGCTAATGCTTTCCGTGGGCACCAGAGAGAAGGGGGGAAGAAAAGGAGAACCACAATTAAAAAAATGTGGCCAGATATGTGTCATTTCTGACACTGTCACAATAAGGTTAGTGTCTGAGTAGCTTAAGCTACCTAGAAATGAAAAGTCAGGTACAGAAACTTGAGCTAAATTTATCACTCCAAGTGATGGTAAGAACCAGAACCTGTCTAGCAAGTTACACTGTCTCCTTCCTTTATGGGGATAAATTAACTGCATTATAGGCCACATAAATTGCATTTATACCACACAGATTTGTAAGGGCTGTATATCATGAAGAACTGTCTTCTCTGCTAATGACAAAGTTGCTTTGGTCTTTTCAGAGCTTGAAATATTGAAGCATAATCCAGCTATTTCTTTGTTCTTTCTCCAGCATTGTCATTTTGTCCTTGATTATTTTGTTTGCCCAGTGACCGTGTTTTCCTCTTGCATCCTGTCTTCTTGCTTCCTAAGTGAGGACAGAATGACAGTGAGTCTCAATGTGTGGCATATTTGACAGGGGCCCTTTTAATCCCATTGCTGAAATATCTGTACAAGTATGTAGCACTGAATTTGTTCACTAAAATATTTCTTGAGGACTGGAAGGGAGTCAGGTTGGTTTGGAGGAGGGAGAAGAGGAAGGTAAGACTAGACTGCGTTCTCATTTGCTTGCATGTGAACCTGTAAACTTCTCTGCTGTGTCCTCTGCATTTTCTTTTGGGCCACTTAGATTAGCAGACGTTATTGTATCATCTTTTACTTCTGAAACAAAGGTCAGACACTAATCCAGCCTCACTGTACTTGAAAGGGTTTCAGAACCCTATTTAATACCCTGAATGCTGAGAAGTGGGCTTCCTGCTTTGAGGCTTGGGGGTCAGGCCCTTTTGTACTGTGTGTGCAGTGTACTTGACTCTGCTTTTCCTTAGGGCACTGTCTCAGGATAGGGAATACTGAAATACTTGTTCCTGCCATGTTCTTAGGGCACAAACCCAGACTGG
Source organism: Geospiza fortis (assembly GCF_000277835.1). NCBI lineage: Eukaryota > Metazoa > Chordata > Aves > Passeriformes > Thraupidae > Geospiza > Geospiza fortis. The sequence goes on along the minus strand of NW_005054300.1, from coordinate 3,589,223 downwards.
ATTTGATTCTCACTCATGCTATCTGACTGCTCTTGTCTTGCTTCATGCTCTCAGCTTGTACCAAACTGGTTGTATTCTTTGTCTAATCCCAGAGGTGTGTTCATCTTTTCTCCTAAGGGAAGCCATTATCTCCTAAAAGTCACTTTCCTTCTGCACAGCAGTCCTGACAACATTACCTTCTCTGGCCTGGCTGAAAATACACAAACATCTACTCCAAGTTTCCCTCTGCCCTAACTTGTTCCTACTCCTGCCAATCTCTCCTTCAGTAACTCATCTCCACAGTGCGCTGAGAATGGGTCTTGCAGAGTGTTTCCAGAAAGAAAATCCTCTGCTGCTTCAACGGGCAGGATTATACGTAGCCTGCAAGATGCACAAAGTAATCCTTGCAGTGCACTCAGTGCAAGTAAGACCTCAGCAGTAGCTTTGTGGCCAGTCTAAGTTCACTTAAAGAAAGATAAAGATCATTTTAAGAGTCTCTCTCAAAGAAAAATGGAGATACTCAAGCACAGGGTAACCTGGTTTACAAGGAAAACTTGAATGGATGGGAATTGTTCAGCTAAAGAAGAGGAAACTGAAGAGGGATGATAAAATGAATGGAAAACACTGCTGTTTAAGGTAGATAGGTTTGGTTTTTTTTTTTTTTTACTTTTATCTGTGAAGCACTGGATGAGCAATCATATGTTTAAAATACAGCAAAGCAGAGAAAGTTCATATGAAAAAGCTTATTGTGAGTAAAGCCTGATATAGCTCCCTGGGAGTCCTTTCTTGTATCAGAGATCATTAAAAACAGACCAGGCAAATATCTCTTGGGAGTGATTCAGAGGAACTACATCCTGCCTGGGGAATGGAGGTTGGTTAGACAACATCTCCAGAGCTCACTAATTTAATTGTTCTACACTTCCAAACCTGAATGATCCTCCAGGTTTGTCATTTGTTACAGCAGTGGCAGCATGTTTTGGTTCTAGTTGCATCTCTCTGTGAGTGTCAATAAAATCTTGATTTGTGCGAATCATCGTGCAGCTTGACCTCTCCTTCAGTCCTGCTAAATAACAAAAACTCTGATACAACTGCATGCAGGCTTTTGAGACAGAAATACCATATAATTCTGTCAGATAAGACCTGGCATCATTTTCATGGGTTTTCTTTAGGGAAGGGTACGAGTACTTTCTGATTGCTATACATATAGGTACGAGTTTTCAGCCTTTTTGTGGAAAATAGGAAGCACGTCAAAACTGGGTCCCTCTAAGCCACTGTATCTAAAGCAAGTAATTGTATTTTTGCACTTTTCCCTGTGAAAAAGTAATTTCTGTGGGATGACACTGCAGCTGTGGTGATTACATCTTTACTTCAGACTGTGGGAAGAATGATAAGATAAAGAAGTGTAAGTAGGCTGTGCAGGAAAAGCTGCAGTGAGGATTGGACCATGCTCTGTTTGGCAGGGAGAGAAATGGAGGCTGCCCTTGTGTGGTGGCAAGAGCAGTGTGTGGGGGGCAGAGGCAAGAGTGAATTTCCAGCTGAGCAGGAGAGCTGAGCTGTGTCAGCACAGAAAGGGGTGGGAGAGTAGTGAGGGAGGTCAGCCTGACTGCAGATGGAGTCAGATGGGGATTTGATTTGTATCTTCCCAGTGGTGCTTGCTTCTCTGTAGCATTCCTAGATGTCCACTGCATCTCCTGGTATTTCCACTTTGTTGGGAGAGTAGTATCCTAGTCCAGGCTTAAAGGGCAACTCATCTTGTTGCCTTGTAGCTGGGGCAAGTAAAAGGTACTTAACTTGTGTGAACTGTGACAGCTTGTGGCTGTTGCAGGTAACTCTCTAAGCTGCTTAACTCAGTTCTCTCAGGTGTCTGTTGCCAAAGCTTCCTCCTGACGTCCAAATGTAATGAAGCTGGAATAGTGACAGTGCACTGTGAAAGTCTCCCTTCTTTGTCAGTTCTGCTTGTTTTTGGCATACTCTGCCATCTCTCCTCCTTCTAAATCTGTAGTTGCACAATGTCCATGTTGTGTTACTGCTCTCTGATGTTCCTGTGAAAGTCAGCCAGTCCCTGCACCCCAGTGGGCTCTGTGCACGATGGCAGTACTAGCTGGCAGCAGACTGGGGCTGCACCTCAGGTGTTCATTTAAAAGATGACTGGAAACAACTGTAAGAAATCAGATATGGGCAAGACAGAGGGGACTTCACATTCCCCTTCTAGTAACAGCTTTTAGAAACTGCATTCAATTGTCAATGCACCGTATTTTCTTTATACTTATGTTTGAAATGTCAGACTCTGCATCTTTAGGTGCTACATTCCTTAGAGGGAGCCCCAGAATAATCTTAAATTGTGTGCATCTTGATGACTTTTAAGTGCACAGTGGCAAGGCAAGCCTGATCTGACTTTAAAGCAAACTCACCTTTTTCAGCCTGAGCAAAGAACTCTCTCCTGACATGGTGCCTACTTCTTGGGCTGTGCAAATGCAAGGCACACAGACAAATCTGTGTGTTCTCCAGATTGCAGGACTTCCACAGAGGTGGCAGAGTTGCAATAGAAGGAATGTGAAACCATTCTTTGTTCTAAAGAGGCAGTTTGTTGTATCCAATGTGTTTTGACCAGGTAAGTGCTGTCTCAGCCAGTCCTGGATGTTGCCAGGAGACACTTCAGGTATAATTAGGGGTGTAGGCTGCAGTTCAAAGCTGGCTATTGTTCATTTGTTCTGCTGCTGTGGCAGAGGGGCTTGGAGTCACAAAGGCATTGCCAAGGTCTGTACTGTCTGTCCATAGATCTCCAAAAGACATTGCTTATATGACCATGAAGCTGGCACTGGGTGGACATCCATCTAGCTACCTCCTCCAAGGCTGGTTCTTGCCACATGATCCATGACTATTGCTCAGTCAATAGAGAAGAATATTATGCCCCTGTAATGAACAAGATGGTCGCGTTTAAGAATGCCCTGAGGTGATAGATCTTTTCCACACCTTAATCGAGCAGCAGGTGCTCTTTACTTTCTAGGCATGATGCAAAAACCACTTGTGTAGCAGTAAAAGAATGATGGTCTTGTGGGTGGAAGGATTTTTGATTCACAGTCTGGCTAAGTTTGTTGTCTGGCAGATTGGCTGCCAATAAACTGGTGAAAATGTGGCCTTGAAATAAGTAAGGATGAGCCTTTTGTCTTACACACATCTCTCAGGGAATCATCCCTGTGCACAGATGTCCAGATACTCCTGCTTACTCAACAAATGCACTCTGCAAAGCCTCATTTATTACACACCTTTAGCAGACTGAATTCCAGGAACCTTTGAAATCTGTAGGATTAAATGTGATATGGGCCAGCAGGGAGAGAGAGGCACATACTATATGTGATAAGAGATACTGTTTCCAAGGGTTTATTTTCCCCTGCTTTTTAACAATTTGTTTGTTTACAGGAAAGCAAATTGAGTGATCTGAAATTAAATTTGCGTCTGCTTGATGGAATGAGGAAACTGCTTTATTTATGTTTTCCAGATTAAGTTAAATGAATGGGGTTTTTTGTTCACTTTGCTTTTATTTTTCAAAGACATGCTCCTGTTTAAATTTGGGAGAATTTTGTTCTGAAATAGAAAATTCAAGCTCCATAAGAAACCATTGTGGAGGCCAGATAGCCTTATCAGCTACTCTTTAGCACTGACCTTATCAAACCTTTTGAAACAGTCTTGCTCTCAGTCTTTCCAAATAGGAGAGTTTATTAGGTTGGGCTGAAAAAAGGACCATTTCTGTACCAGGCGTAGGAAGAACATCAGAATCTGGGGGTTTGGGGTACAGGGCAGAATTTCTGCTGCATTTAACTTTGCAGAGGAAGGGCTCCCAGCATGACCTTGGCTGCTTTGGGTGGTACTGCTGGGATGGTGCTGCTCTGCCCTGTGGGGTTGCCATACGTGGAGAGGATGTGTAGATGTGGCTCCACATGGCGCTTTCTGGATTCTGACAGTTCATTTGCATCTGCCCCAAGCTGTGTTATGGCCTATTAGTCTCTCCAGAAGGGGGTTTCCATAAACAGACTCTACATTTTGATTTACTGTAACTTCTCTTTTTTTTTTCTATGAGGCATAGGGGCAGAAAATTTTTTTTTATAGTGATGAACTATCTCAAGCAAGGTAGGAAGGTGTGTTACAGGAAGGACACAGGGTCCTCTGGCTTTATTGTTGTGTGTGCTTCTCATGTTGATCAATGGCGTTTCTATCTAAGGGAGCAGAACTCAGCTGTAGAGTCATTTAGATTGAGTTTGCAGGGGGAGGCTCTGCAGATCTTTTGGTCCAGCTCCTGCTCAGATCAGCTTCAAAGGTTGAAGCAGTGATGTTAGATAAAGCTACTCAGAGCCTCATCCAGTCAAGTTCTGAATTCCTCCAAGTACAGCAATATCCCAACCTCCCTGGGCCCTTGATTTAGTGGTGAATCAGCTTAATTGTGAAGGACTTTTTCTTCTCCTTTATACCTTGCTGGAAATTCCTTAGTGCCACTGCCTGCCAATAAGGTTGGTCCTTGTTCGAAAGACTTGATACCATTTTTTGTGATGATGACTCAGAAGTCTGGGGAGATCATAGATAAGGAAAGTAAAATAATGCATTCCTGAGCTATTACTGTTCCTGAACAGGGCCAGCAGCTTTCAGTTTGAAGGCTGCACAGTGAAAGTAAGATTAATTTTCTGCTCATCTCCCTGTTTCATTAAATTCCTGGTCTCAGCAACAGATTCATTTTGGACTATTTTCTGTTCTTGTTGCCATCTTTGTCATTGGAATGGGATATCAGCATGTTAATGCCTCATATAACCTGTGAATGATGGTAGAGCACGGTCGCTCTTTGACATTTTCAATGCCCTGTAATTTCATTATCTGGTCATTCTTCCCTTCCCCTGCAGTGTAGTGTGTCTGACATGGTGATTGCCACTTCTAATGTCTTTTTCTGGTACTACTTCCAAAGATTTTCCTCTGTCATTATGGGTGCTTTGCCTTTCTTAAAAGCCAGGTAATTCTTCGGGTGAAAAAGAACTTTATCTTGCATCCTCAAACTATATTATTTTTCTTTTGGCAGAAATAATACATTGCTGCTTCTTTGCAATTTTCATCCTGAAGGATTTTATAGAACCATGTCAGATACATGAGCATCACTCTTCACTGTAACATGGTCACTTTTCTGAGTGGAATAGGGGAAGTCTGTGTTTAAAAAGTGTCTCTTCATTCAGCTGTGGAGGAGAGAGATGTGGTGTGTCTGACATGCTCTCGGTGTTTCACTTCAAACAGTCATCTTGGCATTTCTCAGATCCCTCATTACTGCAAGGCTGGAGGACAGTGGCAGTGCCCTTGACTTTTCTTTTCCTGTCTTCCTATGGTACGTTAAAAGAGGTTTTTTTTGTGGGATATTTCTTTGTTTTGAATGTTGTGGTTAAGGTCTGATGTTTGTTCAGAGGAGTTGAGAAGTGTCTTGGGATTTGCATGATTTGGGGACACATAAGATGCTGTGGATTGCTCCAGAAAAAGTGTCTCTTATAATTCCACCTTCTTATGTAATGAGCTCATGTAGTGAGTGTATGCAGGTGGCTGGTTGAAATCCTGCTTGTAAATGTCTACATATAACAAAGACAGTAGAGGTTAGGGCTTGTTTTAGGAGAAAGGCTAGGGCACTCATTAAATGCTTATAGTAAGCAGGAAGAATGTGACCACATTAACAATGCCTCAGTTAACAGCAGGGAATTTTGTAGTTTGTAAGAGTGGGTCTCAGTCATGGACATGTTATATTTTACTAGAGGTTTTGAAGATTGTTAGACGGCAGTTCAGAAGAAACCTCTCAGGGAAATAAAGCTAGGGATGCAAAAACCAAGAAGTTTGATTTGTGCATTTTCTTTTCCATTGTCCTTGGCATGGAAAACTTCTCAAACTTTCTCAAAGTTTTTTAGGGGGATCATTACCCATTCACTAGTAACTGTTACTTAGAGTTTGCTAAGGCTTTTCTTGGAATGTTTGGATGTTAAGAGGCATCTTCTCCTGAGTTCCAACTCTGTTTTGTCATGTGGAAAATTTCACCTTCTTACTGCTTCTTTTTAAAAATTGGGTGTTAATAATAATCAGATGACCTAACACGTGCAGGCTGAAGACTGTTGGTTTCACCACTCGGGATCCATTGATGTTTTAATTAGTGCTAAATGCTGTTGTTTCCACCTTTTCGCACAAATTACTCTTGGTGACATTACTGGCTCTCCTGAGCCCAAAGCAAGATGCTGTTGTGTTTGGTGCTGTAATGCTTTGGATTTAGTCTGGATTGTGGTAGACTTGCTATGATTCTTATGTCTGCAAATCTTGTAATTCTTTACCTCCCAGGTACATCGGAGCTCTTCTGATACACTTATTAATTCTCTGTTAAATCTGGATGTTTCATGGGCCTGAAGCGCTGCATGGAGACTTTGTGAGCAGTGGAAATACAGCCTGGCATTTAGAGCAAGGACTGACACTGCTTGCAACAAGGACATTCACCTAGACCCAGCCTTGTGTCAGAACCCCTGCTCTCGTACAGAACACAGTGAGGTTCTGCATTTTGCACTAGAACTGCCACATGTCCCTGCTGAGAGCTGACACAGAGGAGCTGGGTAGGAGGAAAGCTGTTTGTGAAGGGAAGGTCAGCCTCCCAACTCTTCCCTCTCTTTATTGACTAGAAGGGAATCCAAAGGAGACCAAGATCCTAGCTTTAAACCTTTTTAAAGAGGAAACATTTAAATTTAATGTTTAGAAGAAGCTTTATGGAACTGACTTTTTGGCCATGCTGAGTGATCTTGCTAAAGAGGCTACCTTATTTTACAGCTTTAAATCTACTTTGGACTGAATATTTGCAATTATCCCATGGGGAACAATCCTGTTTTTTCTGGATGAGCTAATAGGCTTCTTGCGTCTCTAATTTCTATTGTGCTGTGAAGATGTGGATGATTGTTATTAAAGGCTGTGAGAAGCAACTGGCCAGCTCATTGCCAAACTGCTATAATTCATGGGTGTTGTACATGGGCTGCAGTTTGCTTAACATTGCAATCCTTGTCTTCTAAATTGTTTTCATAGAGCTTGGCCAATAAAATTACAGGTTTATTATGTTCATGCAGATCTCTTGTTTAATCAAGAATGCCGCACATGCTGCGAATGCAAAGCTGTTCTTGAGAAGTTTGTGAAACAAATTGGCTTTATTTTCCTTTATGTTTGATTGTAAATACAGTACACTTGAATGAAAAGGGCTTATGGCATCTGCAAGTGCTTGCAATAGCTGTTCAGGAGTGCTCTGTGTTATTCTGACTGTGGCATTGCTAATCTGAGGCATCTAAAACAGCCTGAGATAATTTATTGTCTTCTTTCTTGGTAGGGAGAGGAGGGAAAAGAATGCAATGAAAATAATTAAAAATCATTATGTATATCTATAAATTATATAATACATATATATATATTATGTATGCATGTGTGTAAAAGGAAAAGTAAAAAATAAGAGAATATGAGATCTTGTTGTTTTAAGGCATTGCTGGCCTTCAAGAGCTAGGGCTTGTAGAAAACCAAAATGCAACTGTCCATGAGAGATAACTTGAGCTCTGTGATGCAGTGGAGGACACTGGTGCTCTGACAGCTTGGTTTAAAGCTGAGCCCCTGGTGCCTGTTTTAGTGCATCAATTTTGTAATGAGAGCTGTTCTGGCTGCAGGAGGGTTGTGAGGAGCTTGGAGCTGTTGGAATCAGTCTTGTGCTGGTGCAGTTACTAAAGAGATCTGTATCAATTTCCATTCGAAAGGCTGGACTGGGGAGTATCTTCATTCTTCTGTGTTCTACATGTGAATTTACAACAGGTTACACTGTCCAATAACTAGGTTTACTGAAGATTATCTGGAGCTCTTGCTGTCAGTCCTGATGTAAAAAGGGCCCAGAGAAATATTTCTGTTTTGGGAGGTGTTTTATAAGAAGTAGTTTGTAGATGATCATCTTAGTGAAAGGACAGTCATAAAACATCAGAGGCAAAAATGAGCCTTTGGATTTGTTCTTTGGTCTGTCACAGGTACTAAAAGATGTGCTCAGCTTTTCCTACATATGTATCCTGCAAGGTAAGACAAAGAATCTGTACAGAGTTGATACACTGACAGATGACACTGACACTGTCTACTTGAATCAGCCCTCTGGTCCCCACTGTGCTTCAGCCTCTGATGATGTTCAGAGCTCTCAGCTTTTGCCAGCTCAACCCTTTCTCATGAAAAGCATACTGCTCCCATGACTTCATGGTGCTGATAAGGACAAGACCTTGCGGTGTGACTGGTGAGGGAGAGGAGATTATTCTGATGGTAATCCAGGGCTCTTAAGGCATTAAAGAGGAGAAGAAAATTCTTACAGACCTTGCAGAGTGGCCATTACAGATCTTGTTTAGTCAATTCTTACTTTTAAGAGCCATTCCCTCTTATGTTCCTCAAGGGGCAGAATGATTTTTGGAAGCTTTGAGAAATTTCTGGCACACCACATAAAACATTCCAATGCAGGAATAGTCAGTGGGACTATTGATGGTCTTTAGAGCCCTTCTGCAGTGATGGTTGGTTTTGATATCTCAATGCAAGGTGCAAGATAACCCTACAGCCCATGGATGTGAAATTCCCTGAAGGTCATCTGGAGACCCTGCAGAGCTGCAAAGGATTTTCAGAGAACATGAGACTCTGTCTCTTGCCCCTTTTCTACCTCCAGATTTTGGGTCCTAGATGTCCTCCTGATGGTGATGCAGGTACTAGAAGAGCAAAGCACTGAGCCTTCCTTGTCACACGAGTAAAAAGGATCTATCTCTTAGAGTTTAGCATCCTAGATCTTGATCTTAAAAGTAGTCCCAGTTTAAATGTCAGCAGTCCCAGTTGTCATAACCATGATTCTTATAGGAGATTCTTATAAGATAGTGGTTTGATATGAAGAATGTAATTCAATTTCTGTGTCTCCTGGAGGGCAAGATTCTTCCAGGTCATAGAAATAAGTTTTTAGATCCCTAAGTAAGGAAAGAAAGGAGATCTCACAATGTCAAACCTTCTGAAACTTTTCTGTTGAAGTGAGGGTTGCAGACTGGAGCCAGTAAGTGTCTGACCAACTGTCTCTGGGCCTCAACCAATTGCAAAAGGATTCCAAAAGTTGATGGAGCTTTGGATTTCTGCAAAGGTGATTTGCCTCTTTTCTCTTATACAATCCATGTACATAATGTAGAGTCTGAACTTCTGAGTTTCCTACTTTTACAGCTTGAAATTCTCAACCATAATGTAGCATTAAAGGAGATTGGAATTCAAGTTCCTCTATTTTTCTCAGCCTCTTTTTTTTTTTTTTTATAAGTAACAGAACACTCTAAGTCTGTAAGAAAAATTGCCCTTGACAGCTTCAACTGTGCTGCTCCACATCTCCCCATACAGGCATTAAGCAGAAGGTATTTCTAAAGTGGGAAAAAACCCATTTTCTTTCTTACTAAGGTCAAAACCAGATGAATGGATTTTTTTTCTTGAACACATTCTACCCCCCCTTTGAAAATTGGACTGACACTAAAAATTGCAATTGTGTTGTGGAACCTCAAAGATTCCTTCATTTTCTCCCACCTCACCATGAGCTGGTGCCAGTCTTTCACAGGAAAATTTTTTGAGAGCAGGGTGGGGGGGAGTATATTAAAAGTTTTAGTGCTGAGACAGAGGAGGATGTTATGTCTGGCTCAATGTGGTGGATACACACAGAGGAATCATTCCCAGCTCACATTCTGGAAATACCTAGTGAGAGAGATTTCATGTAAGTCCGCTTGGTTAGGCCCTCCAAAGGAGATAACATCCTGGCTCCAGGGGTGTTTGGCATGAGCAAGAGCTGCTCTGCACAGGAGCAAAGAAAGGAAATTGCCCAGACAGAGTGTGTTTTCACAGCAACGTATGAAAATTCACAGATGAAAATAATTTGGTTTACTGTTTAATGATACAAGACAAATAATAATAGTAAAAAGCTACTTATGGTATAAGTAGTTCAGCCATTGTAATGATGATGAAATGTGTGCACCTGACAAACACAGAATAAAAATAATAAAGGTGATTAAAATAATGAGTAAAGATTATTTCAGAGGAATATGAGTAGGAAAAGGAGCTGCTAGGGCAGAGTCTGACCTTACCGTAGTTGAGCCACTAAGTTTTAAAGTAGATTTTGTTGCTGCAGATTAGAACTGCATAAACAGAAGTTCAAGGTCAGGAGAGTGCAGTTAATTGGACAGACCACGTTTTTATTACCTTAATATATAAGATAATCAGATCATTTAAATTTTTTTTAATCTATAATAATGTAAAAATATGTTAATTGGCTATTTAGCACTCAAACTCTTGCTTCTGACCTTTTGTCTGTCAAGAGCCCTGACTTGTGCTTGTCTCTTACCTCAGGCACTGTCCTATTCTGTGTCCCACTCAGCCTGACTGACCCAAGCTGCCTGTGATACCTACTCATTTAATCTAAATGATCACTTTTATTTTTATCTTATTCCTCCTGTGATGATTCTCATATTTCACCTTCCCTGTTTAATTATAAGTACTCTATGTATGCATATTTAAGACATTGTGATTACATAATGGATTTGTACAATGATGTTACAGTTGTTTAAAGTGGGTTCTCATGTGTGGTGGAAAATCTCATTATTGGATGTTGACAGTTGCAGAACTGTAACTCAAACAATTTGTGCATTTTGCCCTTTTTCCCTCTGTGCTACACTTTACATTTGGCAAACTGCAGCAATCCTTCTTTCCCTGGGCTGCTGTGAGGAAGGAAACGAGCCAAAGTCTAAGGTGCTTGGATTTGCAGGAGTGGAAGGTCGTTTAACTGGCCACTAAAAACAGATGGAAGGATTTATCTCCCAACAGGTACTTTGTTTTCTTCCATGGTAACATCTGTAAAACTCCAACTCTTGGACTGGTTCTCCTGTGCTAGCAGTGAGGCATTTTCACATGAAGTAAGCCTTTGTAGGCTTGAGGCTGGGATGGACTTTAACAGGATATCTACTCCATCTTCTGTCCCTGGGGGGAGAGAGAATCTCTTGCCCATGCACTGATCAGTAACAACTGTTTGAGATGCTAATTGGAATCTGAAGAAGATGACTCATTTTTATATATGTACATATGCAGGGGAGAGGTGAGAGGGCATATGTGTGAGAGGAGTGAGAGTACCTGAGTAGAACCTGGAGTCCAAAATGGAACAGCTATAAGCAGCCTGAATTTTCTTGAAAAATTACCTTTATGAGAACTTTCTTTTTTCCCCCTCTTCCTTTTGGAAATGCCTCAGACACAAAATTTCCCACATAGTTTAGCTTCTTTTATAGAACCAGATACTCCTGCCTTCAAGAAAAACCCCTTCCTGTCCTGGCACTTGATATGATCTCAAAGGACTATGTTCCCTTACTTTTTTTTTCTTTTTTTTTAATTAAATTGAGAAATGGAGAAATGTCCTCTGAAGGTAGTGTACCCATATTTGGAGTTCAAGTAATTCCTTCTTTCCAGGTCTCCCCATGTCAGAAGCTTTAAATGGCCCTTCAGCAGAAATGTGACTGACTCCACAGAGATAAATTGCTGCACAAAATCTGCTGCTTCGTGGATGGTATCAGGAGATAATTGGAATAAGAACTGAGCCAGCAAAGTATCTGGGGCCTTTTTTCATTTTCTTCTTGAACTTGGAGGTGTGCACACAGCAGCTTTAAAAGGAAGACAGAGAAGGGAAAAAAGATAAAATTAAAGTTTCCAAGGCTTTAGAGGGGGGCTTCTTAGCAAGGGGGAAGAACTGGGATATGTGATCTAGTGTGGGTTGCTGAATCAATAGAAATAAATAATGAGTTCTTTGCCATCACCTCTTATAAGGTATGATAGGGGAACCTTAAATCATATCACTACCTGACAGGAGAGATTGTATTTATGTTAAACTGAGTTACACAGAGATAAAGCTCACCCTTCTGTTATTTTAAGCAATCTAGATGTCTTTTCTGGTGGGAATGTGTATTTATGTGCAGAAAAACCATCCTGAAAAGCTGGGGAAAATTCTGTAGGGTAAAACTGTGCTTTGTCAGGGGGGTGGATCAGATAATATGGGGAGTATTTTCTATCTCTGACTTCTCTGACTAATGCTACTCACAAGCTGCCAGTAGTGTTGGTGTGTCCACCCTCCCTTCCAGTGTGTTTATTCCTAATTACCACACCTTTTCCAGACACTCTCTCCTGATTCTGTGTGGCTGATAATTGCTTTTATATTACACAGACATAGACACAGATGCACATGAGTGTGTGCACTCTCCTGCAGCCTCTGGGACAGGATCCAGCTGCTCTTTTGGAACTGCTGTAGGCATCTCATTTATTTCTTTATTAAGGAGATTTTGCACAATTCTAATCAGAGTTACAATTTTTATGTGTGTGTGCGTGCACTAAAGGTAAGCATGTGGGTATGCAGGAGATATATTTGCTGAAACTGAGGCAGGATTTGCCAATTTTATTTCTTACTTTCTTGGAAAAAATGTTGCATGAGAGATATTGCCCAATTTTTAATGTGTAGTGGAGATGAAAGAGTCTTGTGGCTGAAATGCAGCCACTGTACAGCTGGTGGCTGTGAAAACCCTCCCTTTGGTTGATAATTGGAATGTCTGCCTTGGGAGGAGGAAAATCAGACTTCTTTTCCCACATTGTTGTAAAACATTATAGTCCAATTCCTTTTCTGAGTCCTGGAGTCATTAGTCATTGCCTTGCTGGTGGGGTTATTCAGCTGCATTCACTGCCACAGCAAGGATTTGTATGTGCAAGGCATCTCTGAACATATCCTAAATTACAGTCCATGCACAAAAAATGCCTGAAACTAAAAGCATGGAAGACCCTGTCAGATTCAATTAAAAACACTTTCTAGATTTGTGAGAGGACAGTAAGGTAGATCCATGACTCTGAAAGAGGTGTCTCTCAGTGTTGATGCTGATGGGTGCTGCTTCTTTGACAGACTGGGCTTGCCCTTGAATTGCCAAGGCATCCAAGAGAAGCAGCACACAAAATTCCTGCCCTGCTTTTGCTTGTAACGGGACAGGAAGAGAGTTGGGCTTTCCAGTTCTGGCTCTTTCTGCAAGGCACTGTAGTAATTTTAGTTCTGGGTTTGGTTGTTGTTGTTTGGTTTTTGTTTTTGTGGTTTTTTTTTTTTTTTTTTGTTTGTTTGGGTTTTTTTTTCACCCTCAGATTCTGTTCATTCAGTGCAAGTCCTGTAAATGGGAATTTCACACTGCTGCTTACATCTGGAAGGTGCTTTTGTGAAGATAATGTGATCTGTCCCCAGCTGTGCCAGTGGGAAGACTTCTGCTCTGGCTCCAGCCCATTGTGGTGCCTGATTTCTATTGAAAGGGAGGAGGGCAGGGGACAGAAGGAGCCTGCTGTGGCAGTTTTCCCACTGGAAAGTGATAAGCAACACAGGCAAAAGAGGATTAAAGGCGAATATCCTCCTTTTAGTTACTGGTTCTTGTTTTGAGGACAAATTTGACAGTCTCAGCTGTTTGGAGATCACAAGTTCACTGGAACATGTTTTGCTTCTGTGTGTGATCTTGGGATTTGTCTCTTTCAGTTTCAGAGGGCTCTTTTGTCTGCACTGCCTGAAGCCACCCACAGATCATTTTCGTCTCTCCAGAGATTAAAAAAAAAGAAAGGAAAAAAAAAAAAGAAAAAAGTAAGGAAAAGTCCTTTGCTGCAAGCTTAGTTGGCAAAGCTTTACTCTTACACAAGTGCTACTCTGATTTCCAGGGGCAGGATTTGGCCTGTGTTTGTTGTCAGCACCTCTGCTGGTTTTTTTATTGTGTCTTAGGATGTGCTATTCATTAATTCCTATTATCTGGAGATAAGTTTTCTTCAGCTATGCTCACCAGACTGGGGAAAAAAGGGGAGATTGGTGTTTAAGGTGTATGTGTTCCTTTTTAGCTAATCATTCTCTTACTCTGGGTGAACTCAGACTGGTGTTTTTTCTTCCAGATGATGCCTCTTACCTCAAATTATCGAAATGTGCTGAATTGGATTCTTTCAGCTATGCTGAATTCCTCAATGGATTATTTTTCAGAATAAAGTAGTCTTTGACTTTTCATATATATTTGCAAAGTGTATTGAACCAAACTCTTAAAAGTTTATTTGGAATCTTCTTTCTGACTGTTCCCATGTAGAGAAACACTTAAAATTTCACTTAACCTCTCTTTGCCTCCTTATCAGTAAAACAAAGATGCTATTACTTGCCTTGTTTCCTAGTGGTGATGCTTGCAGAATCTGTTAACACCTGTGGAATTTAAATTCCTCTCCTGGGCACTTTGTAATAGTTCTACATGCTTCTCTCAACTGGAGATGGCACTCTGGGGTATTGGCAACTGCACTCAGACCTCCATTGGAAATGAGGGTGGTGATGTTGCATAGTGTGATCACTCACATGCACACATAGAATTTTGAGGCTGTGTTTGTGGGAAGAGATTTTGATGAGACCAGGATTATTTAGTGATTGTTTTTGAGAATCATGCTACCTTGACCCAGGAAAACACTTGTACTGGAATAATTTTCCTCAGAGCAGCCTGTGCCATGCTGTGTTTTGAATTCTAGCTTAAAGCAGTGCTGATAGCACATCAGTGTTTTAGGTGTAGCTGAACAGAGATTCACAGTGTCAGGTTTTCTGTTTCTCACTCTGCCCAGCCAAGGAGGAGGTCAGAAAGGTGCTGTGTTCCATGGAACATCATCCTCAACAATAGTAACCGTGGTCTAAGACTGATTTTACACTGGTCTGCTGGGGAGGACAGTCAATGACTGCCCTTATAGCACTTGTTTGTTTATTTATGGTTTCTTCCCTTTCCTTGACTAATGGCAATATGTTTGTCAGGAAGTCCAAGGTTTTTTTTTCACTTTTGCTTTTCTGGGTTTCTCCTCCATCAACCTGGGGTGGGACAGAGTCAGTGTCTGTGTTGGTGCTTAGCTCCTGCTTGGGGTCAGCCTACCACAGTTTCCACTTAAGCACAAATATAGATTGAACATGTAAATTGTCCTTTCCCCATCTTTTGAGTGTTTGTTTGGGAAAAATTAGGCTGGTATTGGTGGCTTTTGACAGAATTAGCTTTGAATGAAGTGATTGCATGAAAGAGTGCATTAGAAATTCATGAATGTGCATGTCCACGTGCTTGCCAGTCAGTCCAGCTTTAGCTAATGATCTTGTGCCTTGAAAACCACCCACCACCACCAAAAAAAAGAAACGCAAAACAAACAAACAAAACCCCCAAAAAATCCCAAATAAGAAAACATCAGGGACCTATAAACATAAGTGCTGCTGGTGTTTAAGTCCCAGAGCATTTTAAGCCAATTTGTCTTTGGCTGTGAGCATTTTTACTGACACTGGTTCCCACTATCCCATGGCTGCTCACATTTAAAGTTTATTTCTTGCGTGCTGTAGCTCTCATATAGATTGGGGAATGGCAGAGGGATATTGCAGAAAAGCTTCCTCTGGTTGGCTTGGAGGGTAGAAAAAGTTGCAAGCATCATGGAAATATCTCTGTGGGCAGGAGACAGAGACCCCAGCGTGCCTGAGCAAGTGAGTGGAGAGCTCTCATTTTTCACATGTAAATGTGTCTGCCCTCTTTCTGCTGTGCTCTGTGCTCTGCCTACTGGTCATCCCTGTACTCTTTATTAATTACACTTGGCAAATATGTGCACAAGGCTACTGATGAGTTGTGTTAATCTCTGTGCTGATACAGCAGGATCACTCAGAGAAGAGATGTCTCATGAAGTGAATCAGAGCTGCCCTTTCAGATGTCTGTCTGACACCTACTTTGACTGCTGTGCTCTTCCCTCTCATGTCTCTAATATCACACAGGAGTGCAGGGTCTCCACACAGCCTTGGTGTGGTGCTTTTCACTTGTTCTGAAGTTCATTGTCAACCTGCTGAAGGAACTGCAGTGCCTTTGCACTCTTAATTTGTGGGAAACGGGCATTATATATTCCACTCTGGGGTATATGCAAAGCACTTTGCCAGTTTAGAATTGGCAAGATCTAGAGCTGGGTTTAATGAACTGAAGTAATTTTCCTTCGTAGTAAAATTTTATTGGCATGGAAGATTGTTACACCACCAAACACTCTGAAAAGCTTCTGAGCACTTTTGTGATTTGTGGGCTTGGAGATTCCTGATAATTGCCTGAACAATAGGGATCCCTTCAGGAATGTGTTTTTGAGATGGGATGAAATGTGGGCTAATGTTCCTGGTTGTAATTTTTCTGCTTCCATACCTACAAGTTGTGTTAAGACTCAAGGCTGCTGAATTGGACAGTTTTGGACACTTGCTGTCTCTTAATTTAAAGAAGTGGTCCATCACATTAAATCTGAATTTAGTGGTTTAGTATGCTATGGAGCATTGTGTCAGGATTCCTCAGTGCCAGAGGCTCTTAATCTGTATTGAAGTATAGACCATTGAAGGTAAATGATTGACAAGTGTTGGCATTTTTTTATATAAGCCTTAAAGCAGGGTATTTAGTAGACAGTGAAAACAACTCCAGCCTATATGCAATGTGGGGATGCATGTATGAAAAATAAAGCACATGAGAAATTCTTGTAGAACTGGAACAGCTCTTCTTTCCAAAGAAAATATATTTTTTCTGATTATCCTTTCTTCATTCCCATTTCTGCCTACAAAACCAAAACAATTTGTTAAATTATTCAGGTCATTAAGTTTCATGTAAGCTCAGCTTGAAATTGCATTTTCTGGAGGGATTGTATTGCCTTAAGGGAGCTGTAATTCAGC
>NW_005054300.1:3550724-3572439 GCF_000277835.1 Geospiza fortis | reverse complement strand
CAACCAGCTGAGCTGCTTGGTGTCCCAAGGGATACCTGCCCTGGGGTGTCCTGGGAAGCACAGTGTAGTGTGTGGAGCCTAGCCTGCAGGACATGAGGAAATTTCATATCTGAGCTGCATTTCCTGAAGTGAAAAGTATGATCCCATAGCAAAATGCAGTTTAACATTGAGCTGACTTGGAATTAATTTTGGAAAGATTGGTTTGATGAATAGAAACAGGTTAATTTGGCACTATAAAGGTGTTTTCTTTATTTTGATTAAATAATGCCTAAGTGTAAGTTTTTGCTGTTTCTGAATTGCTTGGAACTTAATAAATTTGTATTTCTTTTCCCCAGAGCAAAATGTTTTAATTTATGTTGCAGAGTGGGCATTTTCTATGGGGTGGCAATTCCAGATTTCTCTCAGTTCAGGGGAAGAAAATGCTTTTGTTTTGAAATAGTGCCTTAATTATAAAATCTCCAATTTTCATAGAATTCAGCTTTTAAAATGAAAAGCATCAAGATTTTCATGCAAAATTACACTGGCACGGAAAAAAAAAGTAATTTGTTAGTGTTCACAAAAACAAGCTGAGCTTCTTTGACTACAGAGCAGAAATTGGAATCAAATGTCTCAGCCTGAGTCTAAAAAGGGAAAAACCTTCCTTATTTTTCTTTTTCCTGTCGGAATTCACTTTTGGAAAATGTCTCCAATTTTCCTTCTATTTTGTTTCATCCTTTTTCAACTAAAGCATTCAAACAACACAATGTCAGAAAATCTGGTACTTTCCCACATCTGCCCCTGCCTCATGTTTCTTCTTAGCATGGCTGGGGCAGCCTGCTGGTGCCTCAGAATATCCTCTGGAAGGGTTTGATGTTTCCTCTGCAGAGCTGAGTCAAACAGAGCCCATGAAACAGCTCAGGATCCAGCCCTGCCTCTCAGGCTCTTGTCTGTGAATCAGCCCCATGGTGTTCCCTGAGCAGCTGAGTTTGCTCTGTGGCAGTGTGTAGGAGAAAAGTGCTTTTGCAGCTTTTCTTGGAAGGTTGTGTGTTCACACTCTCAGATCCTCTCTGGTTTTCAGACTCCCAAACCCTTACAAGAGTGGTCTTTATTGAATCTGGGGTGTTTTTTCTCAAAAGCAAGCGAGAGCAGAGTGGAAGCTGCTTGGGTTAGTGGTGTGGGAATGTTGCCTGTCCTGGGCTCATGTAGTGAGTGATTTTAGGGACAGGTTGCTGTAGGTGTTACCACTGCCCCAGGAAATTCCTTCAGTTTCCTGGGACTGTGTGTAAGACATTGCTCAAGGGATACTTGTGCTTTCCATGCATCACCAAGCAGAGATGGATGTTAGTCAGTCATCCCAGGCAAAAATCCAGAAAAGTCATACTAAACAACCTGCTTTTACTATGAATTTATACCCAGAAGCTGAGTAGCATTCAGCCCACTTCTGTAAAGCTGTTGTTATCCTGGGATTTGCAGGGTGGTAATAGATACGTGATGTATTCAAAAATATAGGGCATAGGAGATCTGGGGAGAGACACAAAGAGCTGGGAGAGTATGGATGCTACCTTTAGTTGTAATTGCAATTTAGGGTGGAAATAAGGTAGAATCTGTTGAAATTTGATCAAGACACAGAGATTTTATTTACAGTGTTCAGGAATAAATCCAGGATCCACTGAACTCAGCCATCTTCAATGTGCTTAGACTTTGAAACTCAAAACTTTGTGAAACCTCTCCCCAGCTGTGAGCAATACAAGGCGTGCAATTTCAGGCAGGGCAGGGCTTGTGCTATAGAGCATGGCTTCCTAGAGGGTCCTGAGAGGAGTGCTGGCTGAGTGCCTGTGGGATTATAGGGAACAGCCTAAAAATGTCATTCTCATTGGGTTTTAGCTGGGAGAAAGCTGCCCTGCTGGGTGGAAGGGGTGGAGGCACACAAACCATACAAACCTTGGTTGCTGCAGCTTGCATCTGGTTCTTCCCCTTTGTATGGGAAGGTGTGTGCAGGGTTTAGGCTGCATTAAAAAGGATGTTAGCCTTATTTCCCCATAGGATAGTGTTGGTTTCAGCTGACATGGACTTGCATATGCTGATTCAAATCTGCCTGGCAGGTTTCTTTTCACACCCTGCTGGAAGCAGCTTGGCTATTATCTTCTTCCTAAAGGTCTCTGCGTGGGGAAATGAAAGGAAAAATGCAATAGGGGATGGTAAAAGTGAATCCAGGAGAGGGAGGAATGCTTGGAGCATCTATTCTAAAGTCATTAAGATGGGCACTGAGTGCATAGTCACGTACCAAGGTCCCTTACAATTTGAACAGGTTTTTTCCTGGTACTATGCTGACAGTAAACGAGTGCTGCAGCAGCTGTGATATTGATTAATCCTTTGGCATTTTTCTGCAAAGCTTTAAACTTTGCTCTCTCTCACAGCTGGAGCAGATGTGAGGGAAGCTGGCTTGTGCTTGAATCCTGCAAGGAGGAAATGATGCTGAAATGTTAAAATGATGCAAAACAAAAATGAAGAGGTGCCCTGGAGCTCTTCCTTGAGGCTGGTCCTGTAGAATCCAAGGGAATGAACTGTATGACATTAGTTATGCTAAAAAGGCAAGGAGCAGATTCTCAAATGCTCTTACCTTCCCTCTCTTCCCTCATCCCACGTGAGCCTGGGAGCTTGCACAGAGGCTCCAAAGCTATCGGAATGTATAACTGTCTTTCTGGAGAGAAGGGCATTGGGCGTTGTAGCTTGTAGCTAGGAGGATTACATTTACCTGTGAAATCTCAGGTCACAGCACCAGGTAGATCAGAGAGAAAGTATATTCCTCTGTGGTCCCCCATGTACTGCTCAACTCCCTCTTCCCCAGCCTCAGTTTTGCGGGGGCATGACTCAGGAGTGTTTTCTCCAGAAAGTCAGTGAGTCCTGCGGCCTCTGGCTGTCCTTGGGTACTAAAGATCCACGTGAAGGTCTGTCCTGCTCAGTGCATAAGCAGAATTGTTACACTCCATGTCCCTCTTACCACTGTGGGAAGGTGATGGCATGTAGGAATTCCTATGCTCTGGAGTCAGTGACAGCAGATGGAGAAAACAAAGCTGACTGTAGGCAAGATGGACTGTTTTGCTGGATGGGGATCTACATAAAAAAACTTGCTAGTTCTTTCTGTGGAGACTGAATAATTAACGATAGAATGTTGAGAGACAAAAGAAATGGACTGTAATTTTAGATTGAACTATTCAATTAACAAGGGTGCATTTGATTCCATTCCTGAATTTGTATAATCATAGTTGCAGAGAGGTCAGCTCACAAAGTCTGATTAATTCCTGGTGGCATGTTTTATTTCAAATGCAAAACATTTTGGGATTAAAATAAGTGTTGCTAGTTATACAATGCACTAAGCTAATGATTTCCCATTTTGTTTTTTAAACCTACTTTATCCTATAATACTGCAACTTTAATGGATAAAGGCTCAGCTCTCTTTTAGGTGGTTTCAGATGCCCTTTGTATTGTTACAAAATCTAACATCAACCTTTTTTTTCCTTCTCTTTTCCCTTTTTCTCTTTCCCACTCCCTCCCTTTCCCCTCTCTAGGTGATTCTCATTCTGACAAAGCTCTACGACTTCAACTTGGGGAGTGTAACGGAGAGCTCACTGTGGAGGTACGTGGAACATGGAAATCACAGCACTGTGTCTGGGGGCTGACCCGGGCTGTGGGCATGGGGCAGTATCTGAGCTCATCACAGAAAGAATCTGAGACAAATGGAGCTGCTCTTTGGGAAAGGGATGCAAGATTAGGACACATTCCTTTAATGAAGTGGGGTCTGCAAACTAGAGGGTTTCATCATGTAATGGCACTTCCCTGACACAGAGGACCTTGGTTTTCTTCTCACCTTTGAGTGTCCTTAAACAAGTCCCTTTGTTCCTCTTTCTGCTGTGAGGCTGGCAATGAGAACAAGCTCTACAGATGGGTACACGCTTGCTAGACCTGTGTCTGAGAAGGAATTAAACACAGTGTGTGATACAATCTTAGCTGATCCTAGCCCTGTTTCTCACCCCTGTGAGCTAAGATGGTCATCTTGGTAGTGACTGTGTGTTGGGCTGTAAGGAGAGTAGCTGCTGAATGACTGGGGATGCCACAGTGTCTTCTCCACTGTGGATGTACTTGGATGGTGTCCATAGCTGCCATGTTCCTAGTCTGGCATGGGAGATGGACTGTCCTGCCCGGGGGAAACATGCTTCTGGACAGAGTGTGTGTTTGGAAGTCTGTGTCTGCATTTAAAATAAAGAAATAACTTAAAATCCCATCAGTCCCCAAACTCAGCTCTATGAACAGGTCAGTTCCCTGATATTTGAAATCACCAACTTGTTTTATCCTGCCTGTGGAGTGGTATGCCTTTAACAGAATTGCTATCAGGTGTTTTTTACCCTAGGTACATAGAAAAAAAGGCAGCCAGGGGTGGTGAGACCAAGTGCTTTGTTGTAGATTTACCTGGTGTATTATAGCTATTGTAAAACCTGCTCAAGGTGTTGGTGGAATGGTCAGTGCATTGTAGCCTTTGCTTGAGTGTGAGCCCTTCCTGGCAGATGGTCTCTTGTACTTCTTTCTTCACAGTGCATTTAAAAGCCTCTGTTTGGAGCAGGCTTTGGCCATTTGCTGAGGGTTTATTCCTGTAAATGTATTTAAGGGTTAATTATTCAGTAGAGCTCTTGAAACTTCTCAATTTGAACAGTACTTAAGAAGCCTAATTGCACTGCACCATGGTAATCTGCAAAAGTATAAATAACCATGGAGCTAATAAGAGAGAACAGTCATTTCCACTTACCCTGGTACTTTTCAAGGTATTAATGCCTTAAAAAACTTTTGCCTCTTTACGTAGCAAGTACAAATGGCAGAGTGATTGTACTTTAAATGTAATTGCCAAACAATCTGCCCTGCATAAATAATGTAACAAACAGGCAAACCTTGTCTTTACCCTGAGCTTGCAGCATCACCTGAGCTCTGCAGAAAGGTAATAGCAGCACCCCTTTTGGAGGCTTCCCAAAGTGATAGAAATGTAATTATTCATCAATACAATTGAAAGCATCCAGCACTTGGTCAGCTGGGAAAACTCACTGCTTTGTGGGAGTGTGTTCTGGAACACTTCTGCAGCTGGTCTCCAGTGAAATAGGGGCCAGTGGGGGGCCTGGAGATTGAGAGAGGCTGAGAAGTTAGAACTTCTCAGGATCTCTCTAAGTCTGTGAGGAAAGCTCAGGGTAAGAGCTAGTAGGTAGATTCCTGGGCTCTAAACCTTATTTTCTGCTTGGAAAATTCAGGAATAAGCCATGTTTTACTTGACAGGGGAGTGTGGAATCTTGGAGAGCATCTATGAGTTTCTCTGCAAAGGACATTGTAGAAATGCAAATAGATACTAAGTGTAAGAAATAAGCCAGAGGAATACTCCTTTTCTTGGGATTTCCTGTTCTATTTGCACATTTAGGGCCCTGAATCTTTTCATTATTTAAATTGGTGTTTTTAAATATTTTCGTTTTTGAGACCCTGAAAATTTTAAAAGGAGGATTTGTCGTTGCAGAATGAATGTAAGCCTCCTGGCAAGAGGTTTGCTTTCTTTAGTTATTTTTTGTAGACAGATCACAAACTGAATGCAACTTCAACTGTGTATCAAAAGATGATCTGTACATTTCCAAGGGGTTTGGCTTTTTTTTTCCTGTGTTATGGAAATATGACTAAGCCAGGAGTCTGAGCCTGCCCATCTGAGCCGTGGTGCTGTTGATATCTATCCTGACCACTTGGCAAATACAGTTGCCTTCACAAGAGAGCAGTGTGGCTTTTGTGGCAGAGAGCAATGAATTACACAGCAGAGGATGCTGAGATAGAGCAGAGTGCAATGCAATCTCCAAATACCATCTTGCCTCCACCTGCTCCCTGCATCAAAATCTCCTCCTCAGTTCCCCCTGGGTTTATAGCATGAGAGGCTTATTTTAATGGAAAACTGAATTGCCATATGAAAAGAATTTCTAATCCCTGCATCTAAATAGAAAAACAAGTAAATCAATAGGAAAACATCCTGTATGTTATTTAAAAAGGGAGTGAGAGCAGCAGAGGAAGAGAGGAGAATTAGAAGTTACATTTGAAAACTGCTCCTGTATCAGGCTGGTATGAGTTTAGACAGGGGAAATTCTAGTCAGCATTTGAATGCAAGAACACAAACATTGCTCTAATATCCAAATTCATTCTTCTGGGGCTCAAACAATCACACAAAAGGTCTTTATTGCTACTGAAGCAGCCAGCCTTGAAGCAGCCAGCTTCAAGGAAAAAACACACAGCCACACACCCCCTCTTCCTTGTGAATGCCACATCTCTTCTTCATCACAGGAGATACCTGTCAGTTGTGGTTTAGATTTTTGTTTTTCCCACTGAGTTGAGTGGAGGTGATAATTTTCCTCCTATGAAAGGAAGCTACTTTATTGCTACTTTACTATACTTGTGACGGTGTGAGTTGTTTATGAATTTCTGGAGAGATGTCTTTTTCATAGGTCAACAAATATAACTGTAAAAATTATTTAAGCTTTTAGACATGCAAACCCTTCATCAGTTCTCATTGCCTAGTGAATTATCTAACTGTGTAAAGAATCCTGCTTGCTTTAAATAAAAAAAATGAATTAAGGGATGGCCATATGCTTTCCATAGAATTTTTTTTCACCCCACTAACACCTCTTCTCCATCAACAAAAGGAAAAAAAATCCCTTCAAATCAAAACCATATAAGTTTACAGATTTAAAGTGCTGTTGGAGCACCTCTAATTCCCAGACTCTCTGTAGGCCAGGATCCCTGCATCAAACTTCATTGTCCATGAGGAACTGTAAGCATACAGGAGTGATCTGTATGAAATATGAACTCTCTAAAGAGTAGGTGCCAGGCTCTTCAGAGGAATTGTTAAACTGTACAGTATTGAGATAGGGTTGTGGGAACATTCTAGATAAGTATTTAAAGTTGATATTGGAGTATTTAGAATGTTTTCAACTGTTTCAACCAATGTGTATTGAGCAGTTTCTTTCTGCTAAGATAACTGGAATGAAAGGTTTTCCATTGTTGCCTGCTTTAGTAATCAGGAATGTATTCCTTTATTTTATTTATTTGGATTGCAGTAGCTAAAAAGACAGCTTCCATCTCAAGGGAGTTCTCAATCTCAGGTGAAGATAGAGAGACAATAGGGTGATGCAGAAGACAGGAGAGGCACAAGTGAGCAAGGAGCTATTTGTGATCAATGCCACAGCCATGACTGCAACACATCAGCTAATTGGGCAGTGGGGAGCAGTTTAGATTTTCTTCCAAAGTGCAAGCACTTCCATGTGTCAGCTCTGAGTCCCTGCTACCATTTTACCCACCTCAGATGGGTCCCCTGGAGTTCCCCTCCTCTGGCTGTTTTCCTGGCTAAATTATCTGATTGTACATAATGCTGGCCCATGCATTAACCCAAAATTGTGACTAACTATTTCTATTTAAGAGGCTAAAATGCCGATGAAGAAATTTATATTTTTTTTCTTGTTTATTAACGAAGAAATTATGTCTCCATGGCAGCAGTCAAAAATCCCCAAGCATTTTTTTTTTCACTCTTGTGGCTGCTGTGCCTAAAGAGGTTAGTCTGTTGTCTCAGTCTCTTTGTTGAGTTAGAAAAAAACCCTTTCAGCTTTTTTAATAGAGGCAGCTGCAAAATGCAGCAGCTGCAGCCCTAGTTTGGAGCAGAGAGGAGTAAAACCCCCCAGCTTGGTTGCAGGCTGCCTCATGTGGTCCATTGCTGTTTCATTCAGCTCTGTTTGAAATACCAGAGGGCTTCACGTTGTTTCCTCCCATGGAATTGCCTCTTAAGCCTCCCACAGTCCCCAGAGACCCCCAGCATGTGCCAGTGTACCTCTAGCACTGCAGAAATTTCCCGGCTCACGCTGATTTCCATGTCCTAGGTTGGTGTGTGGCACATAGAGCCTCCTTCAAAGGGCTGCTCTAGGTGGGAAAGGGTGAATGTGGTGTCATGTGAACATTACCACTCTCTAAAACTCCCTGTGAGGTGGTTGTAGCCAGGTGGGAGTTGGTCTCTTTCTCCAGCCAGCACTGACAGAACCAGAGGACACAGTCTCAAGCTGCACCAAGGGAAATACAGGTTGGATATTGGGAAAAAGTTTTTTACAGAAAGAGTGATAAAGTTCTGGAATGTTCTGCCCAGGGAGGTGGTGGAGTCACCATCCCTGGATGTGTTTAAAAAAAGACTGGCTGTGGCACTCGGTGCCATGGTATAGTTGAGGTGTTAGGGCATGGGTTGGACTCAATGATCTTTAAGGTTTCTTCCAACCCAGTGATTCTGTGAATTCTATGACGTGCCCTTTGGGAACTGAGGCTTAGTCTGGTTGCTCCAGATGGAGCAGCTTCTAAGACTGGTGAGTAAAGAAGTCAGGGATCAGGAGATTCAAAAAGCATGTCTCAAATTTCCGTATCATCCCCTGTAAAACAAGCTAAACCTGAAATAGGTCATGACAGAGCTTTCTTAAGAGTATTTCTATCCCAGTGTCAATATATTATTTAGACCGCATTATGAATGGTAAATTCTGGTTTGTGCCACAACCTCTTGTTTAGCACTGGTTTGGCTCCACTGGGCCATTGCAGTTTTCCTGCAGTTTGCTGTATTGAAATGCAGTCTCCATGACCAGCAGCTGACATCTCCTCTCAGTATTGTCAAATTTGATTACATTTATAATTTTCCACTTTTATGCTGATGACATGCATCTTCGATATGTGCTATTTTCTGGATGATTGTATTCAGGCGTAAAATTAATGGAGCTGATTTTCAAAGTAGTAATGCTTCCCATTATTGCATCTTCTTTGGCACTTTTTAATAATGCTGCAAAGTGCAGAAATCCTGTGCTGATGAGGAGAAGGGTTTCTTGCATCTGCAGTGAGCCACCATCAGGGCGTTGAGGGAAGGAGCCAGCTGTGTGTGCAGGCACCCTGATCTCTCTTGGATTTGAAAACCAGGGCAACTAAAAGTTTGGCATCTCTATTGTTGCTTTTGGCTAGAATGTATAAATAACTTACCTTAACAATGGTGAGTTTTTTAGGCTATGTGAGCCAGCTATGAAACTCTTTGTGGTTGAGAGCTGTTAGGTGCAGACTGTGTTTGCTGAAGAGCCAAGGGAATGGGGAACCACAGCAGATGACCACAATCCGGTGTGAGAGTTGTTCCTCGAGGCTCCCAGCTCCCTGAGTTGCAATCAGTGCACACCTTCAGCAAAATCCCAGAATTATGCAGTTCTTAACCTCCAGTACTCTTGATGATTAGTAGTTCCCCCACAGTGGATGGTCCAGTTCAGCCTGGTCCAGTTCATCCTGGCTGGCAGTCATAGATGTCACCTTGGCATGGGAGCCACACTGGAACCCTTTGGGACTTGCACAGTAGCTGCATATTGGCCAGCTGCTGCCAAATGAAAATGTGGCTCTTAGTTTAACAGTGTGATCTAAACAAATATTTAATTGTGGATGTCAGGAAGGGATTGATCAGATTTGCTTGGGCTGTGTGTAGCTGAATGGGATGATTCATGGTAATTAAAAAAAAATTAATTCAAGGAGTTGAACAGAATGAACCATAGGTTTAGCCCTCCTCAAATGCACCAGAGCCCCAGGTAGTGCCCAGAGAATACATTCTTTGCAGTTAATACTAGAAGGAGATGCTGTCATTACAACAAAGGGATAGTGTGAGTTAAAACTGTTTTAAATGTCCAATAATAAAAATTATTAGGCTTATCTTAAATTCAGGGCTATGCTTTAGGATTAGGCAAAATCAGTAATAGTAATGAAGATAAGACTTCCTTTTTTTAATACTTTATTTTTTAAGTATAAGCCTAACTTCTGTAGAGAAGTTTCATTTGTCTCCTTCCCCATGTTTCCCTAACCCTGTTATATCCCACAGGATTTTCCAAAAATAGAATAATAATGTTCACACCTTTGCTTTCTGGTGGTTCCTTGCTGTAATTGTGTTAATGTTGCCTCAGAGATGGTGGAGACCAAGGGGGCCGCTGCAAAATCACGTAAAAAGCATTATCCCAGCAAATGAATCTAAAAGCCTTTATATGTGTCTTGGGGTGGTGTGTGGTTTGAAGTCCCACCTTTGCTTATTAAGATGTCTTAGTCCTCTTGTTTCATGAAGCTCATTTGTCTTTTGTGAGCCAGCCTGCTGACTGGTCCATTTGTTGTGTCTCTTAATTGCTTCATTAGTGACCTTTCTGTGGGGGTGGGAATGTCATCAGACAGGGGGCCTTTTGGATTTATTAATTTTTTGTTTGCCAAGAAAGCTCTGAGACTAATTGCCAAGACTTCCCAGAAGATACTAGTTTACAAATTTTAATGACACTTTTGATTTATTAATGTGCTGCTTCCTGCATCTGCTCATCCCTACTCTTTGGTGAAATTCCTACTGAATTGGAGAGAATGAATAAAAACAGAACTGTAGATTGTAATGGTGTTTTGGATAGTCTGCTATTTTAAAAATAAATGCCCAGGCTTTATTTATTTATACCTGTGAATCTCTGAAGAGGTAAATCTTGGCTTTTTCTGCATTCTGCCCCAGAACCTCGTTTTGGTGTTGAATGGTGGGAGCACAGGGGTTCACATTTTCATGTGCAGGTAATTCCTGTCTAACCTGTGCTACGCATCCCCACTCTGTGCCCCATTTACACAGATCTTGCAGCTTGAAAACAGGGCTGAAGTTGTTGATGTTCAAATGTGTGGCTGTGAGAGGACTGGGCTGGTCACTGACAGTGGATGCTGCAGATGTGTTTGGGTGGGGAATGTGCACTTTGAATATACCTGGAGAGCTTATGTGTTTGTACGTATGTGTTGATCGCATAGCAAAAACTGGGCTACTGGGATGCTCCTTTCAATAAGTAGACCTGGGAACTTTTGGATGCATCTTGTTTTCTGGCTGAATACAGGGAAGCAAAAAGAAAAGGCAATTTATCAAATTCCTAACTTGTTGAGGAAACGTTCTTAGGATGAAAGTGGAATTACAAACAAAATGTACAGAGAGAAAAACAAGCTGTGTTTTGCTTTAATTTTCCACAATTCAGGTAAGAGCCCCAGCCGTCTCTCCTGAATTATTTATATTCTACAAAAGAGCTGCAACAGGAGATACTGAGAATCTCTCCAGGGAGAGACTCATTCTAATCTTATGTGTGGAAGATCCAAGTTCAAGCCCTTGCTCTGAATAAGTATAAAAGGAAATGCTTTTTTATTCCTCAAGTAATTACATTGTGTAACTCATTGCTACAGGACGCTGTGAGGCAGAAATAATAAAAGCATAAATGGATTTCAAAAGGGGACTCAGTGAATTAATGGAGGATATTTCTGCTGGTGGCTGAATAACGTAATAGTGTTTTATAACAATGAAGGAACAGACAAGTCTACAGGTTTTGGATCAGAGTTGCAGAAACATCTTTTTTTTGTTATCTATTTGTCAGCAATGAGCTCTCATGCTTTAAGTATTCTAATGGAATTGCTGAGATTGTGCTGGAGATGTGATATTCCACAGTATTTTAGTGGGTTTGGGATCTGGAGATCTCGAAGTCCAGAGAACTGGATGACAGACCCTGGGAAGAAATCATGCTATGTTTTATCTCTTTCATATACTTTCCCAAGAATATTCTGTGGCAGATTAACAGGTAACACAAATATTTGTAATTTGGTGTGTCTACTGTGACCATCTTATTCAAACAAGGGATTTGAGTCTTCTGCATCACAGGTGGGATCTCCATCACTTGGTATCTCTTGGATGCTACCACATTTTGCAAGTAAAGGTGTTTCATTGGCCTGGAAGTACTCTTTGAAATAGTAGCTTGAAAGAAACGCCAAAAAGCACAACCCAAAATAAAAAAAAGAAAACCTGACCAAAAATATCTTTGGCATAATTTAATTTTAAGCCAGTCCTTTTAGGCACTCAGCTGGGTCAATGGACACTTAGACCTGTTCTGATCTCTAGTCATACCATTCCAGAAAACTAGATAATAAACTGGGAAATTTAGGGAATTTAATGCCAAAAGATATTTCCAGTGTAGATTTATAAGCATTAGGAACTCAGTGTGAACTAATGAAATTTGTTGTGGAAAAAAATGCAGTGTTCTAGGAAGCTGGAAGAATATGCTTGTCCCTGTGTTCTCAACTAATATATGCTATAATTATTATAGCTTTTCTATCCTTTTTGGTGAATTTCTTTGGTTATGGCTCCTGAAGAAAGGAGACATCCTATCTCATCAGCAATGAATTTCGAGCTCTGGTCATGTTCCCAGGCATTCAGTTCTGGGGCTTTGGTGGAGCAGGTCAGAGGAAGCTTTGCCAAGAGCAAATGTTCTTTTGAAGCCTCGCTGTCCCTATGAAGTCATCTTGTCAGGGCTGGCAGGTGAAGTGTGTTTGTAATGCTTTGCCTACTTGTTTAGAAGCAGCAAGGCAGCACTCAGGAGGGAGTCTGTAGCCAAGAACCTGCTGTTGCAGATCCTGTGGGTGTTGTGACTGTTGCTGCATCAGCAGAGCCGCACCTGTTAACAGGAATTGACTCCTCCATCTCTTCTTTTATCATTTGGAGCAGCAATTCCACTGCTCTCCTTAAAGAGCTGCTCCTTTTGTTGAGTTATCTAATCTTACATTCTAATGAGATCTGGATGTCGACTGCAAAACTTTTTGCAGGAAGCCGCACGTAAAGTTGAATTTGTTTTGACCTTACTAATGTCTTTTTCTGATCACTCTTTGCTGTGCAGAGGAGTTTCGTTGGCACAGATTAGTAGGGAATGCATTCAATGGGAATCTGTGCCAGTAGTAATGAAAACCACACATTAAATTTGCTTATAAATATGCAAATAGATTAGTGAAAAATAAAACTTTCTTAATAAATTACATAAGAGCTTCCATACTGAGTCTCATCTACTAGGATTGGGAGAGGAGGTGGCCAGAAAAGAGTATGTTAAAAATCTTACAATGTTATGTGGTATGGACGGGTTCACACTAAAGTGAGTGGGTAGAACATCTCATAGGAAGAAAGGCTGGGAGAGCTCTTTAGTCTGGAGAAGGGAAGGCTGGAGTCGGACTGGTGGATTGCATCAAAGTGTGCAAATTCCTCAAAGCAGGGGGAAAAGAAGATGGAGCCACACTCTTTTAGGTGTCTGCCCAGTGACAGGACAAGAGACAATGCATGGGCACAAACTGAAACTCAGGATGTTCCCTCTGAATGTGATGGAAAACGTTTTTTACTATGTAAGTGACTGAACACTGGCTGAGGTTGTCTAAGGAGGTTGTGGTGTGTCCATCCTTAGACATATTCAAAAGCTATCTGGACTGACTGTGGGCAAATGTCTTCTAAGTGGCCTTGCTTGAGCAGGAGGTTGGATTAGATGAGCTCCAGAGATTCCTTCCAACCTCACCAATTCTTTGGTTCCAAAGGAATAAAGAAGCATTGACCTAAGGTTCAGAGCCAGTAGAAGAATGTGGTTCTTAGGACAATATGTATTTAATCTGTGCATCTCCTTGCTGGAGCCTGGTTCTATTCATGTTTTAGATGGGTTCCTGGAATCAGAGACAAAATCTTTCAAGGATTGTAGTATGTGCAAAGACTTCATCTATGGCTCAGAAATTCCCTGGCCTCTGATGAGTCAGACAGAGATAGATACTGCCACGGACTGTCTAGGCAGTCAGGCCTGCATAAGGAGCCCCAGGTTCTTGCACAGAACATTTCTGTGTTGGTGCCACCTTGTGTTTGCTCCAGTGCTGCAGGGCAGTGCCCCATCCACACTGAAGGTAGGCTTTGCATCACCTTACAAGATTTCTCTTGAACCAAGCTGTTCTTTTCCTTTCTCTTCCCATCTGCTTCCTCCCTTGGCTTTTCTGTTCTTTCCAGTTAGGCTTCAGATCAAGCCATAAATCTTGGATGCTTTGTACAGCAGCTTGTAGAATTTAGTACTTTAGTATTTCAACATGGTTGTGTCTGTTTATATTGATGTTTTATTATGTTGTGGTGGTTTATTTCTTTTTTTTTTTCCTCAAATGCACTGCCATTTTATAATCGCTATAAATAATCATAAGGATGGAGAAAAGCTGTTAAAAAACTTGCAAGAAATCCTTCCATCTTTCTTGTAGTCTGGTCTGTCTCTCTCATTATGTCCATGGTAGATTCATTAGGCTTCTAATGAAGTTAAAATGCCCATATGAAGTGGTCACTTCTCCAGATAATATTTACAAAGGGCTACATTTCCCCAGCCTGGAAGGCGGCCTTTGATTTATTGACTTAACACATGTGCTTCATCTGTAAAATCTGTCAGCCAAATCTTTTACAGTATATGCCCGACCAAGTGAAAATGAAAGCTCTTGTAAACTGCTAGATCGTGGGAAGCTAGTGCATTTTTACATTTAGGATTTCTACCTCTGAACAAAAACTGTAGAAAGACTAGTGAGGCCTTTCTGTAACCAGATTGCTAGGCCTTGTTTCTGGGTCTTTGAAGGCCAGTTACTTTAGAAAATTGACTCCATAAATATTAGTAGTCAGTTATATCCAGTTTTCCCTGAAGGTTGCTGTCCAGATGCCTGAATCTGGAAGCAGGCTAGCAGCTGGACATTCAGCATCCTGCAGGTCTAATCAGGCATGCAAAAATCTGGTGGTGTATTGGAAAGGTTGAGTTGATGATAAATCCAAAAATATCCTTTAGCCTCTGTAACAGGACTGTTAAATGTTGTTTTCTGGATCTTGTAGTCTAGCTCAGGGTATCTGTGAGGAAGATGATAATAGGAGACAGGTAAGAGGAAGATGGCTGGGCTGTTAATACAGCTCTTACTGCCAAGCCTTACCCCAAAATCAGGTAGTTTGTCCAGGGTTGAGAGATGCTCTGTGAACTGACCTGGGTGAGTTCTGGTGCATTCAAAATGCAACAATCTCCAGCTATTTGTAACTGCTGCCAGGAGTGCAGGGCCCTCTTTTTACGAAAAGTCCTGACTTGTGCCTGGAGAGAATTATGCAGAAAGAAAGAGCAACGCATCACTGGGGCCTGGGTTCTGGCCTTGTGGGAGTCTGAGCTCAAAAAGAGTAATCAGCCCCATGGAAAGAGAAATGCACATTGGTCCTCTTGCACCTCTTTCTCTGAAATGTTAGAAATTGTAGGAATCATTTGTTTTAAGAAGGAAGCCTGGTTGTGATTTTTGGTCCTGGGGGTGATGAGTAGGCAGCAGGTTCAGAGCACAAGTCAGGGCAGCTTGGAAAAGGGTAGTTCATACACAGGTAATATGCCCCAGGTCTTGGTGTGGAAACAAGAGAATCACATAACATCCATCACCACACAGGGGTGTATGAGTTTCCTTGAAAAATCATAAGTATGATCCCTCTGGGTCTTGTGTAATTACTTCAGGGATCACAGAAAAGCTTGACCATGAGGTGCCCCAGACACAAGTCTCTGTAAAGCCATTCTGTGGGAAACCTTGTCCTTTCTTTGGATTACTTGCAGCTGTAAGTGTGTCTGAGGAAAACCAGGGGAGTAAGATCATCTGTTCAAATGTCAAGTTTCAGATATAATGTTATATTGCCATGGAGTAGTTAAGCTACAGAGTAAGCAGTAGACCATGGTACATCATTCAGGGTGCCTTTAGCAAAGTAAAGAATAAATGTCCCCTGGAAGATTAAAATCCCATTGGTTCTATTATGGGTAACCAATAAAGATAAAAGGGATGTCTATGAGGAATACAGAGTTACCACAGAACATTTAGCATTTTACCCCCAAGTGTGCATTTTCTATTTTGTACAAGGCATGGGGAACAAAGGAAGAAGAGCTTTGGGGTTACTTTTCTGGAAGAGTATATGGTAGGGGGGACTATGGACCATTTGCCTTGCTGAGGCTTGGAGAGTGGTCTGCACCAACACTACCTAATTGTAGGGGCTGAGGGGTTTTAGTCACACCACCTGAAAAGTTTCTGTATGTTTGTTGTCCTGTGGCTTTTTAACAGTGATGGGCACAAGAACATGGCCCATCTGTTGTAGAAGACTTAAAAGAGGTCCATATTTCCTTTTTGAAAGTGCTCCTTTTAAATAGTGACAGTGCACATGGTTTGTTTAGGGGACAGATGAGAGTGAAGTTAAGGAGGCTGTGGTCTAACTTAGTTGTTAGCTGAATCTGATCCAAGCAGGGTGCATGGTGTGGTTTGTCATGAAATATCCTCTGTCACATAACATATCAGAAGAATCAGTGTTGTGCCTGTGCAGACATGGGAATGGTACTTTCCCTCAGTATGGAATAGCAAACTTGTTCTTCTGATGTCTGTCTGGTTCCAGAGCATCACTGGACATGGCACTTTGCTATGTCCCTCTGGTACATCTGGAATTGGTTTGGTACTTGCACTGTTAGGAAGCTTTTGAGGGATGCTTGGCAGTGGTGTTATTGAGGAGCTCAGATCTTGTGGAAAACTGGGTTCTTGAATTCCTTAGCACAGATATTCCAGTTTTCTATTGTTAAAGTCCCTGTATCACTTGCAGAAAGCCAGTCAGAATCCTTTGTTCTTAGGACTCCTTTCTTGTGTTTTATCTCAGCTTCATTGGTCACTGTGCTCCTTCTCATCCCATGTGACAAAAACCATTACAAATGCTGCAGTAAGCTGTGTTGCAAACTGTTATCTTCAAAAATGACATTCATAAAGGTTAATAATTGGAATGAGCTCTGGCAGTTACTAATTAGCACCATTACACAATCAGCTCACATTCTGGCAGCATTAGGCATACTTAATCAGTCAATTATCATTGATCTTGGAAAGTGGTGCTCTAAAGTTAGCATAAGGTGCCTTTGTAAGTGGAGAGAAGGAATTTGACACTGCCACAGTGGTCAGGCTGCTGGGAACATGTGGTTTGAGGGACCAGTGTGGTGTACCTGATTGTGGTGGATAGATTGGAATTAAAAATCAGATAGTATAGACTCACCTTCAAACAGGCATAAATAGGTCCTATCACTGTTTCTCTTTGCCATTTCCAACAGCAGAGGGTGTTCAGGGAGAGAGCTGGCTTTGGGGAAAAATGGATTTAATGACTTCAATGAATTTCAGTTAACGTGTAATGGCTTACAAGGTTTTCGAAGAACAGCTGGAGCATAAGGTACAATTTTCCTTGGTTTTATTTTTCTTCATGTGAATTATAGTTCTCAGGGTAAGGAGGTTGTAAACAAGATGGGGAGGCACCAAAGGATTCTAAATTCTAAAGGATTTCCCTTTAGAAGTATTTCATAAAGTGACCTTAATCTTATGAATCTAAATGTTATGATTGCTCTGTGCTCTCTCAGACACTCAGAGGCGCAGAGCCTTTGCTACTTGTGCTGGCTCAGAGTACAGGGGAGCAGGGCTGGTGCTGCACACAATGGCTGTGGTTTTCTAGCCAGTGTTTGGCTGTTCCCAACTTGAGTGTCTGAACAAGCACCTCTTGTAAAACCATCTGTTATTGTGCCTGGTCAGGAAGGTGTGCAGCTATGCATGGCCCACGCAAGCAAGGATGGTGGCTACAGTGCAGTGTGTGAAGGCAATTTTCCAGATCTCTGTATGGAAAATGAGTGTGTGGAGTGATGAGGGCTGACGGGCTGGTTTCTGCACTTGCTTCCCTTTTATAATTCTGTGTTTTGACTGTTTAAGATACGGTCTGCAATGTGTGCAAATTCACAAGGGATGGAATGGGCAAGTTGTCAACAACGTGTTGAAATGTAAGGGGAGTCCAGGATGCTGTGAAAGTAAAGCAACTTGTGTAGGTGAAAGGGCCAGGAAAAACATGAGTTGCACTTGACTCCTCTTTGAAATTTGGCCCAGGGCCTCTGCCTGTTCAGCAGAAGGAAAATGCATTGTTGTTATTATTTTGGAATGTGTTTGTCATCTATCTCTCTCTCCGGCTGCTTATTCTCTGAGAGTTTTCATTGTGGGCAAATGATCCAGAAAAAAATCTGGTTAGAGTCTTACAGGCTGGATGTTTTCTCTAAACCATTTTGTGCAGCAGAAATCTGAGAGTACACTTCAGGGCTGACTGAAGTCAGAACAACATTGATTATTTTTCTCTACATGTGAACATGTAGAGAAATTCACCTTTGGTCTTGGAAAAATCTGCAAGGGATCTTGGGAGTAAGGACAAGGAGAAAACATGTCAGAAATTCAACTCTGGTTCCAGCTTTTGCAAAAAGTTGGCCCAATGTGAAGGGAAATGTTTCAAAAGTACTTGATCATACATCTGATTCCAGAAGTGGTAGAAAGCGAGTGCAAGAGCAAGAAATCCAGACCCCCAGAATTTCCTTGACTGCTGTCTGAGGTGCAGATCCTTCTCAGAAGTTTCAAGGGAACTTAGTCGTAGAAATATGAAAAATCTGAGCATGGCTATGGATTGTACAATGATTATTTAATCTGGAGTGAGGAAATATGTACAGGAAACCTATTTTAGATGTAGGTCACTAATGTAGTCTCCAAATTTGGAGGAGATTTGACTAGATGACCTTTAAAGGTCACTTCCAACCCAAACTATTCTATGATTCTAAGGAAGTCAGAGTGTTTCCAGGCATTTTTCCAGAGACTTTGGGTCAGGTCTTGTAAAAGTAATGAAGAGAAACATGTCTTCATATATCAGCTACTTAGCCTGAGAAAATCCCCTGAGCTAACCCTGGGGCAGCCCTGTGGGAACCATCTACCTCAGGAGAAGCTGGCAAGAGCTGGGTGTCAGGGCAGGGCTCTGGCTGCTGGGTGCAGATGCTGAACTGCAGAGCTCAGGCAGGATTTCCCCTCAAAACTTCCAATAATCCATAGCCTGTGCGGGTAATTCTGGAGGTGACAGATTTGCTTTAAGAAATGAGCAAGGCTCAGAACTGGTAAACAGCTCTGGCATTCTGCTTTATGACAAATGACATCACCTATGAAGTGTGCCTTGGTATGGCAACAAATACTATGGCAACATCTGTAAGTGGAGCTAATTTTAGAAAAGAGGTGCCAGGCTACAATAGCTCAGTTAAGGAAAAACAGTTGGACGCTTTGTTCTTACAGCAGTCCTGTAAGTATGCAAATATATACAGCATAATCATTCCCTCCCCCGCCTGGCCTCCCAATACCTATTCTCCAGTTACTGAGTATTTTGCAGCAGTGCAGAGGCAGGTTTAGGAAAAACACCCTTAAAGCAGAGCATGGATTTCTTGGGAAGGTGAGGAGTGTCCATTTTAAAGGACTTAAGGTACATGTTAGCCTTTGAGGTAGATGTCTGCTGGTTAGTCATGCCTTTGGGAGGGAGGGCAGACATTGGTGGATTTTTCTTAACCCTATGTCTGTATTCCAGTTATAGGAGAACCTCTTACCCACATCACTTGGGGAAAGCAGTACAACAGGCTTCATATTAGAAGCTGACTATGGAAGGAGCTGAGAGGAGCTTGAAAAAATTTTTCCTTGAGTGCATTCAGCACACTTTTTACCTATCAGCATCTTGTGACCTATCCTACCTTGTCTTGAAATGTGTCCATTAGAATATTATGTAAATAGGGTAGTGAAGCCAGCATGGAAATTGGACAATATGGAATAAAAGGTGTTAACTTGACACTGAGGCCATGCTCTCTGCAGATCATCTGTTCTGATTTCAGTCCCATCAAGAAACAAAATATTGCAATGCAGATGAGCAGTTTGATAGGATCTTGGGTCTGATGGCTTGAGAACATGAAAAATTCTTATCTCACCTCTTGGATGCCCTCTCCAGCTGATTACAGAGTGGAGACCACAGAGTGCAAAAATCAGCTGGCTGGTGCTGGAGTAATGCTGGAAATGTGAATGCTGTCAAAGCAGCTGTGTTCAAGCCAGCAGTGCTGGCTGAATAGCTGGTGGAAGAGCAGAAAGGTGCGTTTGCAATGTGAGGGATCTTGAGCAGCTCAGCATCTCACTTCTTTTTCTTAAACAGGCATGGAGGTATGGCAAATGCTGTTGTGTTTGTAAAGTGAGGCAGTGAATGATTTTTCAGATACAGTACTAGGGAAATTGGTGAATATAGGCAAGAACTCCTTGATAGTGACTTTATTTATCTCACGGTGGTCAAGTATGAGAGATCACAATATAAAGAGAGTCTTAGGACCTTGTTCACTGGAACAGACTGTCGCTTTGCTTTCTCAGAGTCACCCTCCTTCACAGAGCAAAATTACCAAGTGATTGTATATAGAGTATATACTCTATACTCGTATATAGAGTGGGATTTTATCATGGGAAGATACATTTTAGAGAAGGAATCTTGACACTAGAGCCTTCCTCAGAAATACTGGGTGTAATCCTAAATAAAATGAAAAAATTGTCTAGAAGCAACTATGGGGATAAGATGTGAAGTACTAACTGTGTCACTGGTGACTCATGGATGTGGAACTATTAAGAAATTTCTAGGTTATAAAGGCAGAAGGAGCATTGTACTCAAACACTGTGCAAGATCATGTAGGAGAAGAAAATCGGTCATAGACATTAAGCAGAGATTATTTCCTCATCTAACATTTGCTTGATCAAGAGCACAACTCTTGGGACAACATCCTATCTTGACTGTAAAATCGGCAGCAATGAAGAATTTACCTTATCCATTAGTACAGTCTGCTGGAACAGTTTCCCTTCCTGTTTTTAAAAAAACCCACACAAAATAGAGAAAAATGCCTTCTTACCCATGCTTGCCTAGCCTGAGTTTATCAGGTTTTAGCTCTTTGTGCTTTTGTGGACTGAATGGAAAAGCCCTCTACTTCCCCAAGCAAGTACTCACATCCTGTTTAAAGACTAGCTGTTTTTCATAATGCAGCAGATTTTTCTGCTCTTATCATTCCTGTTTGGGCAACTCTTCTCTTGACAAATGGCAACAAATCCAATGTCCTCAGATTTCTCATTTTCCAGTTTATAATGTGGGAAGAAAATTCTCGGAAAGGTACTTTGTGTAGAAGTGCAGCTCTGCACATCCTCAGATTCATGGATTTAAAGCACAGAGAAGAAGTAATGGTAATAATCTAATTGTATAGTGCAGTCCAGAGAATCTTACTCAATAATTTCTACATTGAGTCCCCAGTGTAGTTTGAAGTATTGCTTCTTGGCTGGAAACATACTCAGTCTTTACTAATACTTATAGTCTGTCAATTATGTGATCTGATTTGCATTGCTGCTAGAACTGCGTTTCATTTTTGATGCTGCAGCAAATGGACTCTGGGCTGAGTTGGCCAAATTCAGTGATGCTGAAAGACAGGCTGATTTGCTATATATCTGAGAGCCTCAGCACCTGTGACATTTCAAATTGCAGCCATGATTCCTGGATGATGAAACCCAGGCATTGGAGCTCTTTGTTCCTCGCTTTCCCTTTCATGGCATTATAATTATTAGCAAAAAGAGTTGAGGGCAAAAAAATTCAGGGGGATGAAATAAAGCACTGGCTCATTCATGTGGATGACTTTTTTTTTTAATCTTTAAAAGACCCTTGAAAGGGAATTTTTCTTTATGAGACTGAGGATTGAGGAGGCATTCTTCCTTTTCAGTTCTGCCAAAGGCTTCGTGGCTGATGAGTGTATCCCTGGAGGGGGCAGACAGAGGCTCTGTTCTCCGTGGATCTTGGATAAAGCTGGTGCTTGAGGGAAAGGAGAATCTTTACTTAAGCTTGGTGCTGCTGTAAGAGAGATCATTAAGATTCCATGTTGGAGGCATCTTGGATGCAGCCAGCCCCAAGGCTGGACACAGGGGACAAGGCTGACCC
>NW_005054300.1:3509414-3550672 GCF_000277835.1 Geospiza fortis | reverse complement strand
TGCTTGCTCCTGTGCTCAGTGGGTGCCTCTGCAGCCTGGGTGCAGCCCCCATCAGGTGTTGCATCACCTGGGAGCTGTTATCAAACAGTAAATGGTGCTCAGTGGCCCCAGCTCCTCATCACCAGCTGGGAATGCAGGTGCTCAGTACATTGAACAGCAGGTGCAATCAGGAGACCCCTGCAGATGAAGGTCCTGTGTGCCTTGGCTGGAATAAGGGCAGCATGAAAATTGGGTGAGGTGTTCAGCTCCTTCTTGATTGTTTCCCCTACAAAAGTTCCTCTTGGCTCAAAAAAAAAAAAACCCCAAACAAACAAACAAACCATTGTTCCATGGCGTTGTTCTTTTGAAATAGGAGGTGGTGAACAGCAGAATAACATTGGATTTTATTTGCTGTGGCTATAAGATCAGGAGAGTACAGACCAAGCACGCAGCTTTTCTATTGCAGGAACTGACACAGTATGTTCTAAAGATATGATCTTGGCTAGTCTAACTGTTCTGGCACAAAAAAATGGCTCCACATTTTGAAACAACTGGCTTGTGTTTCTTCATGTTATTAGTTACCTGAAAATAGCTTTTTTTACATGGGTTTTAGTTTATCTTACTAGACTGGAATATTTTTTTTAGCCTTGCAACTGTAGTATTTACTTCTCTCATGTATTTTCAGGTGCAGGGGAAAGATGCTCACTGCACAAAATGAAGCACAGTTTCTATTTGTATGAGATTACAGATCCCCCTGCATGAAGGAGAAAAAGCTGTCTTTGATTCCTTGCCATTAAATACTTGTTATGTTGTTTATAGTGTTTCAAAATTAAAACATCATCTGGTCATTTCAGCATTTGTCACCTTCTACTTTTCTGCCTCTCAATAGACCATTTACAAGCGTTTCTATTGGCTTTTTCTGCCTAGCAACATTTGTTGCAAGTAGTTTAGGAAAATAAATGGTTTACCATCATAAATCCAAAGCTGCAGCAGGACTTAACAACCTTTAGTTATCTTTCCTCAGAGTTCTCTTTAGAAAGAAAGAGCTATCTGATGTGATAAAAATGAAGACTCGGTGCTATGAAATCTCTGTTTACATTCTGCAAACATGACATTTTTCCATTAGAGTCCCCTTTTTTATGAAGGATATTGTGAGATGTCCCTCACTTCCATTGTCTTTGCTGAAATAACACAGCGGGGCTGGAGTGTTTGTGGCTGATTGCTGTGGCATGGAAGAGAATTCTGGGACTGGTGTCTCTGGTACTGCCTGCTGAGGAAGGGCCCAAATGAGAGCCCAGCTTGACAAATTGCTCTGCAGAGAACAATCTCTCCCCTACAAGTTTGTGCTCTCTTGCTGCTGCACAGGTCTAGCATGACCAATTACATTTTGTTGTCTTTAAGCAGTGACATTTCTGTCACTTTGTTTGGCAGTCAGTTCCATATTTTAAGTGCCAGAGCTGTCCCAAAACTTGGATTTTCTATCTGAAAAGGCAGAGATGTTTCAATTTCTTAGTCCATCTAGACATTTTGATGAAGTATCTCCCACGGGCACTACTGATGATTCTGCAAGTTACAGGATTTTAGTGACATTTGGCCTAATATTTCGGGTTTTTTAGTTTCAATTTTTGCATCCATTTTGAAGTGGTAAATAGGATTATTTTTTTTTCTGGCTGAATCCAACACGAATTGGATAAAGCTCCTAGACCTTTCACATTCTGATGATTACTAATAGCTCTCCATCCTTTCTTTGCCAAATTGCATGTCTAAATATTTTAATCTCACCCACAAAGAGTAGGCTTCACCATGGAACACTTAATTCTATTTACTCTATGAATTTTGCCCAAATTCTTGTTATTCATTTCACAGTATGAATAAAAACTGATTTTTAATTGAGATTAAATCTACTGGATTCATTGGACATCCCTAACACAGCATAGCTAAGATCTCGCTCAGATTTGTTTGAGTAAATTCAGTTTTCCCAGTGCTATATATAGATGGATTTTAGGAAGAAAGTATTTTAATAGTTTCTTTCTTAAAAACCATTGGTTCTACAACAGTCAGGATGATGGTGGTTTTTATTAAACAGAAGCTTGCTTTCAATGGTTTTGGATTTCTTTGTGTTGAAGTACCAATAGTCTAGAAGAAGAAATATGTCATAGGGTAGAGAGAGTTTCAAATGCATTTTGCAGACAAAATGTAGACAGTGTTCTTCGCACAATGTCATTTAACCAGAGCTCATGTAGGAAAGAAAGAGAGTCCAATGGAGTGTTTATTAAATTGTGC
Organism: Geospiza fortis; assembly: GCF_000277835.1. NCBI lineage: Eukaryota > Metazoa > Chordata > Aves > Passeriformes > Thraupidae > Geospiza > Geospiza fortis. The sequence continues at coordinate 3,548,410 of NW_005054300.1, read as the reverse complement.
TGATGCTTTTCTTTCTGCCAAAAACTAATATTGCAAATATGCTTATTTTTTTTCTTCTTTCGTGGCATCAGTGTTTTGTAACAGACTTGAGCCATGTTTGAATTTTTAAGACCTTGTGACTGTTCTCCTGCCCTGTGGTTGAATTGAAAGGTCAATTCTTCTTTGGGGTACAGTAGCTCAGAAATCTTTACAGATGCTTTCAAAGTCCTTCACAAGGGAGAATGGGAGGCTTTCCCACAAGCTGAAGATCTACCTTTAGCATGGAAAGCTTTACATTTCAGTGCACATCTATTTGCACTGGTTATTCAAGTTCACAACAAGTTCACTGGAAATGGTGTCTGAATGCCTCATCTCTGGACTCTTGCAGTTGGTATAGAATGATGAAACTCTTGAGGTAGGAGCAAAGTTCAGGAATGAAACTGAAGTTTCTGTATTTTTCACATTGGCAATGTGGAGATGGTCATGTTCATTCACTCGAGGAATGTGTAAGTCATTGCATTAAGATATTGTGGAAATGGAAACTGTTGAATTATTAGTATCAATGACATAGGAATCTTAAGGACCAAGCTTGTCTGTACCTGTATTTTTTTCTATACAAAGTTAAATGTGGACTTATCAGAGGCATTTGTTGTACACAACCCCCAGAGCCTCACCTCTGTATCCAAACCTCAGGCTAGATGCATGAAAATCCTTTTTTTCAGCTATTGTCTGCAAGAATTCAATGCTGTCACACTTCTTTGATTATTGACAGTTTTCAAAGGACAGCCTCTGCTTCTTTTACTGGTTGTCAGCAGTAAAAACTTTTTGCATGTTTAGTGTTCAGTGTTTATTGCTGAAGTTGTTTGGTTGGCTGGGAGTTCACATGCAAGATCAGAGGGTTCTAAGGAAGGTGCTGCTGAGAAAATTAATCTCTCAGGGACAAAGTAAAATGGATTTTAAGAAGGAAGATGTTTCAGAAGATAGATGTAGGAAAATTTGGTATGTTTTGATTAGGTCGTCAATGCTGCATACTTAAGCTGAAGATCAACTCTCATTAAGTTTAATTGGACATCTGTATTAGGTAGATGTCTTTGAAAATCTTTCCCTTTATACATTCCTCTTTTTCTGCACAGGCAATATTACCCACAGAAATTCATCTGGCCTCCAAATTTTAAAGCTTTTTTTTTGCTTTTTTTCCACTAAGAGAGAAGTTAGATGAATATTTTATTTATGGGATGAAGTAGATATTTGTCCTTTTCAGCTGCTAATAGCATTTGTATAAATAAAGTTTCCCATGGAGAGAAGAGCTGGGGCATAATTAGCTTTGGGTGCCACATGTCAGGGGAAGAGCTTGGTGCCATGCTTCAGGAGCTGGGCTGGCAGGGCTTTATGGTGCCTGGCACATGATGGGGGTCACTTGTCAGCTGTCCCTTGGCTGAGTGCATAGGGGAAGGTTGGTGCCATGTGGGAACTGTTGGAATATTGGTTGCTTTTCTCCAGTCCACAGACCCTGCAGAGAGCATCTTGAGAAAGCCCCACCTGGCAGTGTGCCCTCTTTTGCTTCTGCATCTGGAAACAATTTTTTTTTGGACCAAGTGTAAGCTGACATCAAAGATGTTTTCACTTTTCTCAAAGGTTATTATTTTAAAGGGCAAATAATGCCCAGAGCAGGATTTTACTGTTCCCTCTGTATTTTTTTTCTGGTGACAAGCTGATTACTTTTCCTGCTGTTTTATTTTCCTGTTCTTTGCTTTTCCCTGAACTTCCAACTGCCATGAAAATTCCCAAGTGGTTTTTGCCCAAATGCATGCAGGTGAGCTTTTAAATGTGAATTGCTCGGTAGATAAATGAGGATCAGTTGCTATATTTAATTATGCAGTCTTCTGTAATGTGTCTCCAACAAGCATTCATCTTATGGATAGTAATTATTCTTAGCATGCCCATCTGAGCAAGATTATGCTTTGGTAATTGGTTTTGAATCCTATATCCATTTTATTTTAAGCAGCACTCACTTTAATCCTTTCTATCAATGTTTGGGGATTGAAAGCGAGGTGAGCATGTGGCAGGAGCGAGGGAGGGATTTCTCTTTTTCTTTGCTAGGATGCTGCCAAGCTGACATGGTAGAAGTGGAGGGTGGTCGGTGGTGGTTGATGATGACAAACAGGCTGCTGGCTTGTTTGTGCTCACACTGATACTCTGCACATTGAGGATGCTCAGGCAGCTTGTGCAGACCTTCCTGCTGTGGCTGGTCCTGGAGCTGCAGTGAAAGTGTGAGAAACTTCTGCCACACTGATGATACCACTGTTACTCACCTGCAGTGGAAGTGTGATGTTTTCTCTTTGTGGCTTATGTATATTCCAGTGTCCTGGCAACCCTGGGCAGCAGATGGTCAAATCGCTCTTTTTATGCTTTTGAAGTGGAAGTTATGATTGTTCAGCTAAGTACCTGTATCAGACAGATCTGAATGTAACCTAGGGAAGTGGTTGTTTTATGGCTTTATTTTATTTTTCTATGTTTATTTGGTCTTGCTGGTCACACTGGCTATTTGTTTATGAAAATAAGCTCAGACAATGCTTTCTGCAAAGATGAACTGGGTATCTCCATACTCATCTATTCATTTCTGTTGAGTGGGAAACCGAAGCAGAGGAGTTGACTTGATGCTTTCATGATCCTAGTGTGTGTTTCCAGCCAGAGGTAATAACTCTTAATACAGAGGAAAAATAAAAAAGGAGGAAATGCTCATGGCTGGTTTTATGGCTGCTGACAAAACCACATGTGGAAGATCTTTGTATTGCCCTGATGTTTTAATAGATCCCCTCAAATTCAGCATGGTGTAGCCCTTTGCCATGCATTGTCTCAAATATTTCTGGTTCCTCCAGAGATCCCTCTTTGAAAGCCTGTCTGGTAACCTGCTTATTCTTCCTCACTCAGCACAATCCATCTGCAGAGCTGTGTGGAAGGACAAAGAGCAGAGAGCTTTTCATTCTCCCAAACTCCCTGCCCTCTGACCTGTGCAGTGTTTATGTGGCACTAGACTTGCAGAGTTCTTGTACCAGGGAAACGTGGCATCCTCTGGTAGGTCATTCCCTCGAGCAAAGGCCATTGTGTTTACACAGCACAGCCTATAAACACAGCTGTTGGGAGAAACTGAAATCTCTGTTCAAAGCCTGGTTGCTAAAATCCTCAACTCTGCATGAAAAATCAGTCTGGTATACCAGAATAAGCCCTTAGTTCTCTGGAGGCAGAAGAGCTGCTTGCTGAGTACCCACACCATTTACTACTTCCCTTTGCACTCTGCTCATGTCTGCTACCAGTAACTAGGATGTGTTTGGTCCAAGACAGGTGTTCCCTGAACTAGTTTTGTCAAACCAGACAGATCCAAGTGACTGGTTTGAGTTCCCTAGTTCCATTTGGGGTTTAAAAAAAATGGCAGCTGTCACACGTTATTACAGATGCGCATTAAGGTGGTGTTAATTTTGAGTGGCAGGATGCATCTAGCTCTTGGTGAGAAAAATAGCATTGTGACAGTAAACTTTGTCGTCCATGAAAGGGTATTCTTACAAGGATTGATATTCCATTTGAGGAAGGAATTCATAATTGTTCTTCCTTATACATAAGCAACAACAATGTTCCTACAAAAGGAGTGAAAAGGGAGATTAAGAATTCATGTTTTCTGCTCAGGAGGGGCAAGATGGATACATACTTGAGAACATGGGTTTAGCTGTCTGTCCACTGTAAGAAATGATGTCGGGAAACCAAACTTTCATCCAGGGATTCCTGCCTATCCCATCTTTGTGACTTGGCAAAAGTTGGATGGGTTTAGGGAGTTACTTCTCACTGAAGTCTGCCCTCCATCTAACTTTACAAACAAAGAACAACCCTCCATCCTTTTTATTCTTGTTCTTTGGGGTCAGAACAAACTCCACAAGACAGAAGATGAGTTTGGGATGCTGCTAACAGGCAGGGGGTTAACTTTGTCATGCAAGTCCGTCTCCACTGAGGGTTGAACACTTTATGAATGTAGATACTTGGATTAGGAATAATTATTAACATCCTGGGGAGGTAAGGATGGGCAAACCAGCATGCCTTGTCAAACCAGCATGTCATTAGCACTAGAGCCAGACAATCTTTCATTTTTATTATATTTGTGACATCTCTAATTTCCTTGGCATAATGCACTTAATCCATAATTCTAAAATATGCAACTAGTCCTTGGCTTTGCTATGTTCTCGTAACATGAGAGTGATTCTGTGTTTTTATTAATTTAACTTTCTATAAGCTAACAGATTGCCATTAAAAAATCCCAGAATTTCTCAACCAGTACAGCTAATAGCTGTATTTCAACAAAGGTCCCATGGTACATGTTGAACAATAACTAGCACTTCTGTGCCACTTGCAGTTTTTAATTGAATTTCTATCCCATGGATATCATGTCAGAGCCATTCATCTGCTCCAATAAGTCTTCTGATATTAAACAAGTTCTTCCAAGTTATTATTGTAGTACAAACGCTGCTCAAAAGTTGATTTGCATTGCATATACACTGGTCTGGGGAAGGTAATGCAGTGTAGAAAATCTTAGCTTGTGTAGGCACAAAGCAATTATTTTTGCTGAAATTATCATACTGTACCTTTCCACTTCTTTTCATGTTGCAATGACAAGATCTGCTTTTTCTGTCCTGCTTAGAGTGAGACACTGACATTGGAAAAAAATTTTACAGCTCTCAGTCTGGAGCAAATCATTCCTTGTTTCTGAGATGGTGCTCTTGCTTAGAGGTTCTGGCTCTTGGAGCTGACCGCGCTGGCATGAACTTGGACCAGTCTGTTGTGTGGTGGGGTCTAAACAGCTCCAGAATAATGAACTCTGCTGAAACTGTGCTCTTGGGTTCAGTACATGGAACTGAGGGGATCCATGGTGTAGACTTTGCTGTCACCTTAACTGTGCCTTTTTCTGTAATTTTCTAACCTTTTTCAAAAGGTGAACCAAATAATTGTGTTTTGTGGAAATAAAAAATTTAAACTCCAATTTCCCTGTGCCAGATTCAGAGACTTCTTATGTCTGACAGTGTGTTTATGATACTGAAGCACTACAGTCTATAACTAATTATTCATTTTTGGGCTCTTCTTACTGAATGGTGTATTTGGCTGATGGCATAGAGTGAACAAAAGCAGGGTGAGGTTTTTAACCAAGCTGGGGAGAGGATCTGCATCACTAAACTGTTCAGGAGGGAAGGTCTGAACTGTGTTTGCTGGCCAGCAGTAAGAAAAAGCAGATGGAATGTCTTCATTGCTGAAATAGAAATGAAACACTGTCTGGCAAAGCTCTTGATGGGAGTTTTCTCAGGGGTTGCAACAAGAAGTGCAAGCGTGCCATACTAAGTATTAATTACATGGAGATTCCAATGTGCAAAATTAATGGTGATTTTCCCCTCTCCTCTGTTTTCTATTGATTAGTATACTAAAATCTATCTGGGAATTAATAATTCAGTCACCTGAGAAGTCATAGTGACTCCAAATATCTGAGCTTTGGAGTTGCTACCTCCCAGCTGAAGTTCAGTCTGTCAGCTGTAATCCTGTCTCCCTCTCTGCTCAAGGACTGAAGGACATGCTTGGATGCACTTAGGAGGATGTAGAGAATCACTCAAATAACTGGTCTGTTCTTGGTTTGATGTGCCAGTGTCTGCCCTTCAGCATGTTCACAAGAAGTCCTCAGGAGCTGCTCCTCTGCAGATTATTGGTGTGAGGCAGGTCTGTGTCTGTGTGGGGTGCAGGTTGTGTCAAGGCCCCCAGGCTGCCCATATGTGAAGGGACATTGCTCAGCTCACCCGCCAGAGGTTTCAACTAGGAGGTGTTCCATTTTTTATTTTTTTAAAGCATCTTGGAGAATAAATTCTCTTAATGGTGTGCCTATTGTGATGACGAGGTCTTACCTGCACTCTGGCACAGGAAGGACATCTGGGTACTGCTGAATGGGCATCACTGGAATCTGTTTCATGCGTGAAGAAGCATCTGCCTGAGGGTATCCTGGTGTCCCAAGGTGTAAGCCTTGCTGTAAGGGCAGCATTTGCTCTATTTATTTACATCCTGTTTTCTGGATCCATCATCATTCTGGGATGTTCATGGGACAGCCCTAGGTTTAATACTCCCTTGTCTGGATTGAACCTGTTTTAAGTTCCCACTGAGCTATCCAGGAGGCATTTCAAAGCATGCAGCAAAATCCCATTTAGAGCCTGTCTAGAAACCTCGGTGTGAAAAACCATGCCTCTTTATCTTCCTTGTAAGGTTGCAACTGTGATATTAGCTTGTGACAGCAATTATTGATGGTGTCATTAAGGATGAGATAGAATTCCTGGAAATGCATTTAATATTTTCCACTTTTTTTGCTGCAGGGACACTGATAAGTGGTGACAGAATGAGATGTAAAAAAATAAAAAGAGACAGGGAGAAGGTGGGGGTTAAAGAAACCCATGTTTATCATTTGCCCTCATCCATGAGGAAGGGAAAATAATTTATGAAAAACTTTGTGTACTAGAGCTATTATAGTACAATCTTTGCAAAATAATGACTTGTAGCAAAACCTCATTATTATTTATTTTCTCTATTTTCAGTATCAGTTGTGTAAAGTATGGACAAAGAAATAACCCCTTTAGAAAGCCCTCCCAATGTGCTGTTACAGTTGTCTTGAAAAGACAGCTGCTATTTCACCACACTGCTTTGATTATTGCAAACACATTGTTTTAAAGCTTAGCAGCTGTGTAACAGTACATGATGCATATGTGCATGGTGTTATATCTGTTTCTGTGTTCTCTTTTAGTAATCACTGCACTTAAAGCTCAGTATGAACTTTATTGATCCATGATTGTAGCTCGTTAACACAGACCTATTCTCTTGTATCTGAGTCAAGGACAAATAAATATTTGTGTCTAAAATGGACTCTGGGGGAAGGTTTTTTTCTCTGTATGGACTGTGATTAATATGGGCATACACTAGAGGGGTAAAAGAGGTATTGGGAGAGGGAGGCATGGGGGGAAATGAATTGGGGGAAACTTGGTTAAGATTAGTAGATTTCCTGTAGTGGGAGATCCTCTCACCAGTTTCTATTTTCAACTGCCTAAGTGATGCAGGTTCACTGTAGTGCTCATTTAAAAGTGGATGATGCAGGATGTTCTGAGCAACACGCTGTACTCTATTGAGGCTTCCAGTTTTGGATGGGATGAGTAGTTGCTTTTGGACATATAATAGCTGAGGGACTAATGTTAGAACATGAGCAATCTGCAGTATACCCAAGGCAGTGCTGTGAATCCAGCAGGTTTCTTGTCCAGATGACCTTACAGGAGCCCTTTGAAGGGACAAAAGTGGGGGAAGAAAATCCATCTGTTCTGAGCCACTGGCCACTCATCACTGCTGTAATTCTGTGGAATAAACTGCAGAGATGAACCCCTTTTCCTGCATGTTCTTATGCTCAGGGTGTCCATGCACTGCTCACTGACCTATCAGCCATGACCAAATGCTTATGCTAGAAATCATGGCAACATGTGAATCTCCCTGTTTTGTACCCACATTTCATTTTCTCTACTGTCCCCAGAGTAAAACCTGCAGAGGTGTGCACAGACAAGTCTGCAGAGCTGCCTCTGCACCAGGTGGTTGATCAAACCCGTGTTTACTGCAGGGGGTTTATTACCAGAGCATTCCTGTTCAGCCTGCAGGAAGATTCATTTCCAGAATGTTAAAGCTGATGTTAAACCACGTGCCTTCTGGTAAGACAGCTAAAAGGGATAAGGAAATAGCCAATGATGAGTCGCCACTATTTCCTAATTAATCACAGGCTATTGCAATTTACCTGCTAAAAGACGGGCAACCCTTTATGCTGACATTATCCATGGGGGACTTAATGGTACCTTCCAGGAGTGTAATGTCATGCTTCATTTTGTCATTGGCTTTTGAAGTACCAGGTTGAGTAGAATGAAGAAAAAAAACCCCTCCATTTCTCTCCTGGTCTAAATAACATCAGTGGAAGAATTTAAGTGCCACTGCTTTAAAAACCTTCTAGGGGTTCTAATCTGGCTGGGTTAGAGCACAACTAAAGACGTGCTTCACAGTTTTTTGAGTTTGGGTCTAATTTTTGGTTTTTAAGGCAGAGGTCCATGGACAGTGCTGTCAGTAACATGAAAAACAACAGTTGGTTGACTACTGGGCTGATACCCTGAGTTTGATGGAACCCCGGTTTGAGTGGAAAGCATGGCTAAAGGCCCAAAATATACAGTCACAGACCTGAATGCTTGGATAGACATCTACATGGATGGACTCTGAGCTCTGTCGTGGCACAGGGCACAGGACCTCACACAGCCCAATCCATCTGCCATGGACAGGAAAGTGTGGATCTCAGTTTACAGTTTGAAATGTCTTCCTCTATGTGAACCTTTGAGAGGTGCCATACTCCAACCTAGGTGGTTGGAACAGCAGCAAAATGTGCCCTCCCGTGTAAAAACCACATGGGAACCCTGCAGGTCTCCCAAGATACCTTCCAATGCCTTTAGTACAACAGAATTATTTCTTCAGTGAACCTTGGAGACTGCAGGGTGATTGTTTGTGTTTGAGCCTTTCTATGATCAAATCCAAAGACATAAAGTAAATCCATGGTGTGTTTAGGAAAAGGACTTGGATCATGGACAGCTTTCTCCTTTCATTTGCATTGATAATATGCAGGGTACTTAGCCCTTCATAAAATTCATTTAGATAAAAGTCAAGCCTTTATGGATAAAAATGTTCTTAGCACACTACTTAGGAGTAAGGGCATAGGGATATTTATCCTTGTGTTTCGGGTTCTAAACAAAATTATTCCTCCTTCAACACTTAGAAGAAATATCTGCAATGTAGTACTGGAGCCAATTCTCAGTTTGAGCAATTTTAAGTTGGATCTTTCTCACTATTTCTTGAGTCAACCTATCAAACTGGAGAGATGACTGGTCTCTTCCAGTGCTTCCTTTTCTGTCCTTGTGTCTCAGCCTCAGATACCTTCCCTCGTGAGTTTGAAGGGGATGTGCATTTTCTTGTGCTCTGTTTACTATTCCTTCGTTAAAAAGATAATCACTCAGCTATCACCTGGGGGACTTGCTGATGCTGATTGACTTTTCAAGCTGCTCCCACTTTATTGATCTTCTGTCTGAAAAGATTCCAACAGGTTTATTCTCCCAAAGGCGAAGTGTTTTGTGTTAGATGAGCTTCTGTGGGCTGAGTGCAAAAGATGACAGGAAAAGGAGGCTTTTCTGGGGTGAAGTTATGCCTATGTGGTGGTTTGCAAGATATTAGGCAGTGATGGTCTTAGGGCATTGCTAGAGTGGGAGTGATCAGCTGTGTGCTTTCTGAGCTGCCACAACTGGCAAACGTTTGGTGGGGAAGAGGGGGACCCCTGCCCTATGGATAACAAGAATTTATTAAACTTGATGTAAACTGCAAGCTTGCCTTTTTGGAGAGTCTGTATTGATACAAGCTTAGACCCCAGTGTCTGCGTTTTGAAAATGTGGTAACTGGAGTCAAGGCTGTTAATGCTCGTGCTCAGGGAATGAATAAAACTCACATTCAGCCAGTGCTGCTGTGAAATACTTACCTGCAGTGTAGCACTGGATTTAGGAGAGGTGGGATGCAGCTGCTGATCTGACTATTGCACAAACCAAGAAGCTAGGTGACAGCTGTCTTTCACTTCTGCACTTATATCCCTGTCCCTATATTTCTCATCCAAAATTCTTCACTCTGAGGAACTAGGAGAGAATATAATGTCATATAACTGTCTGGATGAGAATGACCAAAGTCATTTCGGAGCATTCAGAACAGCCCTAGCTTTTTGCCCGGGGAGCCAGTTGTATAACCAGGTCACCCTGCAAAGCAAGGGGTACAGCCTACAGAAGAGCATTGTCAGCTGCATAATCTGGCCTGGAAGCTCCTTCTGTCTGGTGAATTGTGATGTCTCTGCTTTGTGATGCTCAAAAACGTTATTCCAAAAGGCTGGGAGGGTTTGCAGACCCTGTCATGGATATTTCAATGGTAATTGGAATGGATAAGCCTCAAAGGATTCAGGAATGTGCTGATTTTATACATTTATTTCTCATATTGAAAGACAGCTTGTGCCGAAGTCTGTTCTGGTGGGAACATGAACACCACAAAATACCTGTTAAGAGTAATATTAGCCTGAGACTTGTGTTCTTTTATGGCTCCAAATTCTGTTTTCTTCTTTAGAAAACTAAATTTGCACTATTGCTTTGTCTTATATACTCAAGTTTAAACTTTGAGGATTTTCAGAAATGCAGAATCCTCACAAAAGCAAAATTGCGAAATGCTTGCAAAATGCATTATATCCTCTTGGTAATGTTGCTATGAGTCTTTATGTTTATAGATATACACGGAGATAGTGGGTCCTGACCTTTATTGTGTGAATTTGTGTAAATCTGCCAATATGAATCATTCACTTGTACGTGATAGGGCCATATTGATTTCAACTAATTGGGGATCTGGTGCTGTCCCATTAGTACTGGGAAAGTAGCACGTAGAGGCTCTCAGTCATGATGTGACTGGAGGTAAAGATGTGTTCGTAAGTCTAGAAGGTTCTTTCATTGCCAGTCCCCAGCTGTCTCAGGTGGCTGCATCTCATGAGCTTCAGGTTTTTTATTTTTGGGAACAGTAAGAGTCAGTTTTTCCCCAGGAAGCTCTGTTAATGTGAAACTGAGTGCTGAGGAGCCTTGCCTGAGGTCAGGCAGGATTCTGTGGTATTTATGCTCAGATTGTGTGGGTGTGCTGCTGGGGACAGTAAACTTTGTGGGTCACAAGTAGGGGTAGACATAAGGCTTGTGGGAGAGGGGTCACCTGAGGTAGGGGCTGGAAGGAGCTGCAGGCTGACTGTAAAAGTTGATTTGGGAATTGTCTGCAATTTTTAATATCTGTGTCTAAGGAACTGGACTAAACTATCTTTATCGCTGGCCTCTTTTTTAATTACATCAGTTTTGCAAAGACTTGCTGATGGTTTGAAAAAATTAGCACGCCTTGTGTTATTTTAGAGATGACTCAGGTTCATCTAAATGTCCCCACAGCACTGCCTACCACTGATGCCAAAAGAGGCAGACAGTGTCAGAAGCAAGTTTTGGTAAATCACCTTCCCAGGGGGCATGAGTGGACACACGCGTGCATCCCCAGATGGGAAACTGAGATTTGAGTCACCTGTCCCCCTCTTTTAGAAGGGTATGGTGAGCTCCTCTCAGGGTAGTTTGTATAACCCAGAGTGTGCTTATTCTCTGAGTGGCTGGAAGGAATTTTTTTGTCATCCACATCTACCACAAAAATAGAGAGTTAAGAGAGGGGGCACTTCCATAGTCTCCCCTTGACATTTTGTTCAAGACACATTTAAGGGAAGTTCCAGTTTAAATATGCACAGAATAGCATAGATGTTAAATGGAACTTCTAGAACTGCTTCACAAAATCTTACATTCAAAGCACTCCCTTTTGCTATAAAATAATGCAAATTAAAATGATTAGCTACTTCAGAGAATCGTTAGAGAGGCATTTTTAGCTATAGTAATAAAAGTAGAAAAGGGCCTGGGAAGGGCCTTGTTTCTAATTAATTATCTAATTAATATCTGATTAATTAATGAGGCTTTGTCATCAAAGCTGTCTTTTATCTTTGAGGCTATTAAAGTGTCCTCTAGACCAAATTTCTTGAATATGTGTTGATAAGGCCATCTTTGCTGAGTCAGTCAAGTGCTTGGAATCAAATCAATATGCTGCCTTATCAGGGATGCATAAAACACCTCTTTGGAAAATTAGAATACATCAGAATCAAGAACATGATAAATATGTCAGATCTTATAGACAGTATGAATGGAAAATGAGCAATGATGAAGTGTAGTTCTTCAGAGCTGTAAAGAAGTAATGCTTTTACATAGACTTACAGTAGTGAAACAACCAGAGCAGGAAAAGCAGAGGCCCTTGGAAAGCCAGACTCTCTAAGCTCCAGGGTGCCCCTGAGTCAAGGTGGCTGAACTCGATCTCGGGGTGTGTCTGCATCTCATCTGATGAGGTTCTGTGAGGTACCATTTCTACCAGCAGGCATCAGCTTTCCACAGAAGGATTACCAGCTCATCAGTGGTGTAACAGGACAAGCATGCAATGAAGGGAAGGGCTTATCCCAGCTTTTGAGGGGAAGCCTTTTCTCATTTTATCAGGTCTCTGTTTATATTCTTTACGCTGCCAGCAACTGTTGGGAAATCCATATCATACTTCTCTGCTTATCTCTGCTCTCTTCATTTTGTAATGTGATAAATTGTGTAAGTCACAGTGGAGTCCTGATACCATTTGGCACCTGCTTATAGTAGTAATTCTCATACAGATCCAGAATAATAACATTTAAAATGTAGAGCACTAGAACATTATAATAAATCATGAACTTTTGATCTCAGTCAGAATGGCTGAGGTCCTTCCCTGTCATTTGTACTGCCAGCTCAGTGCATGCAATTTTCTAACCCATTTATGGGGAGACACACTTTGCTTTGTGCTAGTTGTGTGTTGGTTGCTCTGATCTCTTTTTACACTGAAGAGTGGAAAACACCTTATGAGAGCAATATCTCCTCATTTATTTTAGGGTGAATAAAGCATCCTCTTAGTTTACAGTTTTTGTCTGTAGATACAAAAAGAAAATGTGGACAGGCTTGTGAGCTAGAGATACCTAGTTTGTAGGTGGCTGAATTTAAGATGAAATAAATGGCCATGGTAGAGAGAAGATGGAATCTTACAAATGGAGGAGTAGAGTTACTTCAGTTTCACAGTAGGAGGCACCAACCTTTGTTGCTTTTGTGCCTGCTTATTGTGGGCTTATTATTCAGCAGCAGAGTGTAAAATAAGGCTGAGTACTGCACCTGCAGCCTGCTTGCTCTGATTGGGTTCCCAGGTTCTCTAAAAGGATTCTTTACTACGGGCTTTTATAGTACAGGCTCTAGCCTGCCATCAGGTGTTAGGATCCGTCAGCTTGGCTGGGTTTATTTCTGCTTCAGAGCAGAGTTTGCCATTCTTTGGTAGAAGTAAAATGTTGAGGCAGCTTCAGAGCTGCCTTTAGCCAAATCTGTGTCACACAGTGGCTGAGGTATAGTCCCTCTAAAGAGGCACTATACTATTCTATTCCCTCCCAAAACAGGGAATGCCACTCTGGTGCTCAAGGTGGGATTTTTTTGGTTGATCTGGTTCTGCTTTGCCAAGCATCCCTCTCTTTTTCTGCCATTCTACCTATTTCCTGCAATCCTCTTGCCCTCCCTCTTCATGTCTCAAAAGAGGGTCTTGCTTCTTCGGGTGGTTCTACAGAATATTTTAGATCTGAAACTACTTCTGTTTTTCCACAGAAATGGTGTATCTGAAGGTAAGGGTGCAGAGAAGAGCAGGGATTGGGGAAGGACACCCTGTTTTCTGATGGTGAATTCTTTTTAGGCACCCTGTATCATTGTCTGGGTGGTCAGTGATTGCTGGGGATATCTAAAGCATCACTGTGTTCCTACAGGACAGGTGAAAGAACCATGCAAACATATGGCTTTCAAGTTAGTCCCCACCATCCCTGTAGGGTTAATACACAAAAACTGCATCTCCATAGACTGTTCATGCCCATCTGAGTAGCCATCTCTGCCAGGAAATGACTGGTGTGAGCAGCCCCCCTGCCCTGTGTGATGGTGATTGAATGAAATGCTGGTAAGCAATCAGCCAATAGAAATGTGACTGATATTTGCAACTCCTGTGTTTTATTGGTCATTCCATAGGTGGAATATTCTGTATCATTTTGTTAAACCTTGGAGACATCCAGTGTCCTCCCAAAGGCTCATATGGAATAAAAAAAAAAAAGAGGATGCCTTTCCTGTAAAAAATAAAGAGAATAATCTGAAAAAAAAGGAGAAAAATAAAGAGGAAGCCAGTGTTCCTAGTTATCTCTTCTCACCTTCATTTTGAACTGTGAATCACAATGACTACTGCATCATGGCAGCTCATTTTTCCTTGCCAGTCTCCACTCTATGTTGTAGATGGAAATTTATCAAGAAAGGTCATCTTCAAGTCTTTTGGATGTTTGGTGATGGGAATCACCATTAATCAAAAAAGAAAGGGGATGGAGGGAGGGTGCTGGGATCATAATAGTAAATGAGGTAGATATTCTGCTGTTTACATGACATACAAACTAAAAGTAAAAATAAGGATTTTTTTCAAGAGACATTATCAAAACTATGATCTGCTTGAGCATCTTTTTCCCCAGTAGGATCTCTGGTTTTAGATACTTTTGAAACTTTATGGAACTGAAAGTCCACTAGAACTGACGAGTTATGGTTCCAGAAGCATTGAGAATGTAAAACCTTGTGTATGATGGCAGAAAGTGGTTTTATTTAGATTGTGTTAAGTACTCTGGGTCTATGCTGATATACTTGGATAGCTGGGTTTTTATTGCAGGAAGATTGTTAAAGATTGGTCCCTGAGGCATCCATGACAAAAGATGTAATTGGACTAGTTAAACTAGTCATAGAATGATCAGAGGCATGAACAGCTTGTGCAAAGAGTGGCTGAATAAACAGGGAGTCTTGAGAGAGGAAAAAAACATCTGTGGAGAATATCAGAACAATCAGTGAAATCACAAATGGCAGCATGGGGCTCCATGGTTTTGTACTTGTACTAAAAAAAAAAGGGAGCCTCTCTTCACACAGCCCAGAACTGTGGTGTTTACTACCATGTGATAGAGAAGTTGCCAGAAGCTTCCCTGTGGGATTAGACAGATTTATGGAACTAAAAGCCCACTGATGACTCTTGCATGCAAAGGCATCATCTTCAATTTAGGAAGTCTGTGATATCGCTGTAGGCTGGGCCATTACACCAGGAAGCAGCACCACTTGCTTGAATTCTGTTCACTTCCCCAGACTTTCATTGTGGCCCTTAGTTTCCTTTAGTAGGATTGAGACAAAGGGAGGCAGTTCTTTCTGCTTGCAATTGTAAAATACTCTTTTTTTTTACATTTATTGCAGTCACTAAATATAGTGGGTAAAAATAAAGCTCTCAGCAAATGTTTTTCAGTCTTAACTGGCTGATTCAGACTACACACGCTGGAACCTCCTTGGTTAGTGAGTAGATTTAGCTCCACAGGGCTTCTGTGGATACTTCTCTTATAAGTGTCCACATCCATGCTTATGTCAGCTCCAGACAGGGAAGGACTAAGAATTAGATTTTGTTTGTTACCTCCATTGATGTAATTTTTGATGCTATCAGGTAACAGTACCCATGGTATCCTGGCTGTGGGGTTAAAAGCTCCTTTGCCATGATCTAGTTGAATGTTTTTGGTTTGGTTTCTTTTTTTAGTTTTTTTTTTTTTTTTGTGTGTCTGTTGTTTTTTGTTTTGTTTGAGCTTTTTAAATTTGTGGGGTGTTTGTTTGTGGGTTTTTTTTTGTTATTGTTGTGTGTGGGTTTTTGGTTGGTTTTGTTTTGAATTTTATTTTATTTTATTTTGTCAGCAGAAGTGTCTGTGTGTGTGACCAGGTCAACCAGAGAGCCTTGCAGTGGTAACAGTGGATCTTTCTGGCCACTGCCTCACTGGACTCTGACCAGGAGGGTTTTTTTGCCAGTGTGTCATGGCTTCAGAAGGACCATTATCTCAGGGAGGGGAGGAAGAGAAAGAAGGAAACATGTTTCACAGGTGATGGAAGACTGGCTGCCTGAGTTCCTGTGTTGTGCAGTTGAGTTCTTTGCAGCGTATTGATATGTGAGCTGTGTTTGAATGTTTTCCTGCAGCTGGATGTCCAGAGAGATGTGCCTCCTCTCATGTTTCATGGGGTTTACTTTTATGCTGCTGCTCTTCTCAGAGCCCTCACAATTGCTCTCCTTTTGCTGGCTCTTGATTTTCATGAAACTTGTAGAAATTTTTCTCCTCTTGGGTTTTTGCATTCCTGCCAAACTGGGAGAAAATTGACCAATGAGTAAAAGCAAGAAGTTGTTCGGGGCATATGGAGAGACAAGCACACTGCAGGCAGACAGTGAGTGTTCACTTCACCATCAGAAGTGAAGCAAATATTAATCTGGTACGTTCCTGTTGCTCTCTGAAGTGCACAGAGAGCTGGGATATTCTTCTGCTCATTGAAGCAGATCTGTGCCTCCATACAGTTTTCATTGCTGCAGGTATGTGTAGTGGGACTCTGTGCTGAAGATGAATCCATCAGCTTTAGAAAAAAGCTTAGAAAATGGCTGAAAATCTAAAATCAGAAGCATGATGGCTGCTTCTCCACACAGAGGAGAAACCCTCTGACAGGAGGGTTGGTGGAAGAGGTTGATTTTTCATCCCAGTCATTCAGTGTCAGCATTTGCAGCTCTTTTTTCCTGAGAGACTGATACATGTTTTATAGCCTATCTCCATAGCTGAATAGCTGAGACTTCAAACAAACAAACCTGCCTTTCTCTGTCTGACAGAGCCCTGACATGGAAAGTGTCACAGAGGAGGAGAACCCCAAAAGCCATTCACATGGCATTCTTTCTGCCTCTCCACACCTCTACTTCATGTCTCTGTGACTGAGAAAGTCTTACCACTATATGAAGTCTGCTGGCTCAGGCCAGTTTGTTGGATTCACAGAGAAGCTCAGGCTCAGATTCAGAGGAACGAGATGGATTTTGTTAGCTTGGTGGTGCTCTGACTTTTACCAGGTTTTGTATAGACAAGTTTCTTTGCCTGGGTGTATCCCTTGCACCTTGCTCTGCCAGACTGGGGGAGGTTGCAGTGATGGTTTAAACACATCATAGCCTGTCACAGGAGGGCAATGGAATCAAGCAGATGGTTTTTTCCCCCCCACTGTTTAAAACAGAATATCATTATGGGAGAACTTGCAGTATCCCAATAAAGCACTAAATTACAAACCTTGCTTTTCCAAATGGAATATGCAGAATTTGGTGAGGAGCAAAAGTCTGATGCAGCCTAGACCCTCAAGGTCATCACCAGAAACAGGGACAAACCCATATTATTACAGAAATGTGGGACAAAACACATGGACTGAGTTTATACAGGATTGTTACATACAACCAGAGTCCATTCCACATCACAGATTCAATTAGGTTGGAACAGACCTTTGAGAGCATTCAACCTATGACCTAACACCACCTTGCCAACTACACCATGACACAAAGTGTCAGTCTCTTTTAGAGCACCTCCAGGGTGGTGACTCCACTATCCCCCTAGGCAGTCTGTTCCAATGTGTAATCAGCCTTTCTGTGAAGAAATTCCTCCTGATGTCCAGCCTGAACTTCCCATGACACAGCATGAGGCCATGTCCTCTTTTTCTGTCACTTGGGAGAGGAGGCTGACCCCCAGCTCACTACACCCTCCTTTCAGGCAGTTGTAGAGAGTGATAAGGTCACCCCTGAGCCTCCTTTTCTCCAGGCTAAACACCCCCAGCTCCCTCAGCCACTCCTCACAGCACTTGTGCTCCAGACCCTTCCCCAGCTCCGTTGCCCTTCTCTGGACTCGCTCCAGCACTTTAGTGATGCTCTTGAGTGAGAGGCCCAGAACTGGACACAGCACTCGAGGTGTGGCCTCACCAGTGCTGAGTGCAGGGGAAGAGCTACTGTAACATTCCTGGTCCTGTATTGAAAGAGTTTCTGCGCTACCAGCAGTGTATTGAGGAGCATTTTATGGGAGCATTGTTAAAAAGTTTCACATATACACGTGTGTGTGGTTAGAAGCAATGTGCAAATATCAGCTGAGACTGAAGGCAGTAACAACTTTCCAAGATTGTGAGATTCCAGGGATGGCTTCAGTGGAGCAATCCAGAGGAGAGCCAGGTAGGCAGGATCAGTTTGCCATTAAAGGCCTAAGCAAAGTTAAGACAGGCTTTTTGGGTGTGACTCATGGAAACCATGTTTTATATCACTGAGTCTTTTGTCATTTTGTTATAACCACAACATTTCTTCCCCTCCAGTACTTTAGTCATGTGCTTGGAAGGGAATCAAATTGTGACCAGAGGAATGGGAGACAATATGGTATCCAGGCTGCTGGTATTGTCAAACAACTGTAAGGATGTATGGCTAGTTAATTTGGAATTAGAAGTAGTTACTAAAGCAGAAGGTTCATGTTAAGATTAAAAGCTGACTCAAAACTTTTCTGTTCCACCTGTGGGTCACATCTCTTTAAATGTTCAGGCTTGGGTAACTAAAATTAGCGGACAACTTCTTTTTTTTTTTTTTTTTAATGCCTGTTTTCTAATTAGGCAGTTTGGTGGTAGAGTTGAGCCCTACACTATATGATTGCAGAAGCTGAAATGCCTAATTGTAGATGCCTGCTTTTGAAAAAATAATCCATTACCTATGCAAGCTTTCAGCTTCTTCATCTCTAGAATAGAGATAGTATTTCCCAGTATGGCTTTTGGGACTTTGTTAGTTTGAATGGATTAGCACAAGACACAAGCTTTAGATTTTTTGGCCAGAAAAAGTGCCATGGAAATACAGTATATTATTGTGATATCCTTTGAGATGTTTCTCTGAAGCCAGTGGAGACTGTCAGGATAATAAAGAAAGCCTCAGAGAAGCTAACGAAATAATGATCCTACTTCCTTTCTAGCTATTCTTTGAAAGGGCAAATGCAATGAGTGAAAATGGTTTAATGAGAAAGAGTCATTAGGGCACCCAGCCTGCATCTTCAGAAGTGTGAAAGCATTTTGGGAGATCTTAAAATTACTCAGAGAACAAACGCAAAGTAGCTCTGTCAGAATATTAAACTGTTATTTGTGTTCTCTTTTAATGCTGATTGAAACCAGTGATCTCTTTCACTGCCTGGTGGCTGGTACATGTGTAGTCACAAAAGTGGCTTGTTCATAGCTGCAGTGCTGTTGGAAGGGTAAGATCAAGGAAGTACCTCTGCTTGCCCTCTGTCTGTTATCCTCTACTTAGAACTTACTGTTACCTGAGGGTTCCTGACCTGTTGAATTTGCATTTATAGGAGGCCTCGTGTACTGGAATTAATTGTCCTGGATCATTCAGTTTCATTAATTAGGCTGCTTCAGTTTCGAGATTGGCTGGAGAGGGAAGGCTGCTATTATTTCTTTGTTTGTTTGTTTGATATTGATACCTAGTGAGACAAGAGCTTAAGATACTTTGGGTGGGAAAATTCTATGAAAATACACTACATTATTGTCATATGCTTTGGGGTAGCTGTGTGAAGCCCAGCAGGTGATACTACTATACATTAGTACACAGGAGTGGTAAGTGCAAATGGAGCTAGTATTAGCTCTATTTTTAAATTAAAGTGTTAACCAAAACACAAGTTGTTTGAGACTTGAAGCACCTTGGCTGATGACTGTTCAAAGGAGAAAGGCTAATTCAAAATATTTAAGGAAAGAAGGACTTGACAAGGTATTTAGAAATTATCCTTGAAGGATGCACTGAAGGAAATCTGTTGCAGCCACATCAGTAACAAAGCAAGCTTTTGACTTCATGATTCCTACTACTTGGAAGCCTGAAACCAGCTGGCTGGTTTTGGTCACTCTTGTGTCACCTTGGTGTCACTCTGAACTCCACTAGCAGCAATGAAAGCAGCAGAGCTGGGTGCAGGCTCTGGCATTGCTCAGTTTCTCCAGCCACTCTTCATTGTGATGCCAGAAGTGGCTTGGGCCATTTCTCTGCCAGACAGAAAAGGAGCAGAGGATTGGTCTCAAGCAGAACCACGAAGCTGTTCTAGAGGCTTGTTGAACTTACAAAAACAAATTACTGGAGATCATTACGGGGAAAGGCACAGAATTGCTGCATGTTCTCTGATCATCTGTCCAGTAAAAAGCATTATTAGAGAGGAGGGCAGGGGCCATGGATTCTCATCCTAATAAAATTGTAGATATGTCCAGGTAGGTTTTTATGAGGACCTTTCCTTGTCCATCTGCTGAGGGCTGTGTTTGCTCTGTCCCTATGACAGAAGCTGGGTTGGGCTGGGAGTCAGCCTCTCCCCACATGTGGTGGGCAGGCTTTTCAGCATGGTCTGAGACCCCTTCCTCCTAAAGTCATCTGGTACTGAGCACTCTTCAGGTGTGGGATCCTGTATGATGTAGCTGTTGGGTTGTTCTGGTAGGAAAAATCTTGTTTGTTAGGAAAACAAAGTATGAAAACACTAGAGAAACAAGCAGGGCAGTGAGGTTTCAAACATGCCCACAAATGAGGAGGAGGACACCACAGAAAACCCTCTGTGATGAAGCAGCCCTTTTCCCCAGTCACGAATGGGTAATGCCACCCCCAGATCATCTGCTCCTCTGGGTGGGATTTGCTAGTGTAGGGGCCTGAATCTGTCTCTGTAACTCAGAAAAATTAAATGCCTGGCACAAAGTAGGATGGGGGTGACTGAGGACTCAAGATGCCAGTTTAGGCACATTTTTATCTAGACATGAGTTCAGCTGTTACAATTCTGAGCCACATTTGGATCCTCATCTTCAAGTCAAAAATCAACCTACCTAAATAAAACTGTTGTTGTTGGGTTTAATTTGGATTCTTATGTTGGATTTGTCTGAAGAGAGAATTTGTACTAAGGGTGCTGCTGATATCAGAATCCTCTTACGTGTAGATACCATTTGCGATGCCACACTGGCACATGAGGGCAGAGCCTACCCCCAAAGCCTACCTGCATGGGAGCACCACAGCTCCCCAAATGTGTACAATCAATGAATGCAGAGACAGACACTGCCCCTAAGGCCTCAAGTTTTATTCTCTTTTCTGCTGACCACCCTTAATGAAACATAAAATCTTGTGTTTTAAGCATAATAATGCTCAAACTGTAACTTGGAGCATCTGTGCACACAGTCATTCCTTTCCCCTGAGCTCTAATAACCACATAAACTCTTTTTGTCTCCTCTTTTCTCCAGGTCAACAGACTATGGCACTACGTATGAAAAGCTAAATGACAAAGTAGGCCTGAAGACTGTGCTGAGCTACCTATATGTCAGTCCCACTAACAAGAGGAAGGTAAGGGAGAGCCATTGCACTGGTAGCTATAGAAACAAAATGACAGCATTCTGAGAGGAATTATGATCCTGAAGTGAAATCTGTTAGTAATTCACAAGAGCTTGAATTTGCTGTCTAAGTTGCACTGGGGCAATTCCATGGAATCCCATAGAACTGA
Organism: Geospiza fortis; assembly: GCF_000277835.1. Lineage (NCBI taxonomy): Eukaryota > Metazoa > Chordata > Aves > Passeriformes > Thraupidae > Geospiza > Geospiza fortis. The sequence goes on along the minus strand of NW_005054300.1, from coordinate 3,527,301 downwards.
TCCTGCTTTACTTGTGAGGGTGATGAAGGACTTAATTCCCTTCTGAATTTTCTGGAGAAGTAAAAAGGTTGCTTTTATTTGCTTCTGACTGTTACAACTTTAAAGAGCTCACTCAAATATTTCTGGGTTTCTTGCTTACAGCAGCTTTGGCTATTACGCATCTCCCTGCCTTGTATCTCATTATTAGAAATACTGAGTAAGAGGCATTTATTTCTGCATTTGACTCTTTTTCCCCACATTTGGAGGTAAAGATGTAAATGACATTTTCTTTGGTTGCATCATATAAGGGGGCTGAAAGCAGAATATGCCTGTGAGAGTGGGTGGAAGACCTACAATTTGATTTGGTTGTGTAGGAGAGAAGATGAGGTCACAGCTTTCCAACCCCCTGCTCACTCTTCCCACGTGATGCAATTAGGGCTGCAGCTGGCTCACACAAGCACAGCCCAGGAACTGCTACTCAGTGCCTTTTTGCTTTAAAATTATTGCCTGTGTTGATTCAGGGGAGCTAGTGGGACAAAGATGCTTTCAGCTACCCACAGAAATCAGTGTGTGAGGGCTGCAGCACGAAGCTAATTGCTGACAGTGAAGTTGTGCTTGGCCGGTATAGAGACCCAGTGCTGCATATTTGGCTTGATTGCTTCCAAACTGGCCATATCCTGTCTCCATCAAAAGATTTCCAAACTAGTAACTCGCTACTGGTACTGCTCTTATTATGACTGTTGTGTTTTCCATCACTGGTCAGTCTACAGATGTTTTGGGACTAATGTTTATTTCAGTGTATGCAACCATAAGGCAGACATAGCTCTGGTTACTAAGTGTGTTTGGATGTACAGGGAAGAGGAAGAATGCAGTGGCCACAGTTTGGTTTATGTTTTTCCTGATGCAGGAGCTAAATTATAGTGACAACTACCTTGATTTTTTTTTCCCCCTGAGCAAAACGTATTAAGTGTTTTGTAGTGATTTTTCCTGGCCTTCACACTCATCCTGTATCCAATATGGGGGGCACTGAAGAGTTAATTCTTTTTCATACTGTTTCCAAAGCAACTCTGCCCACCCAAAAACACAGGCAATATGCTCAGTTACAAATCCTACGTCACTGGTGTAAAGACTCCCTCACAAATCAGAGTACAAGGATATATTATTATCTTCTAGCAATTTCTCAGGCTACTGAGCTTTACAGATTAGCAGTCTTTTTTTTTTAATTAAAACCACCTACATTTCATCATATAGTGGCATACAGGCCTATCTTTACCTGCTGTTTACTTGTTTGAGATTAGAAATGTAAAAGAATTTTTTTGGTTTTTTGTCTCAAGGAAATGATTTTTGGACCTATCTATGCCCTTCTTATCCCTTCTGAAAAATCTTATGAAATGTAGAGACAAGCTGTAAGGAAAACTCAAAGGAAACCAGCTTCAATGCTGGCTGCTGTGGGAACAACTTGCTTCCATTCTTTCTACCTCTGCTAAATATATGAGCACTGTTACTGTGCATGCTTAAACAGCTGGTCTGTCTGAACTCTGCTTTGTTAACCATCAAAGCAATTCCAGACATTCATGTGGCACTTGAGAAATGTCTGAACAACGTGTCACTGGACCAGAACATCTGAAATTTATCAAATTTAGGTTTGGGTTTATTGAGTCCACCCACTCTTTTTACAGATTCTTGTGGTTATGCACTGCAAACAATGCACTAGGGTTGTAGTCTTCTCTCAGTCTCTCTGGGTGAATACTATTCCTGTGGCATGGGGAGTAGGCAGAATGGTTTTGCTGAGCTCCTGAGGACAGCTGCCAATACTGAATCACAAAGCAATAGGTGGATCCCAGCAGAAGGAGCCCAGGTCCCTTGTGGTTCACCTCCAGCAGCAGAAGTGCTGCCTTGTTGAGCATGATGCAGGGATCTCAGGTCTTTGCTTGAGGCAGTAAGTGGCAGGGAGGGACCAGCAGTAACTCACATGCACGGAGCCTGTGTCACCCATGAGCCATGCAGACCTCTCCAGGACAGGTGTTTTCTCCTGAGGCACTCACTCCCAGGCTCTGGTTGGAGCCTGCCTGCCTGGTAGCTCCTGTCGATTTCTGATGGGTTTGCACATTGCTGCTGGCCCTGTCTGCTCATTAGTGCTCAGAGGATTAGCGCTTACTTGGAGGAGGAGAAAAGCTTTCCATACATTCATTCCTAATTGATTTACTAGTGAGAAGGATAATTACTGTTCAGCTACCCTGCAGAACTACAGTGGGAATTACCTGTCAGATTTCTTTGAAGACCCAAAATGCCTCTTTTCAGCTGTTAAATAGGAATTGTGTTCAGCCAAATGCCAGTTATATAAACATCATTTACCTGAATTGTGGCATAACCCTGGGCTCAATTATGAGGCACAGGGATTTAAATGCTGGCATTTTGCTTTCTGCTTTTAAAAGAAAAGCCTTTTGTTTCTGATTTCTCTTTTTGAAAAACTTTGGTGGGAGTATTTTAATTTTTTTGGCAACCTGTGCTTTATTTCTTGGAGGTCAGATTTAGTCTATAGCTGTTTCTGTTTTTTACATATCTGGGTGATATCCACCTCATCCTCCTCACGCACAGAGTTAACCAAGGCAGAGAGCAAAGACTGAGCTGAATTGGCTTTAGCTGTGGTGCAGATCTGGCTCCCAGAGCTCCTGCCTGCTCCAGGTGCTCCCCATCCTGCTGATGGCTGCTCTTGGAGCCGAGATGGGGCTTGTCCATTTCCTAGAAATCACAGAAGGTGCTGGAAAAATGCACTTTGCCCTTGTGCAATTTGACATTTGCAGCTATATTAAATCAATATAACAACATGCATGTGCCAAAGGAAGCTGCTGGGAACTCTTTTTCCCAGCGGTGATACCTGAGAGGTATCATTCCAAGTGGTCAGGGCCAGCTTGGTGATCTGACACCACCTTGGGTGCTGACATAAGGGAACTGCCACGCATTCTGCAGCCCACTGTGAATGTGCAGACTCTGGCTGCATGGCAGCCAAAACACTCCCTGCAGTGAGCCAGGACTGCTTCATCTTCCCAGGGAGCTGTCACATTGCTAGTTCCCTTCCCCTAAGAAGTAACAAGTTCAGGGTTTCCCAAGGCTTTGCAAGTGCATGGGAAGCCTCTGCTGCTGGGAGCTGAAGCTGCCAGACTTGGATCTGCTGTCCTGCAGGTTGCTGGGCTGTTTCTCCTCTCACTTGCACAACAGGCACTTGTGTTTGGATCAGGAAAACCTGCATTGAGCTCTCCTTACTGCTGTGAAATTCCAGGTGATCTTTGCCCTTGGCAGTCAGACAGCTCTGAAAAAGCTCTTGGGGACTGGCTTTTTGAGAGTTCCTGTTTTGGGCTCTGGTGAGAAGCCAAGTGCCTGCAGTGTTGACACTTCCAAAGCCATGAAGATGCTCCAGTAGGCAGAGTGTATTCCAGGGCACATCTCCCCCTCCAGTGCACCTGCCCACCCAGCTGTTGGCCTGAGAGAAGGACCACATGTGAAGCATCTGCTTTGTCAGGTTGCCAAACAGGTTGCAACAAGCAGAGAACTTGTGGTAAACTTCAGAATGGAGAAATTTTCATATTTGTTTAGCAGAACCCCTTCCTTACAGATGAATGGGATTTAAAAAAGCAGATGTTTGAGCGCTCTGAAAAGCTGAAATTAGCAAAATGCTTAGCTTTGGCTTTTCTACCCTGTAGCCTGTTTGTCTTTGGGGATATGACAAAAAGCTGCTTACTCTCTGCTGGGCAGAGATCTCAGTTCCCTGCTGACCTTTAATTTAAAGCTGTGTTTTGGGTGTTAGTTACATTTTACTAGAGGCAGATTTTCACAGTGGTCTGGGAATTAAAAGTGTTTATTTCTTCCAAAACACGAAGGGAAAAATCTCTTCTATTTTAATAGAAACATTTCTCTTGACTTTTTAAATTTCCAGTTTCTTGTTATCCCGAGTCTCTTCTTTCTTTATGGTTGCTGAAAAAATTCTGTTAGAAAATGGAATAATTTCCACAAAAAGTTAAGCTTATGATTCTTTGCTTAACTGGCTGCACTTCAAAATGTCACTGCTTGGAGCTGAAATGCTGTGATTCCATATTTTCTAGCATGAGTTGGTCTGCTGGGTAAGATCCCCTATTGTGAGAACATTTGCTTTCTTCTTGGTTGTCAATAACAGGGTTCATTTTACAATTGATGCCTCACAGAGGGATGTAAAGTCCTTCCAAAAGGGTGCAGAGAGAAGATGAGAATTGAAGTCCCATGTATATGAAGCACTGCTCCTTTCAGGCACAGAGGTACCACTCTGAATCTCAAGGAATTGTTGAACCACAGATTTTAGGTATTACTTTTTCCTGTGGAATACTCTGTAAATGGTGCTTATTTTTGGTGAAGATGTTGTTTAGTTGAAAATCCAGTTCTCACTAAGAAACTTTTATCTCTACCCTTGGGAATACTGTGGAGGTGGAGACGATGGAGTTAAAAAGAATGCAAAAGAAAGAGAGGAAAAAGTAAGAGAATAACAACTCTGACAAATCAACCCCATTTTCCTGTATAGAGTATTGCTCAGATAAGGTGTGGATAAACTGAAGGCCCTGATTGCATTTAAGATCTGAGGTGACAGTTCTGATGTCTTAGAAATACCTTCCTTCATGAATTTGCTTTGCAATTCAGTTGGCTGCAGTTGTTTTTAGCTTTTCCCCTGAGCTATTACAATCATTGTTGCAGGTGATGACTTGAAGAATTAAAAGGTCTGTAGCCTTTTATGCTGACTGTCTGAACAGAAGCATCACCCGGGTGCAGTGAATGAAATGAGGACTCGCCCCATTTTTCCCTTATACCAGAATTGAAGCATTTTAGGTTTTATTTAAAGGTAGACCTTCCAGCTAAGCTGTTTGAACAGTAGTTGCAAACAGAATAAAGCAGAAATAAAGTTATGGTGCTCAGTTGAAGAGCTTTGGGAAAATGGCTTTTCAGACTAGTTTCTTAGTTGTCACAGAATCAAAATGGAGGGGCAGCGCAAATCACTGAAGTTGTAAAAGCCAAAGTCATGCTGCACCTCTCATACCTCACCATGCCTCTGAACTTGGCCTGTCAGGAGAAATGTTCAGAGGTATTTAGAAAGTAAGAATTTCTGAAAGATAAATCTAATTAGATTTGTTTGTGTCTGTGCAGTTTCTTGGGGGCTGAAGTGCAGCAACTGTTTATGAGCTGGCAGGGAGCAATATTGTGTTGCTGTTTGTGTTAATGAAGGAAGAAATGAATTGTCTGTAATACTGTAATTGCAGAGGAATGCATTTACTTGACTGGTGACTAGCTAGAATATTGGGAGTGACACATTCCTTTACAGAAACTGGAGATCCAAAAATGAGCACAAGTCATTTTGACCTCCCCTTTATTTTCTCTTGCTCACCTGGACAGTCACTGAGAGCAAAACATGTCCTGGCCTCCTGTATCGCCAAAGGGAATTCCTCAGCTGTGATTGGAACCTCAGGGCAGAACCATGATTCACACTTATTTTTGTTTTGCCTTCATTTCTTAGTTCACATGCTCCCAAAGGAATTCTATAGCATTTTGTTTTCTCCTTACTCATCAAACCTGTGATAGGTTGATGAGGCAGAGATTCCAGCATGTACCTGAGGCTTGCTAGCCCAACCTGAACTGAGCTGCCGTGCTTAGCCACAGCTCCCATTAATCATCTGCTGCGTTTTCCTTAGACTGCATCCAAGCTATTGGTGAGGAACTGAGCTCTGGAATATCCTAAAGCCATTTGGGCTTTAGGAAGATGGAAGGCTTCCTTTTGGACCCTTTTTCCTCATTGTGCTGACACCGTGATCAAGGGTCTGTGCTGCAAACTGGCAGTTGGTGATGTGATCTCGAGAACGTGTTTATAACTGAAAGGCAGTGGGGCAGAGTTAGAGCCACAGGGGCAGGAGTGCTGGAAGAAGCTCTTTCTACTATCTTTTATCCCTAATCTTTCCCTTCAGCCTAATGGAATACAGTCACTAAATAGCTCTTGGTTTTGCAGCTGCCATTAACAGGGACTGAACTACCTGACCTGCAAACGCTGCTGTAAAATTCTCTGTAAAATTCTCTGAGCACCCCTTCTCTGTACCCACTAAGCTGTATATGATGTTACTGTGTTTCTCAGAGCTCCAAAATCCATGTCACCCAGTCCAGGGTTGCTGTGGGCAGGAAGGAAAGCTGTGAAGCACAGTGCCTGGCTCAGCTGAGCTCAGGTTTGCCTACTCTGGTTGTACCAGTGGGTTGTACAAATGTGGCTGTGATGGGGGTAACACCTCAGCGTATCCATCTCGTAAATACACTTCAGGGACAGTCACACTCTGTCTCCAGAACTGAAAATTTAAATAGAGGAATAAAATGCGAATGAAGAAGTAATATTTTTCTTCACTTACTGGTGTTGCAAAGATGATTTCCTCAAGGTCACCCGCAACATCTATGGAAGAGTGAGAGAATGTGTGACATGATGTGTTTTATGTACAAGGTGCAGTCTTGTGAGCTGTTGTACATGGGATTCTCTCTACTTGTCCAATTAATTCAGCTTGAATTTGGCATCTGAGAAAAGAGATCATTTCTGTAAATGTTTGCAGAACTGTGACCTGCAACTGTGTGAAAGAAATCCTGAATTACAGACATTTTGTAGTACTTCAGGAAGAGGACTTTAGGAATTTCTTGTTTTGAAGGGTTTTCTGTTTTCTATTTTGAATTCAGCAAAGTCAGAGGAAGTTGAGTAAGTTCAGCCATTTTCAGAGTAGGTTTCTCTGACCTTTCTTACCTAAGATGTATAGTTTCCTGATGCTGGATGACTTGGTTTATTAGTGTTTTGAACATGGTTCAAGATCAATGCCTGGAAAACATTGAGATATAAAGGCATAAATACTCTTAAATCTTTTCAGTATGTCCAAGCTGGTGTTTCCGTTGTCATTTTTTTTCTCTTGTGTCTTTTTTGTGTGTGTATTATGCTTTTTTAAAATTATTATTACTAATATATTTGGAAATTGTGTCTCCCTGTGAATCTTTGTATTCAAGATATTCTTGTGAGAATTTTCTGCTGTCCTGCAGTCAGGGATGGTGGGGCCTGGCGTGCCAGATGCCCCACTGGAACCTGACCTGACCTGTGGGATCATGTCCCTAAAGAAGGAACAAAGTCTGCTTGCTTGCAAGGTTTTAACTTTACCATTTCTGGCTTCACATAAATCATAGAGAAAAACAGAGGTTTTGCAACATCTGTGGTCTGAGAGATGACCACAGCACAGATAACACAGAACTGGAACCCAAAATTATGAGAGACCCCCAGTGAAAGTTTTCCCCTTTCTTTAACAGGTGCAATGTGATTGTTGCCCTCCAGAGAAGACTGTCCCTTGGAATTCATGAATGTGAAAACTGGGGATTCCTGGTGTTTTTTTCAGTTAGTTCTCTGAAGAAGCAAATACATTTAAAAACAAACAGAAAAAAAATCCTCGTACCCACTGAACTACACACACTGCTCATCAGCTGTTTCTAAAAATAAATGCAATTGAGATAATTAACAAAATACTCCCATATGGCATTATTTAATGGGGCTGAAGGGAAGAGGGTTAGAAAATAGGTATAAATAGAAACTGCCATTTACAATGAAAGCCATTCTTTCAGTGTTTGTGAAGGAAAAGAAGTTCATATATCACAAAGCTTGAGTTAGGGTTGTCTTTGTGTACCATTATTCATCTGTATTTTGCACCTTTGTACCTCTATATTCCAAATTGCAAACAATTTTTGGAGCAAAAGGACAGTTACCAGGTAAGAGTGATAAGCTTGGCAGCATCCTGATGCGTGTCTGTGACAGGGCTGCTTTGTCTGCCTTCCTGAAATTCAGTGCCTCTCCTGTTGCACTCTCTGCCTGCTTCACCTTGTATTGCTCCAGTCATGGAGACTTAGGGATGTTACAAGGTCACAAAGACAAGAAATGGGGTAAAAATCCAGAGGTCCCATCCACATTCAGATGTAGAGTTCCCAGAGCTGGCTGTCAGAAGAACAGGGGTAATTTGCTCCAGTTTAGACAGGAGGTGTTAAGGACAGATAGGAGTTATGATATCAACTGAAATAAAGCTGCAGTTTTGTCACCCAGCATGAGCATTGCTTTTATGAAGTGGCAGAGTGGACCTGTGTGAGCTTTCAGAGTGCTTTGCCTTGGTTAGAGGGAGGAGAGGGTCTGTCAGGAGGCAGCACCTTGTACAGGGCTGCCTGTATTAACCACATGGCCTGTCAGCAGGTGGAACACAGCTGCAGGTTCTCGTATAGGGCAATTTTATGAGACTTTTTCCCTTTCTCCATTCTCCTTACCACACTCTGAAACATGGCCATCTCATTTACTGCTGCAGCTCCAATAATATATTAATTGATGAAGTATGAAAAATAAGGTAGTTTTGAATTAACGAGGAGGGACATGGTGCTTCACAGACAGCAGGATAATCAATCAATAGCAGTGAGTCACTATATCCTGTTATTAAAAAGGAGGGAAAAATAATAGAATGGGTGGAGAGCAGCTCTTGGAAAAGGGGCAGGTGGGTCCTTTTGAAGACCATATAATGATCTGACCTTGATCTTTAGTGATAAGGGCTGGTTCACCAAGACTTACTTATTTCTCTTTGAGGAAAATCCTCCCCCCACCCCCTGCCAAACCCAAACCCAATAAAAAGTGGCAAGATATCTTTTTATTTTGTTCTTTTATAAAGTGAAGAATTGAGAAGCTCAGCATTACTGAGTGAATTCTCATTTTAATAGCCTAGATTAGCAGAGTCTGCAGGGCACGTGGCCACAGTCTCAGTTTGTGGTGCATACACACATCTGCCTCTTACAGTGTAACTGTAATGTCAGCTCTGGTGTTATCAATTCTGTGTAAAATATTTTATCTCAAGCAGCACTGGGAAACCTGGAAACACTTCTGTGACTGTCAAAATCAGTTTTCTTCAGCATGGAGCTTGGCAGGGCTAGATCTTAAACAGTTATTTCGCTGTGTTGTGGAGTGCTTGAGGCTTCTATGTTCATTAGTGGGAGTTCATTGCCCTTCACCTCTCAGTTCTAAGATGCCTTTTTTTCATTGTATACAGACAGATGTTGCTGGACTCCAAAAGTAATGACAGGGGTTTTCTAAGTGGTCCACAGGTGCAGTTAGGGAAAACTCAGGCTGTTGTTTTCTTATAAATCTAGGCAATCAACTCTTAGACCAGTCCTTCTGTCTCTGAGGAGAGATTGGTTCTGCCTTTTACAGTGAGCCCTCTAATATTTTAATTCTCTGTTGCTGACAAAACAAGCTCATAATGTTCCTCCCTTGGAACCTTCCCATGGTGGAACAACATGTTCCTTAAAAATACCTGTAAGAAAGCAGCAAAACTCCTGGAGCAGGTGTGGTGAGAGATTGAGAGGCAGTGGGGTGCACACAAGGAATGCAGTGCTCAGGACCTGGAAACGCCTGGAAGAATGTAGTAAGCTTGGTCATTTTCTGACGTTTGCCTATTGAATCTAAAACCAAAGTGTCAGGGTTGTGTTGGAGATAAAACTCTATCCCCTCTTCCAGTTCTGTTTCATCTTACACTGCTTCTTCAGAAACCTACAGAGCTCACCTATGTGCATGAAGGGATGCAGAAAGGAAAGTACATGATTTTCCCTGGGCTGTGAAGTACCTGTGACCCTGATGGAATAGTTGGAACGGGATGCAGCAGCCACTGGGTTCAGTCACTGGGGCAGCCACTCCCCTGCTAAGACAAGACTACTGCCATAAACCTGCAAGGACTGTTTCATTGGGAGCTAATTATTAAATGTAATGGAAAATGTCAAAGCCAGTGAGGTGCTGGTTGGGAATCCTTTGCCTAGGTCCTGAACCTTCCCATATCTGGCACCTGAATCTTTGGCACCCAAGTCAGCATGCAGAGCTTGCAGCCTCAGTGGATAGCTCAGAGCTGAGTGCTGCCATGCAGAGCACTGCAATGCCATCATGTTTTGTAACTTGGGCCTGAGCCTTGCATCCAGAAATTGGATAGACCTTCTCCTGTCAGCTTCCTCCAGTGGGGGAATGTTAGGAAGAGAAGTTCATTGGGGACAGTGAGGGACATGAATATCAGATGCCAAGTAAGTAAATTGAGATAGATTATAAGCATCTGGATGTGAACAGTGATAAAGCTGATGTTGTCTATGTTCACTCTGCAATCTGACTAAAAAAGCAGAAAAATAAAGTGGGTAAGCAAAGGAGAAGCAATGATGCATTTAAAATTGTATTCAGATTTAATGGCCTCAAGGGAGATACATAACACGATTTTTATTTTTCTATAGAGTCATGAAACACTCTACTGTCCTCAGATGAAATAGATTGCTGAATACAGGCTGCAAAAGTTTACCCCCATGAGTAACTATCCATGCACATCTTTTTGTTTTCTGTAATGGGGCAACTACTGTGAGTAAACTCATACCCATGTGTAAAGTGTTCTCCCAAGTGAGACCTATAATCAGAGGAGTGTTTTTATATAAATGGTGTTCTCAGTTCCAGCAGCTGCGATGCACACAGCCTCTCCTTACTGATAACATTATTTTCTGTAACTATTTCTGCTTACATGGGAAGTTCCCATAATGGTGAAAATTACTTTGTAGTTGTATGGAGAATAGCACAACCATGCATTTACTCAAATAACATATAATTATAACAGTGAATGCTGCTTTTCTCTTTCTGTGAAGACAGTTTGGGATTAGAGCTGTTCCCTATCACCAGAAAAAAGCTGGTGACCACAAAACAATGTGTCAGATATTGTAACAACTGGGGCTTTCCTGTGTAGAGTCCAGAAGAGTGAAAAGGCATCATGCAGAGCTATGCTATGCAGAAATACCAGACTCTGGAGCAATATAATAATATAGCTCAGAACCTTTGTATTTGTGTGGAAGCACTGGCTGGTGCCTAAGATTACCAGTGGAGGTTTCTTCTACTGGAAGGTTCAGACCCATTAGTAGAAGTGCTGGTCAAACTGGATGTACAAATCCAGTGGTGATGCTTGTAACCCACTTGGCAGTTTGTGGAGCAGAACTCTGCATGAACGTGCTGTGGCACAGAAAAGCCTTTGGCAGATTAGCTGGACAGCACTGCAGTGGCCTCAGGCAGGTGGGAATACCGTGGCAGAGAACTTTGCTCCCCTCATCTGTGGGGAGCTGGAGAATGTGCGGCTGTAACAAGAATATAATGGGCTGGAGTAACCTTGGATAAAGGCTGCCTTGCTGTGACAATGAAAAGGTTTTACAGCCAAGCATGTGGATGGCTGTTGCCAGTCAGTCACTCTTTGCCAGGTCAAGCACATGCTTTTTGGATGGCTTCCATCCCCACTGGCACCTGAAATTTAACAAGCAAATGCTTCCTGTGCCTTGTAATTAAAAGTGAAAAGTACATGTGTCCAGTGCCAAAAAGGCGAGAGAAAGAGGGGAGACATGTTGTTCTGACCTGCTCAGCAGCAAAACAAAGATAAGATGTTCTGCTTTGTTGGGTCTGTTATCCTGGTTTATTTCACTCCTGTGCATGCAAATTGGATCCAGCCTGGGATTTGGCATTGTGGCCAGGTTCAGATGGCAGCCTTGGAGTATCTGTGTTCTTTTCTCAGCTCTGAGTTTTGTCTAAGTGTTACAGCCATGATAGATTTTAATTTCCCACCTGCCAGTGAGGATGGCAGAGTGGTTTTCCTTGAAGAGCTCTTACTTTATATGCAATTTAATCTTAATTTGCTCCTGATCCTCAGGGCTTCTTGCATGGTGCATCTGTGCTCTTGCACAGGTGCTGGAGGTGGTGATTAAAATGGAGTGCCCTCTCCATAGGGAAGGGATTATGTGAGCTTGGAACTCTCTGAAGTGTTTTGTTTTGGTATTGCAATTTATGGCAGGTATGGCTGAAGTGCCAAAAGCCTCTTGCAATTTTGTACCAATATGAACAGTTAATTTTAGTCTGGGTATAATTGGATATAAGAGACAATAGAAGACAACAAAAGATTAACCAGGATTATTGCCTGTAAGCAAGTGTGGTAGGCTGATGTGCATCTCCTCAGAGAAGGCAAGTAGTGCTGGTACTCATTTGATGCACTCCAGCACTGCTCACTTTTGTTTCAAAAACCCTGCTGTTTTATGTTAAAGAAAACTTTTCATTTTGTAGTTTATTATTTTGTTTCTGATAATGGTTCTTTTCTTTTTTGTACCCTCTACAAAATACAAAACATTCTGCAGAGGCAATGAACCTGTGTGTCACCTGAACAACATCATGTACTCTGACCATTCTGTCTCTGCTGAAAAGATGGGGAACCCACGTGTGGGTAATTGCAGATTATGTGAGGTTGCTGTCTTCTCCAACCAGTTTGGTGGATCAGAGGGCTCTCAGTTTCTGGCACAGCTGCTGCAGTCCATGGAACAGGTCCTCCAGAGGGGTTGAATCCTTACAGAAACAGCTATTGACGTCTGAAAAGTTCTGTGGCAAGCAATGTGATTCTGCAGACTAGAAGTTGTTTTGCAATTACAAAGAATTCCTGATGGGAAGGAAGTTCTGGAGGGAGGTTAGTGTGAAGTGTCTAAAATGTCTTGAGAGAGCCATTGGGTTCTTTGGTCACGGTACATAAAATGCAGACCCAATGCGAAAGTCTCAGGAAACTCTTATTTCATTGCTGAGTTTCTATGGGTATCTGAGTCATTTTTCATTATCCAATAATAAATACAGTAGTGAAAGTCACCTTTAACACTTAAAGATTGCTTGGGTTTTATGGGATTGTATTGAAGTGAGTGCCAAGGTATAAAAGCCTTATGGTTGAGGTACTTTTATAACACATGCTTCATAAACCCCTATAAAGTCAGTGCAGTGCACTTCATCCTTTAAGATTACAGCACTGTGGTTCTGAGAGTTGGTGATCTGGTGCTATATTCATTAATTAGATCTGCCATTAATGTTAAATTTCGGGCAATAAGAAGTGAAGTTACAAGAAGCTGAAATGGGGTAGGTCCAGACAATTTGTCTCTCATGAAAGCTCAATGCCCCTTTACTGCTTGATTGATGCCCACAGGTTATCCTTAACATTAAGGAAGTTTTTGAGGCATGTGAAGGAAGAAGGAGTCCCAAATCTGGGCTACTCTGTAACACAAAAGTTTGCAATGAGCATTTTCCTTTTGACACATAAAGTAAGCAATTATATAAAAGCTGTTGCCCTCTTCATGGGTGTCTTGTTTGGCTTGCCAGAGAGCAGATGTCCCTCTTGTCACAGCTTCTGATCCCTAAATGATGGAGTGAATTTCTTTGCTTGTACGTAAATACACAGGATTTCTCTCTAGAGCAGATTTTTATCAGTGAGGTGTCCCATTTTTTCCTGTCTGACTGATATGCTTGGTGACTAGAAAACAGAGGTTGCTTTCATTTCCCCCTGATTAGAGATCAACATATCTACAGGGCAGTCAGCAGGTATTTAGCCATCTCTGAACATCTATGGAAGTTTGTATAGAATTAAGATGTGCTTTCTAGAAACCCTCTTTCTAAACTAGTGCAAATCATTCAAAGATAGCTTTAGCTCAGCTGATTTATATGGGTGTTGCTTTTGCTGGTAAGTAGGCAGTTACTTGTGGTACCTTAGCACTTTTTAGTTTCAGAGGGAATTGGGCTGATTTAATTAAACTGAAGTTTTTTAGTTGAAATGGCATGTACTGATGAAAGAAGGGGAAAAAAGGATGAGATTTTCTTTGCAATGAGTTGCACTTGTCCTCCATGGGAATGGCAGGGAAGGGCTTTAGATATACTGTGTTGTAGCCCTGTTTTAGGAGATTTGGGTTATGATCAGACCTCTGAGGGCATCTTTTAGCTTGTAGGGCAGGTAATTGCAGTCATAATGTTGGAGAGAGAAGGAATGAGCGGGAAATGAATAGTCAAGTATTTGCCAGGGAGACATTTCAGATGGTCAAACATGTAATCTAAAATTCTTCAATGTAGAAAATTACTTTTCCCGTAAGACAGTTCCAAACTGTTCATATTTAACTTGTGGTGGACTGGTGTTTTGATGGAAGAAAACTATTTTTGCATCTTTAAGCCTTTAAATGTCACTGAATTTTGATTTCTCAGTTTTGAAAGGAGGAAAGGACATCAAAAATCCGAACAAAACAAAAATCCTCCACTTGCATTGGCCTTTCAGTATAAATTGTTGAGACGTTTTGGATTTTTAAACTCAAAGCTACTGTGAAGCTTTTTGGGAAGGAGACATGGGACAATACAACCTGTCAGATGTTTTAAATCAAATGAAACATTTTTCGTTTTTAGAATCTGATTTGTTTTTTCATTGATGATGTAGGTGTGGCCAGGCTTTAGGAAGGATCTGAAGTGTTTCTGAGTTGAGGGCCTAGTGGAAGGAGGCCTAAAAACCCCCAAAAAAGCCTTTTCACTTTTAAGCTGAGCACATTCAACATGGAAATCCCCATGAACCTGTAAACACTAAACTTCTACTTTCTGTATTTGCAGAAATGTTTGTGGCAAGACTGCCTTTTCAGTTGTAGGAGAGGATAATCCAGTGCTACAGAGTAAATTCTAATACTTTGCTAAGGAATTGGGTTTCTTTTGAATCTGTGGAGGCTTGCGAGGTTTGTAGGTGTCCTGTTGGTTTTGTTTATTTTTTTAAACTGCTTTATGTTTTTTAGAATAGCCTTTTACATAGGTGAATGTGACAAGGACCTCTGAAAAAAAACAGCTTATGAAAAGTGCATTAAAGTGGAGAATTGGGGGCAGTACACATCAGTTTAATGCTGTCTATTTCTCAGAACAAAAGACATTTATTTGAACCTGTCTTCTTTATTCATTTGACAACTCTCTGGTGTTTCTTTGCTAATGTAGCTCAGTGGTACTATTGCTACAGATTATTGCACCTATAAAACTGGTCTGTGCTGATTTAGGGAGATGTGCTTTGGTAATTTACAGTGAAAATTTATGTTCGTTGAGAAAAATAAAAGGCTTCATTGAAAGCTAATATTAATAAAAGTGCCATTTATGTGGCATGTTGTTTTGGGGATTTTTTTGGTCCAGTGGCTGTTTATTAACTAATTCAGCTGCGTAGAAAACACATTCCGTTGTGATCTCTGTGCTCATGTGTGTCTCCATGCCTGTCTGGGCACGTTGTAGCATTGTGCCTGTGAGAGGTGTGCTGCCCCATTGCTGTACAGTTCAGTCTTCCACATGGCTACCCTGGCAGAGAAAAAGAGGAATGTGGCACCATCTTAAGTCATCCACCTGCCCATAACCCATGTGAAAGCAATACCATGGGAGGTGTGTGCATTAACCCAGTAAGATACCTGGAATTTTGATCTGGCAAGCAGAAACTCAGGTTCTCAGTTAAAAATCTTACCCTAGTTTTTATTATATTAGCCCCATCAGAGGGCATGACTTTTTAGAGGATTTGTGCTGCAATATGGTGCCACTTTCCTTCCTACCTACTTCTGCATTTGAGCTCCTTTAATGGTCTTACACACTCTCCAACAAATCTGAGTTACTCTTAACTACTGCTGTGGTTTGTGTACCAAACACATTATGGCAGGCACAGGTATGACATGTGTCATACCCTCCTTGTTCTTCTGCCTGCAGCTTGTGCTGTTTATTCCCTGGGGTGAATCCCCTTGAAGTGTTCAGAGCTGGATATGTTTCCCCCTCATGTACTGAAGGTCTCAGTCCATATATTGTAGGTAATGTTCTTGCAAGGTGATCTCTCCATCATCTTTCCATGTGCTGCCTCACTGGTGTCTGGTGTTCTGCCCACCTGGAGTTCATTCAGAACAGCTCTGTATGTGTCCTCACTGTCTCCAAAGCTCCTGCTTGAAAGGACATGCACCATGTCCCAGACAGCTCTCTTCCTCTGCATCCATTCCTAAGGAACTCTCTGAATTTTAGTCTGATTTTCAGCCTGTTTTGTTTGTCTGGTGCTTGCCATTCATTGTTCACTGGATTTTGAAGGTCAGGAAAAGTATGTTTTCAAGGATATACCCTTGGCAGTAACCAGTCCTGCCTGCCCTTCCACTCCTCACTTAAACTAGAGAAAAAGGCAACATTTTATACATGGATGTATATATAAATAATCTAGAATGTAGAAAGACCAAATGTAATTTTCATTTAAATAAAGGCTGCCATTTAATCTAATATTATAGAAAATGATTAGATCTTAAACCCTTATAAATTACATTTGACAACTCTCTGGTTCTCCTTTGCTATTCCTTATGGCAATTATAAATGGCAACAGAGGTTGCTGGCAGAAATGCTCATTCTGACTGGAGTTTGTTTATTGTCTCTTAATGAAAAGTGATTAATCTAAATCACTAGTGGGGTAGATGCTTCCTCCTGGTCCCATAATGAGAAGGCTGAAAGTTCCCTCCCCCTATAGCTTCCAGAAGAAAACGTGGAAACAATATAAAAAGAAAAGCCCAGAGTCTGTCACTTTCCTTTCTCTGTGTGCCATGTAACAAACGTGTGCCTTTCCAAGCTGCATGGGTGGTGGTGAGCTTTTGTTTTTCACTCTGATTAAGCCTCCTGCCTTTCCATCCTGCTCTCTGTAGGACCAGCCTTTCCCGGGAGGATGGATGACAGCAGGGATGTCGAGTGTTCATTTCTCCATTTGAAGAATGCAGAGTGGATGTGGAAACTGGGTGAAGGCACAGGGCATGATTTATGTGATGTCATCTCTAGATGTTACTGTTGTTAGGTTCTTCTACCTTTCCTATCTTGGTGGTTTTATTTTCTGATCTTCTAACACTGTTACACATCCAGAAGAACAAATTGGCCAGATTTGTCAACCATCTGGTGGAAATACTGCCTTTGTTGTCCCATATGACCATTTCTTGCACTATCCACTGAAGTGCTGCAGATCATGTGCGAAAGGTCAGAGGGGATGTTTTGTGTGTGTGACACTTAGGTCCATGCTACTGTTAGCTGTCTTGTGCTCCTTATTTGAGGACAGAACTCCAGCAGTAACCTTTTAATATAGACCATTATTAACTATGTAATCCTCTATTACATCAGGTGGAACATATTTTTATTCCTGAAGTATCCTTTATTTTAAATATAAAATCTCTCTGGATTGTCTTCTTAAATGGACAGGTTTACATCCTTTTTCCATTCCATATAAGCAAGTGATTTTTACTAAACTATGTTATAGTTCTCTGGCATAGGCAATATGCTTTAGGTAAACAGGGGTATAAAATGTCTTTGCAGTCTAATTCAAAAGTGACAGAAAAGAATATCTTCAAATAGTTGTGAAATTGCTATTGTTTGGGGCATAATGAAATTGATATTTTGATCTGATTAGAAAGAATAAATGTACCAAAGCATCCTTTAGAGTGGAGATCTTGGAGGTCTCTTCTCAGGCTAATTCCCAGGAAATCATTTGTATGTGGGGAATGCTTCTCGTTCCCCAGACCATGTGCCAGAACACAATGCAAGTGCACTTCTTCAGGATTTATACTGTGGCCTCTTGTGGGAATGGCTAGGGGTTGATTTTGGGACTGGTAAGTGGTGTGTGTGAGGGATGTTGAAGGTGCTTTGACATCAAGCTGGATTCATACAGTTGGCTTCACTCTGGGAAAATGTTCACTTCTAGTTCACCTTTTCATTCCTTAATGGAAAGGATCAGAAGCCATTTACGTTATATTCCTTTTCCCTTGGTGACTTCATGGAGTTAATGAGGCACATAAGATTAAACAAGCACTGAAAGTTTTTGCTTGATGAAGGCCTAACATACCAAGGGTTTTACCATTCCTTGAAACTGATTTTTGCTGTCAAAATTAATGTAATTCCCTACTGTAGTCCTGAAGTTGGAGCTCTGTGTAGCTGGATAAGAGAAGTCAATGTGGACAAAACCCAAAACTGCAGTGAATCTCAGCTAGCTGATCATTC
>NW_005054300.1:3503435-3509375 GCF_000277835.1 Geospiza fortis | reverse complement strand
TGAAAGACAGTTTAAATATTTGATTCAGCTGATGCATCAACAACCTGCTGTGTTTAGAACAGCTCTAATTTATTTCCCACTGTTTGCCTTTATTTTATGGTACTGGTATTTGCTTTAATGTGAAGTCGTTTTCTCCAGATGTTAATAAGATGGTATTAATGTTTCCACAACATTTTTCCTGCTAACGTTTATGTAGAGCTTGCCATCTGATAGTGTGGAATCAAGCCATTTTAAAATATCGGTAATAATTTTCTAATTAAAATTAGAGGCTCAGAAGTGTTTTCCTCCCTGTAAAAATTGAGGTCATGCACTTTCCTGTGCTTGGGGAAAATTATGTTTTCACTGACTGAATGAATGTCTCTTACTGTACAAATTGGGAGTGTGCTATATGAAATGGTGTCAGTGTTTGCCCATGTGCATGTGAACTATACTCAGCTGCCAGCAGCTGATCCAGGAAGGCATTCTGTGTTTCCAGGGAGATGATGCTCTCATTCATAGCACTGCAAGATGCCAGGTAATGAGCCTTAAATCTCAGGAATGCTCTGTTTACTTTTGGAGAGAGGATTCCACATGGGGTGAGAGAAGTAGTAGACAGCAAATGGCCCAGGAAAGCCTGGTGTGGCTGCCTGAAGTTCCTACATCCAACCAAAACCAACTTTGGTACATAGATTTTTTCTTTCTTGCTTGGCTTTCTGAAATTATCCAGATAAAATGAAAAAAAAAGAAAAGAATAGTTCAAATCAGTAAATGAGTTGTCACAGAAAATGAAACTGAA
This sequence comes from Geospiza fortis, assembly GCF_000277835.1. Classification (NCBI taxonomy): domain Eukaryota; kingdom Metazoa; phylum Chordata; class Aves; order Passeriformes; family Thraupidae; genus Geospiza; species Geospiza fortis. Next base: position 3,508,600 of record NW_005054300.1, on the reverse strand, counting down.
ATACTAAAACCCATCCTAATTCTATCGGATTTTATACTCTTGAGTGGTGTTCTGAATAAATCTGATAGGAGTCACTGCTGTATGACCTCATTCTTAAATGATGTTCACTTTCACTTTTCCATTAACACTTTCCTTCCATTTTTCTGTTTAGATCATGCTTCTTAGTGATCCAGAGATTGAGAGCAGCATCCTCATCAGCTCTGATGAAGGAGCTACCTATCAGAAGTACCGTTTGAACTTCTATATCCAGAGCTTGCTCTTCCACCCCAAGCAGGAGGAGTGGATCTTGGCCTACAGTCTGGATCAAAAGGTAAGCAATTGATTTAATGTTTCAATGATTTTGAGCCAGGGGTTGAAGGGGATATTGTCTAGAACTGCTCCCTCTCAGAGATGATGAAGAATTTATAGAGTGCTTTGCTGTTCTCACTTTGCAGGTTTAAATGTGCTCAAAAGCCATGCAGTGACCCCAAAGCCAGTTTGTTAAAAAGAGCTGAGTATTAGAGTGATCATGATGGGTGTGGAAACTTCAGTAGTGGTGATACTATGAAAGATGAAAAGAATTAGAGATTTGACATGACATATGGAGCTGTTCTAAAAATCTATTGATTCGTAGGCACTGATTTCTGCGCTGTCTCTGAGGATGGAGCACTCAGGCTGAGCTGGTCTGTAACAGCTGGCTGTTGAGCCTTGAGGGGTGCTCATTCTGCTTGCAAACTGGAGGTCAGGGAGCAGCAACAGATGACAAACTCCTCTGTGCCACTCTTCAGCCTCTTTGCAGTGCCCTCTGTGAGTGAGACATCGCCAGTCTGTTACTTTGTCCTTAGCAGGTTTGTTCTTACATAGCACTCATCTGTTTGAAAGGTGCTGAGCAGGTGCAGTGTGGTAGCAAAGTTCTGTGGTGAGGAAATGTGTGCTTCACACCTGGAGCAGCAGTCCCCACTACAGCCCAAAGCTGAGACAAAGCTGAGGTCAAGTTACAGATTCTACAAAGTTTTAAACTTGCCAAGCTTTTATCTTTCCCCTCTTATATTTCTGTCATCCCAAGACTCTGGAAAGCAAAAACATGCTGAATAGCAACTCAGTTTTCCTCATTGTGGTGGGCTGACCCTGGCTAGATGCCAGGTGTCCATCAAGGCCACTCGGTCACTCTCCTCCTCAGCTGGACGGGGGCAAAAATTATAATGAAAGATCTGTGGGTCAAAATAAAGGCAGGGAGATCACTCAGCAATTACCATCATGGGAAAATCACACTCAGCTGGGGAAATTAATTGAATTTATTACCTATCAATACTCTACTGTACTTTATCCCTTTATACCCTACTCTTTCAAATAAGAATAGAGTAATGAGAAATAAAAACTAATCTTAAAATACCTTTCTACTACTCCTCCCTTCTTCCTGGGCTCAACTTTGCTCACAATTTTCTCTTTTTTCTGCATCCCAGCAGCAGCGTGGGACAGGATATGGGGGCTGTGGTCAGTTCATCACGTCTCTGCCTCTTCTTCCTCCTCAGGGGAGGACTCCTCACGCCCTTTCCCTGCTCCAGCATGGTGTCCCTCCCACAGGAGACAGCTCTCCACACACTTTTCCAATGTCCTTTCCACAGGCTGCAGTTCTTCATGAATTGCCCCAGTGTGCATCTTTTCATAGGATGAAGGCTTCAGGACCAGACTCTTCCAGTATAGGTCCCCTGTGGGCTCATCTTCACCTGTCCTGCCATGGGTCAAGGGATCAGCCTGCTTCACCATGGCCTTCACTGTGAGCTGCAGGGGAATCTCTGCTCCGGCACCTGGGACACTCCTCCCCTCCTTTTTCACGGACCTTGGTATCTGCAGCACTGTTTCTCTCACATAGTCTCACTCCTCTCGGGCTGAAGCTGTCAATTTGTTTCTTCCCTCACTTCATGAATAAGTTATCTCAGAAGTGCTACCACTGTCACTGATGGGTGTGACCTGGGCCAGCAGTGGGTCCATCTCAGAGCTGGCTGGTGTTTACTTTCTTGGACAGCTTCTTGCAGCTCTTCATGGAAGCCACCCCTGTTGCCCTCTCCCTGCTATGAAAACCTTTCTGCACAAACCAAACACATGTGTTAACCTGCCGGATGTGGGGGTGTGTTCTGGGTGGGATTTTCAATTTCTGCAGTTATTCTTGAAGATTTCTAAACTAGTCAGTCTCACATCCCAGCTATAGGAATAATATAGCTAAAATGCTGTGCCTCTCTATTTGAGAATTTCCTTTGGAAGGCTAGTGCAAGTTTTTACCAAACTAGTTACTGAGAATATAATCAAATAATTTCCTATTGCTTTGCTTCCCACTTGCTAGAAGAATGCTGTGGCAGGCACTAGGTGTTTTGCTGCTGTGCTACTAATGATTCTTGAGTGACATTTGCAAGAACAAAGCTATTGTAAACACACTCCTTTCATAGTATCAAGTCTTTACTGTATGAAGGAGTTAGTCAAATGTCGAATATTTTTCTGCACTCAGAGGATCAGTGTAACAGGGATTTTGATACAGGAAAGACCAATCTATTTATTTGATGTCACAAAATGTCTTGATGCTACTTTTAAACTGGAGGTAATAATTTTGCATGATCCTGGTGTTTATATAGACAGGCTTGGAAGAAACAGGCATCTGATGAGGTAGTCCTGTATGTGAGAAGCCAGATGAGACATCCTGAGCATGCCTTTGCAAAGAGATCCATCTGCAGTGTGTGCTGAGCATCTGCTGTTGAGATGAAGCACTGTACTTCTACTTGCAGGGCTTTGTAATCTTTTTGTGATGTTAGTCATTGGAAGGAGAAATCAAAATACAAGGGAGGCACATGATTGACTATGAGGTGGTACTAATGCTCCCCTGATCCAGTACAGCAATAGCAGGCCAGGAGGATTTTGCTTCTGCTCCTTCAAACAAATACATCTGTGTGCACACCTCAGCTGCTGTCTTCTGCCCAGGAAAAAGACAAGAAAAATTAAATGAGCCAGGAACACCCTGAAGATGCTTGCATTTCATCCCAGAAACCAAATAAAATTGTTTGAAGTGTAAGAGCAAAGATGAGTCAGTCTGTAGCTTGTTGGTCGAGTGGAAATGGAGCAATGCCAAGTCCAGGCTTTTCCTTTATGCCTGCCTTTGCATTCAAGGCCACTTATGCTTTCCTTCACTGGTCAGAAGGATGGTGTGAAGTGCAGGTTCAATGTGGGACCTAGAATGGAGCCATGGAGCAGTGCTTTTCCCAGTTGAAATGTTTGCTTAACACAACTGAGGTATAGATTGTGCTGAGCCATGTCTTGGGTTAGTAAGAGCTGTGAAAGAGCTGTCACTCTGAGTCAGGATCACCAGCTTCACTGGAGTCATGGCTGATGCTGAGGTAATGGGCAGTGCTCTTGGCGTGTGACAGCAGTGCCATGGGAAATACCCAGCTGAAGTCTTCTGAGAGGCCAGTGTAATGCATTCCTGCAGGTCTGGAAGCAGGGGCACTGCCACAGTCGAGTGGGAACCAGAGTCAGCCCTGTCCTTCTCCCAGGTTAGGCCAATGCAAGAATAAAGAGTCTTTTAGGATTTAAGTCCCATATACTTGAGAATATTCATCATGTCTTTTGCATCTTCATAAGATTGTTGTGGTTGTTCTCCTTTTTCTCTAGAAACCAAATCTGGATCTCATAGCTTCCCACTCTACTGTGCCTTCTCTCCTGGATGTGGTTATGGGATCATGCCAATGGCAATGACCATTTCATCTCTCTGCTGCTCACCAGAAAAGAGAGATCAAGAGCTTCTAAAATAAGTGTCTAGAGAGGCTGCAGTGGTGCTCACAGCTGTGAGGAGGCTATCCAAAGGATGCCACGCTGGCAGGGGCTAATTGTCCAACTGCAGCCTAGTTCTGCTCGTGCTCCTCTGCCCTTTGTTTTTGTGCTCATTTTCCTGCAAAGCAGCATGAAGGTGCCTGGTACAAAACAGGTGGAGCTGTATCAAATAGTTCTTGCTTTCTCAGTTCATATGTCCATTTTTTGGGGATAAAACTGCTCTGAAATACTTCCGATTTGATGCATGAGAGGGCAATAAAATAGAAAGTTTATCATTAGCCTGCAACCTGTGGGTAATATTCATCCACTGATACTGTGACAAAGAAGGTGACTTGCTGTATGCTCTGTAGTACATCCAGTGCTACAGTGGGACACCATATTTTCCCACCTCTCTGTTTTAGAAGTGTTTGACCCTTAAATTCTATTTTAATGACTTCTTTAGGGACAGATTTAAAAATACAAATGTTATTCTGAAAACAAATCAAGTACATATAATTGACTCCCAGCAGCAGAAACTGTTAAGGGAAGATCTAATCCATCCTCTTGTAACTATAAATGTGTAAACAAGTTGGAAAAATTAATTTCATATTTTAGATTAAAATAAGTATTTCAGATTAATATTTTTCTTATTAGTTTTCTTTCAATTAAAAATAATAAAAGGTAGTGTTTTAAGCAAGCTGTAGTCAACTTGGAAATTAATGAGAATGATGAACCTGCAAATCCATTTTGCTTAGTATGTTGTTCCACACAGTAAAATGAAATTAAATAGGGACAGTTCATATCCCTACAAATAATGAATTTGGCAACTGCCTAGATCAAAAGATTTTTGAATTGTTTTGTTTATGAAAATAGAAAACGATATGAAAGTTTTGGAATGAAATACAAATAGTCAATGTTTTGGATCTTCCCATTAAATAGTTTTCCTCTTAGGTCTTCTGACCTTCAGTTCCATGGCTGTGATTCAAGCCTTTTTTTTAATGACTGTTTTAACCTAAGCATCCCTCCTTGTTTTTAGCTAATTTCTCCACAGTTGACAACATTGTTAGGGTATTTATCTAGTTGATTAAAGAAATGACTAACCAGCTAAAAAAACCCAACACATTTTGAATGCCTTCTTAACAGAATTATTGTCTCTTCCAAGTTGGTGTTTTAAAAAGCCTATTCCATATTCTACAACCTTCTTTAAGAGGAGGAGCCCATCTCTTCTCCAAAGAACTGTTCCTTGAAATATGGCTTCATATTGAGAAAGCCAAAGACTTTGTGTATTACCACTTCCATCAAGTGAAATAATTGAATATAAAAACAGTTCAGTCACCAGTTCTTTTATTACCACTCCCACGTAGGTATTGTCCTGCTTTTTCCTGGTTAGG
>NW_005054300.1:3403657-3503399 GCF_000277835.1 Geospiza fortis | reverse complement strand
GGCTTTCTGAAGGATGCATCACTGTGTGGCTGCTGGTTACTTTGTTGATTTAAGGACAAATCACAGTCACCACCATTTGTTTTCTCTTAGTAGTATCCAAGGAGTTATTGAGGATACTTCTTTGGTATGAGTCAACACAGCATATCGTTCCTGTTCTTAATTTTTATAGCCAATTAGGACCCTCCTCTGCTTTGGTAACTCTCCTGTATCATCACATAAATGCAGCAGGGCTGAGCCAAGAAATCTCTGTGTGTGGGCATGAACATGTAGCAAGTTCACAGACCTTGATGTCTTCTCACAGAGTATAAAGCACAGGCTGGAGGAATTTTTACAGGGCTTTAAGAAAACCTGTGTAGGTTTGCTATTCCCCCATGAGCAGCCATGTGATATTGTATAACTATCAGGTCCTGGGAGATTAAATGCATCTTGTGAGTTGAAAATCTTGGATCTCTTCCCGGTAGCTTTGTGTGTATGTGTCTACTTTATTGATAAAATATCACAATCTCTGATGTGTGCATGTATTGGTTCTGTTAATGGCCCCCTTAAGTGGCCTTTGGCAGAAGGTGGACGCTGTGTAAATGTTACAGACAATTTGCTGCAGGTCAGACTGGGTCTCACAGGGAGTGTCCATGTTGACACTTGGATATATCACTGAGTACAAAATGGAAAATGGGCCTGCAGCCTCCAGTTTTTGTGGAAGCCATTTTAAACAATCCTTGGATCAAAATGTGGTGGGAAATGGAGTATATGAAAAAGGTGAATATTGCCTGTTGGAAAGTGTGGGGAGCTGCTCTGTGGAATGCTGTGAAGATTTAAAGTCTCCCAGCACAAGCTTGAGACACAGATTTCATTGCGGCCATTCACAGTGACTGGGGAGGAATATCTTGAGTTTATTTTACGTTCCTGATGCTAATATGCTGAGTGTCTGATTATTTGTCTCATTTATCCAAGAAACCAACTAATTCTCAATAGGCAAAACTTCCCACACTCTGTTTCCTCTGTGGGGAATGGATGAGTCTGGAGGTAGAAATGGAAGGTACTTTCCAGCTCCATGAAGTTTCTCTCAGAATGACACTGAAACTTTCAGAGAAACATGCAAAAGTTTCTTGCATAAATATTTGTTTAAAAGATAATAAAAAAAGATAATTTGTTTAAAAGAGAAAAAATTAGTTAATAGGGAGAGAGATATTTAAAATATTTGAAATTAGCATTGTTAAGAGAAGAAACCCCAGATATACAACATGGTAGAATGCCACTTTTTCCTTACAGACCAAACTGTGATTTGAAGCCTGCTGGGAATAGGTAAGAGGCAGAATAATTCAGTAATACACCAATTTAAATTCCCCAGCTACCCATTACAAATTTGAGAACATTGGATAAACAAGAAGTTTGGCAATCAGTGGCTTCTCCCTCCATGGAGCTTAATCTTCAGCAGAAAGTGAACAAAAGAAAGTGGGTGTCTCATTATCTCTTCGAATGAGGTGATAAATAAGAGGTGCAAGATAACATTCTGCTGTATCACCAAGTTGTACCTGGCAGACAGTATCAGGTCTGACTGGGGAGATTCCTTTGGTGTGGGAGATGTGGCAAGTTATCATCTGAAAATTGGATGCAGTGCATGTCACAGCCTTGACTATCTTGACTAGACACTACTGAATTTATTAAAAAAAAAAAAAAATCACAGATAAGACTGGGACTATATGGGAAAGTTTGTTAGGGTTTTTTAAAAGATTTTTTTCTAATGTGCTAGACACAGAACCAGAGCCATGAAGTCAGTGTCTCTGCTCCAGGTAAAATGCTCCCCTGGAATTTAGGCCCAGTCTCCCAGTATGACATGGGGCAGTAAGGCAGCTAAGGGTGGGGTTGTTTGGCTGGGGCTTTTTTTGACAATGTGCAGTTGGGCAGGGTGCTGCCAGAGAAATCCAGGGGGAGTTGCTTTAGGAATTTAGGCACCTTGTTCCAAGCAGTCATTCACCTTTGGGATTCTTTGTGATGAGCTGTTTTCACGGACACATGGAACAATCCAACTTGAAAGGGATCTCCAAAGATCACCTGGTCCAGCCCTCATGGGAAAGGGAGGCTAGATGTGATTGTCTAGCACCCAGTCCAGTCCTGTCTTGAATGCCTGCAGTGAGGGCTCCTTGGTCTCAGATTTTGTGCTCTTTAAGGAAACTTAGGCACACGGAGGCCTCAGGGTTGTTTTTGGGTGAGGCTATTGTGCTTTGAGTTGGAACTCCTAATGCTGGAAATGTGATTCCAGGATAGCAGCTGCTACTGCGGGTGTGCTGAAATCAAGCAGTGAGAGTTGCTGCATGTCTGAAGTGAGATGTGACTCTGGCCCAGGACTGTAGGTTTTCTTTCCTTAGGAACTGAGGTATGGGACTGATGAGGAGAGGCAGGCTGGTGTCTGCCTCGCATCTCGTTTTGATATAAATCAGCAGGCATCCAGACCTGTTACCTGCTCCTCAGCAGCACTTCTGCTCCTGGAATTTAAATGTAATTGTAGCTGTCAGAAGTTGCTAGAAGTGTGAGTAACTACTCCTTTTATCAACAACAGCTCAAGACTACACCTCTTGGATAAAACACAGCTTTTCTTAGCAAGATGTGAATGTTACTTTTAACGAGGAAAGTAAGTTCTTTCTGCTCCTGCATGGATCCTCATGGCAGAATCACTATTTCATTCCATGATGTGAGAGAACACACCAGGGCTAGTTTCTCATCATAGTTCACTGATATCTGAAGAGCACACTGACTGTGATTCCAGTCCTCTGGATACAATGCTCAGCTTTCAGATTTATCTTGCGCTAGTGACTTGACATTTGAGCACCTCATGGAGTGAAGTTGGAGGCACACCTACTGCATTCTTTTCTTCACCCCAAAGGGAAAAGAGACTGAGGAAGCTGCCATAATAACAGTTAGTCCCACGGGCCTACCATACTGAGGAAGAAAATAATGTGAGTATATTGCCCACCTGTAAAGGAGCACACAGTGTTTCATGTTTGATACAAGCCATGTTGTAGTAACTGCTCATAGAAATCTCTACCATACTGACTGGTCCATTGTATTGCACACTCATATTAAGAAGCAATCCCTGCCTGAGAGTGCTTGCAATTAAACATGAGGCTCATGGACAAAGTGGTGTCCCCTGAGCATCTCTAGTGTATTCAGGCACAGGTCATTAAAGTGCTTCACTGCCACAAATAAGCCTTTCATCTTTTTGCCTTTTGAATACTCTTCTGAGAACATCAGGTTGTACAAACATATCATGTGTCTGTGTTGCTGGACAAGCCATTTGCCTGCAGCTCTCCCAGGCAGGCAGGGTTCCATCAAACAGATAAACTGAAATGTTAGTAAAGTTAGAAAAACACAAACCAAATATAAAGAACCAAACCCTTGAGATTGGGAATACTTAAAAGCAATTTACAGAAGTCTCTTCTTCAATATGATAATGAACTGAAGAATTGAAATCACTTAACTTCATTTACAAATCATGAATATGTATCAGTGCCTTTAAATGAAAGGACGACTAAAACAGATATAGTGTTTGTTCAATTCATTAAAAGGAAGACAATTTATCAGGAGGTTTTTTCCACTCCTAAACTAAAGCTATATGCAAATGTCAGTAAATCAAGACCTTGCGCTAATTCTGCAGCATGATGAATATTTTTATAATCCTAATTAGAACCAGTCATTTAGTTCAGCAATTTCCCCCAATCTAGCCAATTTGAAATTAAAATAGATGCCTTGATTACAAAACTCATTAGCAAAGAAGCACCCTTTTTGCTAACCAGTTCATTTGGAATGCACAAGCTGAATGAAGTGAGGAGCACTTGTGTTGTCAATTGCCGTAAGTGAAGTGAGCCTTAATTGTTGGCATTGTGAAGTATTTGTATTGCTGCATGTTTCATTGCAGTATAATATATCATTCATTAAACGTAACAAAAGCATTTTTAAAATTTAATTAAGTGCTGTTGGTGCACCAGGTAATTTTTATAAAGTCAGATGTCACAATTGTTTGCATTTGAAGTATTGATGGGCATTACTGTCAGAAAGAAGACGTATGACTCTACATTTATCATTCTGATTATGGTAGGCCTGGCAGTTTTAATAGGAGATGGGAAATTAAATTATGCAACCTTGGCTCTACTTCAGAAATGCCCAATGAATTTTGTCCTGGCAAAATACTGAACTTTGGGCTTGTGATGATTTGTGGTGGCAAAGAGAAAGTAACGGCTTGTGAAACTTGATTTAGCCAGAACAGACTTTCCTATTGCCTGTTATTTATGTTACAGACACTTCATGAGCAGGTTTTACTTTGAAAAGGGAAATATAGAGATAAATGGAGCGAGACACATTTGATGCTTAAATGTGCTCTTCTGCTGGAGCAACCTAGTTTATTGTGTAACAGAGCAAGGATCCTGTGGCTTATTCCTGGCCATGCTAAATCATGGCTGTATATTGATTTTATCTGGAGCCTAAGTGGGGTGAAGAGTGGTTATAAATATAGCAGATGGGAATAAAAATGAAGGAGTGAAGAAGGCTGAAGAATAAGAACACCAGGGACATGATTTATTTTGCCTGACTGTAGAGATCTAAAATGTTGCAATGTACGCCTACACTGGGTGTCGTGGCTTCCCATCGTAGTTGATGGTGATCTACTGAATGGTGTTGATTGATTTCTGGAAGTAAATGGAGGTGACTCTTTTAGGATGAGGTAAATTGTACCTTGGACTCATTTGTATTGACGAGGCCTCTGCTGGGTGTCAAAGAAGTAATTTCCTTTGCTGAGATGTAACTATTTGCTATATTACCTGAGATTAGGAGACTTGAAACCAACCCTGCTGTCTGGATGTGTGCAAAATGGATTACAGGGCATATGATTCCAATATGATCAAAACAGCAAAAAGCATTTAGTTTCCTAGTTCCTGTTATTGTGCCTACAGATTCTAATGACCCTCACCCTGGAGAAGAGAGCAAACATGATGTGCAAGCAAAGAAGGAGTTTGCAACCTTTTGTTTTTCTTTTCCTTGAGGCAGCCACAGATGGATGATGCTGAGGGTTGAAGGTACAGTCCTCTCCCCCTCATCCCCCCAAACAAGCCCCTGCACATCTGTTTGTTACATCACCAGCACCCAAGAAGAGGGGTGGTCTCTGAGGTGCTTCCAGGGGTGCACTTCTGTGTGCTGGACTGGGAGCTTGCACTCAGGAGTAGGAATGGCAGGCCTGGAAACAGCAGGCTGGCCCTTGCTCTCTGTTCTGCCCCTAAGGAGGGGGTGTTTCAGCTTCCTGAAATCAAAGTCTATCTATACAGTTGAGATATTCATATCTGAGAGACAAAGACAGAGAAGCTCCAGAAGGCAGCAGGCAGGAGCTGATATGTCCTGGCAGAACTTCCAGTGTGGTTGGGGTGGGGTACCCTGTGTGAGAATTTACAGCAGGTGCTGTAGTAGTAAATAGGCCACAAGGCAGAGAGGGTCCTTCTTTTATGCTGTAGCACAGCAGTCTATTAAAAAGTTTATACATTTAATTTCAAATCACTTTGTGTCTATTATGTGAAACAGGTTTATGTAATGCTAGAAGCTTGTGTGTTTTTTCTTGGATTGCCCTTTGCAAGCAGGCTTCTCTCTGTTCCTCTTGCCTCTCCTTTTTGAGTCACAGCAAACCATCCCTGTCTCCAGTGCTTGTTTTCAGTGGGGAAATGGACCATGTTCTGATCTGATAGCATACCTGAGGTGCTTTACAAAAGATGTGTGCAGTCACACATGTAGCAGCTGATATTCAGTATGAGTCCATTGATTTTAGCAAGGAAATGCTGATTAACATCACTGGAGGATCTGACCTGAAAACATGTACAGTATTCTTTTCTCACATAAAACAAGATAGATGTAGTTTATGCCTCCGAGTGCACAGGGGTTCTTTTCCCCCTAAAATCTGCCTGGTGAGAGATGCAGAGTCCCTGGGCAGAGAGCCTGTGTGCAAGCTCTTTCTTATGTTAAGGCAACTACTTATTTCTGTTCAACCTTGACATATGAAAATTCACTTTTTAAAAAAAAAATTTCTCTTTTTTCTACCTTTTCTTTTTTCCCTTCTGATAGAAGCTTCATGTAATCAATTTTTTGGGGGGATAAAAGTGCTAGAGGAACAGCTGCAACACCTCTGTCCCCTTACTAGGCATGGATGATTCAGCTTTTCATGCCTATTGTGTCAGTGGTGAAAGAAAAGGCCAATTCCTGGATTTTTGGTCTAGCACCTCAGGAACTTCAATCCCAAGTGTTTAGAAATAATGAATTGGTTCTTTAAAAATAATGAGTTTGGTAGAGAAAAAGTCAGAGGTGTATGAATAATTTCAATTGTCCTCTCTTATATGTCTCTTGTGCTTCTGGGACTGAGGAAGTGTTGAAAACCATGTTTTTCAAATGCCTCCTCAGAGTTAATAGAATTAGAAATTTTACCATAAAACAAAAATGGAACAAAACCCTCAAGATTTTCATAATGTCCTGATTCCAATACTGTTCTTCTGCAGGGCATTTATGCTTCTAAGACACATATCTTATTTATGCTTGCAAATGCTGCACATCTTCAGTTGTGTTTTGGTGCATATTTCAGCTGGCTGTCCATATTGGTTGTCTGGGGGAAGAGTGGTGACCTGTTTGTGTAGGGTGTGTACACACCTGTGTGCAGGTTTGAAGTTTTGCAATAGAAGTCCCGCATAAGTTTTGTGACAGTTACACGAAGTTCTTCAAGAGTAATAAAATTCTTTACTTTTGTGTTCAGTTGATTTTTATAGGACTATGGTGGCTGTAAAATGAAAGTTAGGGCATGATGCAGTAAAATTGTGGTTCATTGGGAGTATTGTGGGTATGATAAAAGGAGGAGCTGAGGCACCAAAATGAAGGGTGATATTTTTGAGAGGATGACAATTGGTCAAAGAAACAACAAAGCTTAAAGCTTTATAGAAAATCCTTGTGATTCTGTAGTACAAAAGGAGGAAAATGGGATCCTTCCCATAGCTTCCTACCTTGGGCAACTCATTTCTGCCAGAGGTTCAGTGATCATAAACAGTCTGAATATAGATTTTGTAGCATTTTATACTTGCAGTGTTCAAGAGATAAAAGCACGTACAAATAACATGTTAGCAGAATATACTGGACCCAAGGGGACTTTCCTGCCATATAGTAAGAGAACAATAATGTCATCAAAAGTTTTGCTGCCAAAACACGACTCTAGTTTTGTCCTCTAACACAGCACTTGCTTGAGGCCAGTTGATTTTCTCAGATCTTGGTGCAAGTCCACGAGAGTTATGTGCACATACCCAGCGGCAGAAACGTCATGAGTCTGAAAGTTCTGCTGCAAAATTAAGTCTGATATTCCCTAGCTAGATGAGTTGTACTTTTCTCTAGTGACAGCATGGAAAAAGCTGCTTTATTTTTCCTTTGCAGCCTTCCACTATGAGTTATGCTATACCATCACTGTGGAACTAGATTAATACCAGAAATTATAGTTACATTAAATCAAGTTTGGTGAGTTGTTGTTGACTCTAGTTGTTGCCTTGAATTGAGTTTGTGTAGTTCTGGGGCTTTGTAGAGGCTTTTTCTTCACCCTACTTCATAAGATGGTAGGCAGGTACCTAGAATTTCAATTAAATGGGATAAATGGCTTAAGTATAGACACCATAGAATATTTACAAACCTAGAGAGCTGCTGAGAGAGGTTAGAAAAGAGCTTTCTTTTTCTTGTGTGATCTGCAGTTGCAGATTCATTTATTCCAAAGGTACACAGCTTGATTGCAGGAGCTGGGTGATGGATGAATCAAAGATGACAGTGTAAATGGTGTCTGCCCAGCAGCTTCGAGGGATCCCTGGAACATGTGAGTTTCTCATTTGGTGATTTTTCTGGCAGTGATGCCTCAGTGCAGTGACAGCTTCTGCTCCAGCTGTCAGGCTAAATTGTTCCTGATGGTTGCTGGTATTTACAATGATGCTGTTCATTTGGCTTCCTCCAGTAAACAGTCTTGGACTGGGATGAATTGAATCTCAGTGGTGCAGGGAGGAATTTCTGGTTTTCCATGAGACCTCTTACTCTTCCCTTCCTGCATGTGACCTCTGGCTAGGCTGTGTATGTGTGGAGATGGATGCCTGTAAAATCAGGCTCTGCTTTTCCCTTCAGTTGTTGCCTTTTGTCAATGCATGGATTGCTAGGGAATCTGGTAAAAAAGAAATTTGGCTGGCTAGAGGTGAACTGAATTACTCCACTGGATTTTAAGAGTTATAGTAAGAGCAGTACTGGAGAATATCTTCAAGATATCAGAGCCCTTTGTGGAGACCAGAGTTGGCTATTGAGTAGGAGAGTGAGACTGAAAGGAATCTAACTTTATTATATATTCAAGCTTGCAGAAGCCTCTTCATTCATTATAGGACAGGATATGAAAAGTGCATGGTAAGGGAGATGGCCTAAAATAATGTACTGTACAAGATCTGGGGTGTTTGAGCAGGAGATAATATTTGCTGAAGCTACATCTTCAATGCTACCAGAAATTAAAGTTTTCTACCTTGTTTTTATAAATTTTTTGCTCACAGAATTTATTTCATAGCAAGACTTGTCCTATGACCAGCTTCTGTGTTCTCTTTTGGGGTACATAAGAGTCCCATGAACTAAGGTGGGCTTTTCTCTGGGCTGCTTTGGTCCAGTATTTGCCCTTTGTCCCAGACAGCATGGAGCAACTGTCCATGGTGTGGACCAGAGCTGTCCAGAGAGGGATTTCTCCCAGTGCAGAACGTGTACATGTCCTAAGCAGTGTCTGTTCATCTACTGTAGTTTCCCAGAAGACTTTCAGGATGGCATTGGGGGCATATCCGTGACCCAAAGAGAAGTGTGGTGGCAGCCTATAAATGCCCCATAGATCCCTGACACAACCCACAGCCTCAGGGTGAGGGGGCACAGTGGGAATGGAGTAGAAGAGTAAGGACAGTTTGTGAGACAGCTCTGACTTTGTGAGGAAATCCAGCACTCTGAGAAGTGGGGGGCAGCTTCTGAGGACCTGTGAGGTTTGCTGCTCTTCAGCTGGTGAGGTGAGAACTGAGTGGAACGGGCAACTGCACTCTGTCAGGGCTGACCCCAGTTAAGAACAGCATTTTCACCTGGGTGAGATGAGTTCAGGTGTGTGTCTGCTCAGTGTCTGAGGGTGGTGGGTCACAAAAACTGAGTAACCAGCCCTGTCTGGGAAAATGCTGATGAATGGCAAACTGCACTGGGTGGCAGGTGTGTGTGTGTGTTAAATAACATACAATTTAAACTGGGGCAGAATACATTGCTTTAATTTTGCCTAAATGGCACATACTGCTTGAAACCAGACTAATATTTCTTTCAAGCTGTGTGAAGTTTTTTTACATGAACAATGATGATGTCTCAGAAAAAAATGCTGTTCTAAATGCAGTTTTAAAACCTATTCATTAATGCCTATGTGCGCAATTCCAGAAATGTTTTTTTTCACATGAATAAATAAATCAGAAAAATCTTATGTAAGTTTAGAAGGTGGTTTGGTGGTGTGAAATCTATTTCTTCCACTAATCTGAAAATATCCCTCTGCCATTAAATCCTGGTCTGTATAATATAGAGGTTAACCTACAAATAGTGCCACAGGATTTGTAAAGGAAGGACGAGAGGAACAGCCAAGCATGTGATTGTAGCTTTATGTCCCACTTTGGCTAATGCCTCAGCCTCTGCTGCTTTGTCCCTTGTAGTCTTATGCTCAATAAACATGAAAGATTGGTCTGTAATAGCAATGAATGTACCCAGATGCTTGCACTGTAATTAAAGGCATATATCACACAATAAAGCACATTTGAATGAAAAATCTTCCCATTAGACGTGTGGTTCACATTTATTTCCCCTTATTGTTAAACTTCTGGAGTATAACCCTTGATGGAGTGTAAGGAGGGACTTCTAAAGGGCTGCAATGTGAAGCCCCCAGGAGCACAGAAAATTTTCCTGTTGGGCTGGGAGGGCACAGAGCTCCTCAGTGAAGGCTGACCTGCACAGCAGCATTGGCTTCATCCACGTGGTTGGTGGATCCAATTAGCACAGACCTCAGACCCAACGCTGCCTAATGATTTTTAAGTTGAAGAAACTGGACTAAGGGATCAGCCTGGCTTTGAGACAGAGAAATCAGCAGCCATTAGAGGTGATTCACTCTTTTGTGAATGTTAAAGAGCTGATCTGAGGGGAAAAAAGAGTGAAGCAGCCTCTGTGGACAGGAGCAGCCTGACACCTCCCTCTGCCTCTGGCTGAGCCTATTGGATGCCAAAGGAAGAAATTCTGGTAAAGATAACTCCTAGTATACCTTGTAGCCTCTGGTAGCAGGAGGCAGCTCTGCCATCTCTGATCTCTTCATGGTCCCAGTATTGTTCCCTTGTTCCTGTTCTCTATTTTATCCTCCCTCAAACTCTATAGGTGATTTTGAAATGGTTAAAAGATCATGGAGAAAGGAATAAATTAGCAATCAGAAAAGTTAGCCTTCCCTTAAAATGGCATTTCTATTTATAGTACCTTTTGCAAGTTGCTAAATTCTTTAGCAGTGATTGAAATGTGTTTTGATTGACCAAACTGAACATATTTTTTCTCCAGATTTTCAGTTCAAGCTAAAAAATATGGAAGCAATATTTTTCATCTTGTTTCTTCACCACTCTAGCATTTCTGGAGGTAGGGGAAAAGCACAAAAAAAGAGAACCTGTTTTTCACTCAGGGCTAAAACATACCATAAGCTCTGTGTGATACTCATTTGTGACACTGCTCCTGTTGCAGCTGTATCTGGATTTCTTGTTCCACTGGAAACCAGTCATGGAGCAGAAAAGCAAAAGATGGTCTGCTCTTAGCATAAATACCAAATTTTTGGCTGAGTGTGCTTGGTGCCAATGAGGCTTAAAGAAAATTGAATTGTGAAGGTTTTTAATTGAATTCTTTTTTTCACTGGTTTAATCTACTATTGTCTTTTTTTGGCGATGAAGTGGCAAAGCAGAGAGAGCCGAGCCTTGCTTTCAGCATCAGGTTTAAAGTGGACCCATTGAGTGAAAGCATTTTTTAAGCTATGAAATCATGAAACGTGACATCAGTGCATTGTCTTAACCTGAATGACTTCATTAGAAACCAGGTTGAGCTGTACAATTACATCCCGAAGTCAGACATATCCAAAGCATTTGGTCTTTGTTCAGAAGACCCCTGACCAGTGTCTTACTGTGGTGGGATAGAGACTGAGTTTCTTTTGCCTGAAGACCTAGTTGTACTGATTAGCTCGTGTAATATTTTTTCTTAAAATGCAAAAAACCCTAACTTCCCAGCTTCAGAAACCTTTCCAATTTTTTCCTCCCTGTATGGGACAGATGACGGAAATATGTTTTGTATTTAATTTCTGTCTTGACCAGTTTTCAAAATAGTCTATTTCCAGTGTCCCATCTATGATACAACATCTGTAGGGAACGGAGCAGCTCTGGTGAGTCTCAGACATGAATCAGTCTGGGCATATTCTCTTTCCATATCTAAGACAGTCTGGCTGTACAATGCTAGAGGAGAACCTTGGGCTGCAATGAGGTCTCTTGATGCAGCTTTTAATCACCTGGAAAGGAAATCAAAGTAAAGAGATAAACTGGTCCATTTGTTTTCATTACAATTACTAGTTTTTACTACTCTGTGTAAACAAAGACCATAAATTTGGTGCTGGTAGACTTCTTTCTACTGAGTTCAGCCCCACAAGCTGTTGCACAAATATTTTGGCTCGAGACATAAGATTTATTTTTAGCTTCTTTAGTGTGGAGCTGTCAAGGGTGCCTTACCTGAATTGTGGTTTCCAGGCAGCTTGTGACAAGAGAAGAAAAGGATAAGCTCTTTTTTTTCCATTATTTAGGGCTCCAGAAGCACTTCCATGTTTCAGATCTCGGTACCACTGAAACCCTGCCTTGCAAGGTGGCAAGGATAGGCAACTCCCTTGGAGGAGTTGGAAAGAACAAGCACAGACAGTCCTTGAGGTGGTTATCAGCTTGAAGGTGATGTGAGCCTTTGTGTCCCTAATGGTAACTCTTGACACTCCAGGGATGTTTCACTGAGGCCCAGACTGAGGAGAATAGTGGAAAAGAAGAAAGAGAGGAATACCCCAAAATTTTCTTCCAATGCAGCCTTTTCTGCCATGGGTAATAAAGCCACTTCCATGGCAAAGGTTGCTCCTGACCTGGTTTCAGCCACACAACTGAAGTATTTTAGGCTTGAGTCCTGTACCTACAGTGCTGCAAGTAACATGCCCTGCCTCCCAGGAGAACCTGAGAAAGGGGTTTCCATGCACCCCATGGTTTAAACGTTACACTGGTGCTGTGAAAGGGAGAGGTATCCATCTGTCCTTAAAACAAGTGAAGAAGTGATAAAGAAGTAGGGCATGTTCCTGGGATACCAATAGCTGTCTTCATGGCTGTACTGAATCTATCCCGTGTTCAAGTGGCTGCTGTCAGACATGGTTTATCTGTTCTGTACTCTAGAGACTGAAAAGTATTGTTAATTTTTCCTCCAGTTCATTTTCCTTCTAGGAATGACCTTTCTGAAATATTAATCATGACACCTTTCTTCTTTTTCAATTTCATTTGTAACACAGAAGTGTAGAGAAAAGATACACCTTGAGTTTTCTGAGAATTTGCAACTTTTTCTGAGCCTTTAATTTTTTTCTAGTGCTGATGGTTTTTGTCCTTCAGTAAAGAAAATTTAAGACCCTGCAACAGACTTTCTTTTCTGAGTTATCCTTTGCATGCAGTCCAATTTCCTACAGAAATGTTGACCTAATTTTATTTTTTTCTGCCCCGGTTTGAGTTTTTGGCAGGAACCCTCCACACATCTTGTAGATTTTTCCCACCAGCTCTGGCTGAGAAGGTGCTAGTTGTCTTTGTGCTTTTCTGGGATCAGAGCCATCTTTTCATGTAAGCAATCTGAGCTACTGCTTGGGATCGTGCTCTTCTGAGGCCAAGCAGGCCAGGCTAATCTGACCCTCCTCTCCCATAATGTGTCAGCTGCTGCCAAGTTATTCCCACTAGACCCACTCTCACCCTGATGCATTTATTTTGAATACATCTTTCCATCATCAGCTGTATGTATTGTCTGGAGGAAGTATATTTTTTTGTCTAATAAATGAATTGTTCCTCCAAATGAATGTAATGCAGCTTATCCTCCTCACTTTATCTGACATCGTTTGCGCTCTTGGATGACTGGCAGGCAGAAAACTATGGAGTGTCTCACCAGATGTTTTCTCTAGCCAATAGACCTGATTTCATAGCAAGAAATAATATTTGATTTTATTTGCTTACTGGCTTTCGTGTAGGTATGTGTCTTTGATGTATGTTCCTTCTTACATTATGTATACATGAAAGTCTAAATATAAATATCAAAGCTCTCTGAATTTCTTTAGTCTGTTTTCTATTGCTTTTCAGTCTATAAGTGACATCTATACATGCTTCTTGCAGTGATGGAGTGTACCCAAGATATTGTATGCTTGGTCTTTCTTGGGCTTGCCTTCAAACTTCATTCTTCTGTGTGCTTCCCCCATGAAGCCCAAGCAGGTCATGAAATCCATCTCAGCCAGATCATGTGTCTCTGGTGGGGTTATCTCCTTCTGCACTAGTCACTGTGAGCTTTTTTAGTGTCTGTCACGAGAGGTAGAAGATTCTAAAGCTTAAAAAATGAGCAGTTTTAGAAGTTTCTTGCCTATCTAAAAATGAGCCTTGGTGACTAGCTTGGATATGGATACTAACATCAGGGGGTTGAGTCTCTTCCTGTGTTTCCTTCTTTGCTTGTTCTTCTCCTCTCTTACCATAACTGGAATTGAAACAGACCAGTTTCTCATGCTGTTCCAGTTCTGAGAAGCTTTACTTTTCCAGAAAACCTAAAACTTTTTTTTTTTCCCTAGCTCTCCTTGGTAAGATAAACAAAACACCCAAACCAAATTACCCACAACCCTGAACAAGATCTTCCAAGCCAGCCAACATGATGTGTCACCCTGTAGTTTGTACTGGAGAATTGCAACAGCATTTTGCATATGAAACACTGTGTATCTATAGCTCCTTTCTTTACAGTTCTGTAGTTCTGAATGTGTTTCTGGCAGGTTGCTTGTGTTTGTGGCGCAGAATCTGACACCAGGGATAAAGCTCCTTCTTTAAGGGATTTGCCAATTTACTTGGAAATATGCTGGTGTGAAATAAAATGTTGCCACTGTTCTTAGAGTTTGAAGACGAAGCATTCTGCCTGTGGTACATAAAATCCTTATGATTCAGATTTGTGCTAAGAAAAACAAGCAGGAGTTAAGGTCTGGCCTGTAGTGAAACAAAGTTGGGTATCACTGGGGCTGCCAACGTCTTTCCTTGCACAGATTGTGTTCTTGGTGAGCTGCACGGCTGTGTTGGTGGATGTGATATGTTTCGTGCTAGCTATGTTTGCTAGTGCTTTGCTACTCCCCTTGAGTGGGGAGTATCGTGATGCTGTTTGGATAAATATTTGCCATTTACCTTTTTGATGGTACAGCCTTTCCTGTTGTAAGTGATAGGTCTGACTATAGAATCCTGAGTAGAGGCAGAGTCAGATCCTCTGCATGCCACTCTTTAGCTGCATCAGGAGACAAGACAGCCCAGACAAACACAAAGACCCATAATGGTCTTAATTTTTCAGTCACCAAAGTCAAATAACAGAGGAGGTTGCAGAAGGGCCATACCCTCACAATACCACCCCCACGGTACACTGGAGTCCACCCCTCTCAAAGCAATGTGTTGGAGTGCTCCGGGAAGTGGAAATTCCAGAGATGTTTACTTGTCACTAAAGAGCCAGAGCAGAGCTTTAAAATGGGAACATCTTGGCACCATACCTACAGCATTTTTTTTCTTTGCTTAGTATTCAGCCTTAGGACAAATTCATTTATATTGAATTCCGTTGTACTTGCCGCTAAATTTGTTGTCTTTTCTAAAGCTTGTCTTCTCTTGTGAAGGGAGATAAACAAAAAGTATATGTATATATTCAATTTTAATGCATACTAGAAATCACTTTATTGTATGTTTTATTTATTTATTCAACACTAACCTTTGCATTTGCATCTGTAAATAATACTATAAAACTGAACTGGGCCAGAGAGGCCTTTTAGGGATTTGTTCTGTCATACTGCTTTAAGACTCAGTCATCAGGTTAAAATTTGAAGTGGATGCCCAGAGTAAGTAGGTGAAAAATAAATAAAAATTATTGAAATTAATAATATTCTCTTTATCTCTTTATCTGAAATCACATAAAGGCTGCAAGTTCAGTTTAATTCTTCTGACATCAGTCACCTGAGCTTTAAAGAGAAAAGAAAGAAAAAAACCCCGACCAGTAGCTGGTCTCTGGTTTTTAACTTGATACAGAGTGGGATGCTCCCTGAAAGAGACACTGAGAGACATGAGTGGTTGAAAGGGATTATGCTTCATGTCACTGAGCTTTCTGTAGCTACTGCTGTTATGCTGCTGTAGAAGAAAAGGAAATGCCAGGGGCAAAAGATAAAAGAGAATCGAAGGAAATGGCTCTATGTAGTTAATCCTTCCCTCTCATGGTGAGAATAGTTAATCCATTGCAGAATACAATCAGGATGCTAGACCCACTTGGACTCGCTTGTGAGCATGACTTAAGTGGGACTAAGTTGCCTGAAGCCTGGCTAACTTGCACCTGTAGCCAAAACATGCAAAGGATAACCAAGTTGTTTGACACAACTGATGCAACTCAGTCCGTGCTGAGGTGCTTGTATGTGCAAATCATGTCCAGTGACTCAAGGAATATTCCTGACAGGAATTGTGCTAAAGGCTGGGCAGAGCTGTAGCACTGTAGAATTTTGACTTTGGAGTGTGGATTCTCAGTTATTGTTTTTAAAAACCTGTGTGTTCTGAGAATTAGTTATCTTGATATTGATGCTGACTTCATAAGCCTAATCTCAAATTTGGACAAGTAATTTTCTTTTCCTGGCTCCTTTAAAAGAGACAAGTGATGCTTTGTTGCTTTATTTTATGTCTACACAGAATTTCTTTTGGGGCAGAGGACTCTATCATATTTTTTAGACAATCACCTGAAAAGCAGAGGAAGTCTGGTTGTGGACTTGTAGTGCAGTATGTTACCCTATCTAGAGACGGTGCTAAAGAAATATGGCCAAATTAGAATATTCAGATAATATTTGATCTCCTGAAAAACATGGGGTAGAAAATCTTTCTTAATATTTCTTACAAGCTTAGTGGTGTTGCCTAAAGTTTACATAATTGGAGCCCTTTTTGACATGAAGATTGAAGGATGCCTGCTTCCATATCTTTCCTCCATATGTGTTTTACTGGCACTTGAGCTGTTACTGGCCAGACTGGCATTCCTGTTGGCAAAAATGCAAAGGCCTGATTCTTTTGTCTTTACACATAACAGTTGCATTAGATTCTTGATGGGGTCTGAATTTCAGTTTCTGACTTTCTTTTGCTGACTATACAGTGATTTGGTTGTGTAGTTGAGTACAAACATAGCAAGAATTAATTAACTGCCTCAGGCTTTGGACACTGCTCAAACAGCCTTTTCCAATCATCTTTCTAAATTGATCTATGGTCCAGCTCAGATGTGGCTGCTGCCTCTCTGTGGTCAAAGATGCTGCCTGTTCAAGAAGTTAATATTCAGTGTGAGCACATGTGGTTTATCTTCCCAGTCACTCTTAGCCATCCATCACAGTGGTGCTACAGGACATATCACTAGGTTGTGAACTCTTCCAATCTGAACATGGACCTGCCTCCAATTTGCAAATCCAGTTACTCAAATCAAATGCAATGCAGAATCTTGTGCTCAAATGATATCATTTTCCCATTAGGGACTTAAATTTGGCTGTTACAAACATTGAAGTTTTTTCAGTTCCCTTATCTACCTCCTTAGCTGGCAATCAACCCTTGTTTTGTTAAGCCAGAATATATATCAGATGAAATTTATTTGAAATTCTAATCAAAATGCTGCCTGATATTTAGTTCTCTGTGATCTAGTGGTAAAGCATAGTAGTTATTTCTCAAAGCATATTTTTTTCTCTGAAGAACCAAATTTGCTCATAGTTGGAGAAAAGGAGCTTACATATGTTTTGATTGTGAGAGGATGCATTATGGGTAAGAAAATAATTACATGGAGAATGGTGTTTGTGGTATTAAGCAGAATATATATGAAGCAAACATATGTCTGAAACTCAGCATGGAGTTGCATGGAAATTTCGTTACATTACAGCTGTGTTGTTTCTTAACAGAAAGACTAAAAAAAAATCATTCTATTGAAAATTTGGCTTCCAAGAAGTCATGCCACTATCTTTGGTGTTTAATGACCAGGTTGATTTCTAACTTACCTGAAAATTTAGACCTCATTCTCAATATTAGAAAATATAAATTAGGAGCCATTTACTTTTCAATACAGAAGAGATCTGATTCATTCCATAAAAACAAGTAATGGCATGACCTTGAGGATAGAGTCACTACCTCATCAGAGTCATGTTGACTAATCTGATTTGTCTCTCATTCTATTTGATACTAGGAACTCACATGTCACCTGCTTCCTATTAAACAAAAGAAGCCAGGAGAACAGCCAGCTTTGTTATATGGCAGTCATAGTGAATGTGTTGACAGCTGAAATTTGGAAGGACAAAGTTGTTTGACAAGGTTTGGGAAGAGACAACCTGCTTTTGATTCTCTGGAGCCCAGTGTGATTTAAGAGTAAAGGGAAGACATTAGCCTCCCCTGCTGAGGGTGATCAATAATTGTGTATAATTATTGTGAACCATCCATTCAAGTTCTTTAATCTGAGCTGATTTGAATACTTTATCTAGCAACAGTCTTCTTTCTTTTTCCTCAAAGTTTATTCTTTCTCACTCTCTCTTTCTGTCTTCCAGCTGTACAGCTCCATGGACTTTGGAAGAAAATGGCAGCTCATGCATGAGCGGGTCACTCCAAACAGGTTTTACTGGTGAGTTGGGGCCACTGGCTTGGCTTGCTTTGGGTGGGTCATGGAGGGGAGAAGGGCATCTAACTTGAAGGGATTGGTTACTTTATCTGAACATGAAGTATACCCTTGGTTTTGTTCATCATCAATGCTATAAATTCAGTCCATAGAACACACCTTGCGGTGCAATAGTCTGTGTTTGTACTTCTTGTCTGATAAAATGTGGTGTCTTTTACAGAGAAGTACAAGTCTTTTGATAATTGCAGAAGTCATGCTTCTTCATTGTACTCCTGCCTAGAGTAACACAGAGGAGCTGTCCAGTGCCTCAGTGACAAACCTGTGACCATTAGACTTCCTATTTTTCAGCCCTTCAGAGAGTTACTTTACCCTAGAACACAGTCTTTGTGCAGAGCCAGCCGCTCTGACCAGTCTCCTTATGCAATCTTGGTGAGAAGGGATGATTCACTCTGCTTTAAATCACTCTCTGAGGAGCCAGTTTTATTATAGTGACTAGTGAAAGCCCAAGATCTGCAGTTTGCTAAAAATCTGCTTTGTGACTCAATTCCTTCTCAATTCCCAAGTGTCAACCTCTCAAATTGGAAGAGTGTCTTAAAATCAGATGATGAAACAAATTTAGTTCCTATCTCCAGGCTCAGCCATCTCAGATGCATATTTTCCAAACTTCTCTTCACCATGTGAAGGCTCAAGAATTGACTTTTAGAGAGAAAAAGAAAAGTGTAGTTCTTCCATAGTTGAATTTAGGATTTGGGGCTTGAATCAGATTCTTAATGCTGTACTTACTATATGCCAGATGATGGGGTGTGTGTGAATGTGTAGAAGTGCTGATTTACAGAATCTGTGCATAGCTAAAAAAAGTGTCTGGTCCTTAAGACCCAAAAAGATTGTAATATTAAGGAACCAGAGGGTCACATTTTGGATGGTTAAAAATTAAAAGGACTTGGAAAACTTAAACATTTACCCCCAATTACAAAGCATGATGCATATCTATGTCTAGATCTATATATCTTAGAGTCAAATTCTTGTAGAAATTTTTGCACCTCATTGATAGCCCTTGGAATCCAGGCACAAAATATCTATAGATTGTATTTTCAGTATTTCCACACCTTGGAGGTAGACTCCTCATTTCAAATTATCTACATTCTTCTGGAAATCTCTGTAAACCTCTTTAGACTCCAACATTTAAAAATTGGCTTTTTGGCATCAGGTCTAGAGATTTCCCTTAGTGTCCATGAGGAATCTGGACAGTGTGAGAAGGTTTTGAACACTGAGGAAAGGAAGTTTTAAGGTTCCTAAGTCACACAGACCTGCAAAATATATCAAAGGTCTAGAACTTTGTCTGTCCATGTTACAGACAGACTGACAGACTGGCTTAATTCTTTCAAATACAGAGTTTCTCAAGGGGACCTGTGTTTTCTGTCCAATCAGCTAAAAAGCTGTGAATATCCCCTGTCCATCTGTCTTTGGAGTCCCTGCCTATGTTTGCTGAGCAGACATTGAGCATCACCATCCTGAGCAGGGGACAGAGGACAATTCCGTAATGTAGGAAAGGAAGTTGTTTTTCTTTCCTGGTTCTGGTGGCAGGTGAATGATTGACCTAACTATCAAAAATCCTTTGATCTCACTATTCATGCTGGGTGCACATGACAAAGGCGAGTGTAGATCCTCTCCATGTGTATCCTTCTGTGGAGCAGAATAGCTGGTCCTTGGAATAATTTTAACCTATCCTTCAAATAACACAAGTGAGCTTAGGGGAGAGGCTTTCTTGGAGGATAAGGTGCAAGGGCTAAGCTGACTTGGGAAGAAAAGCAGAACCTCTTTTTAAAGGACAGGTTGTGATGTTGTGCCTTATTTTCTTCTTCCATATAATAATGGTTAATGGAAATTGCTTGTTTGTCCATTTGACACCCAAATGTGTATTGTTTCCCACAGTCTACATCATTTTTCATTGTCTTTTGCTGCATGGTTTGAACACTGTTTTTTAGCAGTGCATTATATAATGTCTGTGTTTCAGGTGCCTTTTTCTCAGGAAATGTACAAGTCTTCTATAGTTAAAAATCATAAGACATAGACTTAGAAATCTTTATTCCACTCAGAAACAGCGAGTCCCACAGAGAATAAGCTTCCCAAGAGAGTGAATTAGGTTTTTCCCAGAGTGGGAGGGATTTGAAACAATCCATAGTGCAGGTATAAGAGGTATTGAAATTGTGGAATATAATAACTCTCCTTAGCTGATTTTTTTCTCCTTTTCTTTCCCTTTAAAGCTTCAAACTGTGATGGCTTGCAAGTTCTGGCTTGTAAGATCTTTACAGAAAAAAAATGCAAAAAACCATTTTAGCCTCCGAAATTTGTTGATTTCTTTTTAGTGCACTAAAAGAGAGAAAAGTGTAATAGAAAAGAGAGAATAGCTGTAAGTTTCAGAGGGACATAAGCCACTACTCTGTGAAGCTCAGAGAATCATAAAATAGTATAGGTTGGAAAGGACCTGGAAAATCATCTAGTTCCAACTTCCCTGCCAGGGCCAAGGGCACCTTCCATTAGACCATGTTGCTCAAAGCTCCATCCAGCCTGACCTTGAGCACTGCCAGAAATGGGACATCTGTGACTCCTCTGGGCAACCTGTTCAATTGCCTCATCAGCTTCACAATAAAGAACTTATTTCCATTATCTATTCTAAACCTACCATCTTTAAATTGAAAGCCACTACTCTTGTCCTATTTCTACATGTTCTTGTAAAAGCTCCCTCTCTTTAACTACTGAGAGGTGCTGTAAGTTCTCCTGGAGCCATGAGGTTCACACAGACTCACCTCTCGAGTTTGTCAGTCTCTCTCTGGATGCCCTCCCTTCCCTCTGGTGTGTCAGGTGCAGCTCTCAGCTTGCCTGTGGTAAGCTTGCCTTTCCATGTCACCAGCCTATCACTGTCCCTGTCATCAGTCTATCAAATACTACATTATTGAACCTCTGAATTAAAACTTCCATGAAAGTTGAAATAGTAATGATAGGGAGATGTCAAAATGAGATAAGCTGCTCTTTTGTGCTGCTCTGCATTGTTCATTAGCAGAGGCTCAGGTAAGCACCCTTCATGAAATGGGATGGTTTCCATCTGATTGGAATGCAGCTGGCTTTATCTGGGGCAGGCTTTGCTGAATGTGTTTGCCTTCAAAACATGGCTTTCATCTCTCAGGCTGCTTTGAATGGGCTTGTGAAGACTCTAAACTTCGCCTGGTTCATGTGATCAGTCAACATGACAAGAAGAGGTCTTACTTTTCTCTCCGAGATATTTCTGAATAATTATACCTTCTCTGAGAGACCTCACACATAGAGACCTTAAGGCCAGGAGAGAATCATGATTGCTTCAGACCTTGTGAGACTGGGATGTGAATTTTCCTCAGCAGAGTAAGCACAACCTCTCTGTTACTCACGGACACACAAGTCACTCTGCGCATTTTTTGGTGTAGCTCTAGCAGACAGCATCTGTGATGGCTCTCTGGTCAAAAACAAAGCCCTAAGCTCCAATCTCAACTTGTGGCATTGTATCCTGGCTCTTGCTTGCAGCTTCTTTCCTTAGTCATAGCTGTTGGTGCTACTCACTGGTTTGTAGTTTTGTGTTCTCATTCATTATGGATGTCACATGTCTAACTGTTCATGGGACATCTCTCATGGGTTCCTGAGCCTGCTCAAAGTTTGTGCATGAGCTGAGATTCACCCCTGGGCCACTCACAGTTATAAAAATCCCTAGGATTTGAGTTCTCTACTTTGGTAGTAGTGATTCATTTGTTAACTACACCCACTGATGACAGTGGCAGAGCTTGAACAGAATGTGTTACTTGATGTGTGTACAGGCATCCAGATTTGGCTCCCACGTGCCTTGGCCTCAGATTTTAATAACTTAGGATCCTGTAAGACTGGAAATAGCGAGTTTACGCTAATGTGATGCAGAAATTCCAAGATCAATCAAGATAACTGAAACCAGCATGGGTGCAAAGTTTGTTAAAATCCTACTCAATGTTCTTTTCTTTCAGAACACATTTCTGCAGCTCCCTCTGGGCCCTGTTCATTTTATATCACTATAACTTAGACACCTGTGCTGCCATGTGGAGGATATGAAAAAATAAAGCCCGTATTTTGTACCGTAGAAATGCTGGGGAAGCTTCCTTGCCTGTAAAACACATGGTCTGTTCTGCTGACTAAATACTGTTGCTCTCCTGATAAAGAATCATAGGACTTGAATTGTCCTTAAGTTGTTTTTTTTTACTACCTCTGCCTTTTCCTGCAGCAGCACAATGGGACCAAGCAGGTGGGCAGGATGGGTTGGTTACTGGAGCATTCACCCAGCACTTTGCTGGACCCAGCTTTTCCTTGTCACCTTGTGTGGCTCCAGCTGACTTTGCCTTGTTACCCTGTGGGAGACTGGGATAGGAGAGCACCTTGATGACTGTAGTGGGTGAAGTACTCAAATAGAGTAATATGAAGTGCTACAGCAGTAGATTAAAAGCACCAGAGGGTACAAGAGAATGAAAAGATGCTTTAGTGGCATATGAAATCCTTTTATCATCTTATGGTTTAATTCTTTCAAATACAGAGTTTCTCAAGGGGACCTGTGTTTTCTGTCCAATCAGCTAAACAGCTGTGAATATCCTCTGTCCATCTGTCTTTGGAGGCCCTGCTCTGTTTGCTGGGCAGACATGAGGATCACCATCCTGAGCAGAGGATAGCACTAGATATTCCTTTGGACACCAACACCCTTTCTTAGTGTCTCCCCAGGCTTTTCTTTTTTTGGAGAACACATTCCTGTTTCCCGCCTTATGTCATCCCTGAGGCATATGAAGTGGTGGATGTGGAACCATTTTCCTTGGTGTGGTTTTGTGGGGTTTTTTTGTTTGTTTTGTTTGTTTGTTTGTTTGTTTGTTGTTGTTAGTTTTTTGTTTTTTGTTAGTTTTTTTGGGGGGGTTTGCTTTTTTTGTTTTTGTTTTTTGGGTTTTTAATTTTTTGTGGTTTTGTTGGGGTTTTTTTGCCTGTTACAGCTAGATATTTCCCTTCTCATTTATTTTTTACTCATGCTCTCTGGGGCTGTGGGTGATTCTCTCAAAGCCTGGGAGCAGGAAAGTGGGGAATACCCATTTTCATGGAAGAGGAGGAGAAATCTGTGCAGAATTTCTGATGCCTCTGGTACTTCTGATGCTTGGAGCTCTGAAGTCAGTGTGCAGCATGAGTCTAGTCAGTAAAAGCCACTGAAATACACACTGGTCATGAAAGTTGGACAGATAAGACCAACAAGGCAGGAAAGGAGAGAGGAGAAAAATCGGACGTGCACTAGCATGGCTTCAAGGAGCAGCATTTGTATTTGCAAGTATAAAAATTAGTTGCATCAAGCAGTTCTCAAATACATTACTGATTCCCTCAAAAAATCTCCCCATAATTTAATTTTTTCTCTTTTTTCCATGCTAATCAACCAGATTTATGTTTTGTTTTGTGATTTATTTTTTTTTGCATCTATGAATGCCAGCCACACTCACTTGATCTCTGAGAGTTAAAAATCGTGAGAAGGGAACACTTTCACTGAAAGAAAGAAAGAGGCTTTGTGTCCACTAACTTAGGCTTTGCTTTGGAGTTAAAGGTTTTCTGTCACAATTGTTTGAGGAATGAGACAACAAATTTTGTCATTCAAGGGCAAGGTTTTCAGTCTTTTTTGTAATTTTGGGTAAGAAAAGGTGATAAAATGTATCAGCCAGTGTATTTCTTTTTAGTTGCAGGCTGAATTTCAGGATGACTTTAGTGAAGGCTGGTTTGGATATCTGAGAGTAGTGTGGCAGAAGTTAAGGGGCTTGCCTCAGTTTTTCTAAAGGTTATTGTCTGGGTTTGTATCTACCTTCACAGAGATGTTTGTGTCTGTTTTTATTTCTTCATTGTGACAGCACTGATATTTCCTCATTCCAGTGCCAATTTTGGTCCATGCAGACTGTTTCAGCAGCAGTTCCAGCAGTGACCTTTGGATACAGCTGACATTACCTTTACTTGCCTAGTTTGTCAGCAGAGAGATGGTTAGTCAAATATGTGCCTGCCTCTCCTGTAAATCCCGCTAATCATTAACTGCCAGATGGTGTCATTGCACAGTGCTGGGGAAACATTGCCTGATTTTTTACAGCCAAGTTTAGTGTTAGGAAAACATAGTCTTGTAAATGTCAAATTGACTCTTAAATAATCCTACATTAGAGTTTTTCAGGATTCAAACCATACCATACATGGAGCTATGGATAAAGGAATGACTCCAGTTTGGACACCTACGAGCATCACCAAGGCACTTACCCAGTGCCTATTACTGGAGCCTCCCTTGGGCTAATGACTCATTTGGCTCTGGAAAGGGACTTACTTCCCATGCCCCGTGGGCAGAAACACCCGGGGAAGGTTTTTCTCCTGGAGAGTAAAGTAACATAAATCTGGTATGTGTTACTCAAGCCACCATGACCATGAATTGTACTAAGCTGAGGACAGCATTTTCAAACTCTAGCCTCAAGCTCTGTAATAAGATTTCAGGAGAGATGAGAATTTCTCATAAATTCTTGGTATATATTGAAAGATTTCCTTGCAAGGTCACTTTAGTTAATTAAAGACCACAACACCATGGTGATAATAAGCCTAATTTTTTTTTCCTTTTCAGTAAAAAATGGGCAAAGTGAAACTGTCAGGCTAGGTATTTTATTTCATTTTGTGTGCCTACAATTAATGCCATAGGCACTATAGATATTTAGTGTCTCCAAATGTTAGGTTGTGGGTGACTAACTTGTGATTACACAGTAGCTCAGTGACAGAGATATAAATGGAATCTGAATATAGAGGTGGATACTTTTGATTGGCTGAAATAGTGTTTGTTTTTGTTGGAAAAGTTCCAAGTTAATAAAGGTATTTCAGAATTCATGGCAACATTATCAAAATATTTCTCTCAGAAATTAAAGGAAGGAATATTTTGAAATATTTGACAGTTTTTGGATGGTCTTTTTAAGTAATCTTAAAATTTGACTAAAAGTTCATTTTGCAATATATGATTTTAAAATTAAAGCAGGGAAAGAATCCAGTCTGAAACAAAGTGTGTGATAATTTTTCCTAATTATAATCCTATCCTGATTTTGAGCTACAGATTGGTAAGTGCTCTTCCAGGGACATTGTGATAGATTTTATGGGTATCTAAGAGAATAAAAACCTAAATGACCCTAAGAACAGGAAAATCCTTCACTTTCTATCTCTGGGAAATGCTGCAGGACTGTTTTATAGACACACAGATCCCACGAGTTCCATTAGTGCCTCTGGTCAGTGTAATGTTCAGACTGCTGTTCCCCTTTCTGGCACAGCCCATGTTCCTTTTTAAACAAGTTGGTGAGAGATCGACAGAAATAGTTGGATGTGGGAATGCATCTTTGTAGAAGGTGGAAAAAACCCATAGTACAATACTGGAGAAATATTACAGACTATTTCTGGTTTACCTGGGACTAAAACCAAAGATATTTGGAGGTTTGGTATATGTTTATCCTGACTGATGACTTTATATCACAAAGCAAATTTGTGAGTTAGAACTAATCTCTTGTACTATGAATGTAAGCTCTAACTTGTAACTGATGGATGCTTTAGTATTGTGTGGTGCCCCTCTCCTTACTGCCTGCTTTCCTAGGAAAATAAGTGTTTGACATTTTTATGAAGTCCTGTGGATGTCATGCTAATCAGGCTGCCTAGGCTCAAAGCTCTTTTAATGAGGAAAAAAAAAGAAAAACATACTAAGAGCATTCTGACTAGAAGGATTGTGTGTGATTGTGTGATTTTGAAGGGAAATAATTTTAAGTACTTTAAATTCTCCTTTAAAACCCATGAACTGCATAATAAGTGAACCCTAAGTGAAGTGCTGCATGATAAAGTGTCACATTGTGTATATACCTCTGTAATTCTGGCTGCTCTCACAGCAAGAATGAGTTCTTTCAATGAAAGGTATATCCTTTGGAAGGGCAATTTTGGAATAAGTTGTCTTTGAATGACTTCTCTTTCTAACCACCTCCTTTTTCTGTCTGACCTCTTTTTGCTTGAGAAACACAACATACCTTGCAGAAGGAAGAACTATCCCTCTCCACTAATGTAATGGTGGATGTCCTTACATAAATACCAGCAAGCTTTTAGAATTTGTGATTTGTTATGATTTTAGTACAATTTGTGATGTTTGCCACATTTATGTCTTTAATCTTCTGTGGCTGGAAGTTATTTTTTTCCTTAAGGCCTCAAAAAATAAGGGCTAAAATATTTCTGCTTATTTGGCTTAAATCTAATGCCTACCACTACATGTCACCTGTTGCACTGCAGTTAGTGTTTTCAGCCATCAAAAATCCTTTGGCTTTGGTCTCTCATCTGTCAGGTGTCTGTATCTCCCAGGAGCCAATCTCTTCTCTTACCTCTCCCATTGCTGATCTTGGATAATTTTATAATTATACTATGATTTTATAATTATAATTTTACTCTCTTTGACTGAGTGTCTGAGACTGAAGCAGACTAGATGAACCACTAGTAAGAAAGACCAGGAATGCTTTAAGGAAGAGTTTGTTGAATATTTTTCCCAGTTTGTATTGATCCCTGGAGTGGGTCCCAGTGCTGTGTCTGTCTGAAGAGCACAGGTGGGAGGATCTATGTTCTTCTCCTGCAAGAAGGTAACAAATAAGATCAAAACCCATCAAAACAAATAAGTCCAAACCCCATCACTGTGTTTCAATGGCCGGTGTTGGAAGCTGAAATGCTCTACTGCTGACTCATGTAGTCTGCCTGGCCTGACTTCATCCTGGCTCTCCTGATGCATGTGAACTCAGACACAAATTAATTCCAACCTGTCAGGAACAGTCCCAGAGTAATTCTTTGTGACTCTTTGTAGGAAGCATTGATGAAAGCCAGGCCTCTAATTAATATACTGAATAATGCATCCCTCTGAGGCATATGGGGATCTCCCATACTGTCATAGCTTGGCAAAGCTAATCAAAAGCCGGGTTGCCAGGCTTAAAGTAGCATCATATTTTGTGCATTCTGGCTAGCAAGGAATAGTCTCCCACTTTTTAATTTTTTTTTGGGGGGGTGGAATTTGGCTTAGGTTTTGACCTTTGTTGTATATCATACTAATCTCTCCATTTCTGGGAAAATGGATGAATTCTCAGTGTGGGGGAAAATCCCTCTTGTTTTCAGATGACTGAAAGATAAACATTTGGGAATTCTTTTAAAATCACTACTTTTCTGAGATGTTTAGGAATTCCCTTTTCACATACTCTGATTACAAACATAATTTTCTGACTATTTCATTCAATAGCAAAACACCTACAGGCATCCGCAGTGAGCATCTTTTCTGGATCCATCCTCCCTTTGCCCCAGACCTCATCTCCAATGGCCCAGTTGATTTTGAGAAATGCCCCTTTACATCTCTTGTTTCTTTACAGCAGCTGGGGCTGGAAGCATCGTTGCAGTGGAGGAAGATGCAATCTAATAGAGGATTTGTCCTCAGCGAGTACATCAGCACTATCAGGGACCATTTTTACTTGAAACTAGATACCTCAAAATTCTTCAGAGAGATTTTCTCAAAAAGAATCAGGCAGGACCCAGGTAAATTCCAGTTCATTTCCCTGAACTGGCTTCAGCTGCTGACCCTTTGGATTTGCCTGGCATTAAGCTGAACAAAACCAGTTGTTTTATTTAACAGAAGAAGTTGAGCCCATGCTGTGCAAAAAGAATAGTCTTATCATGGCAAAACAGACAAGATATTTCTGCATTAATTTAAATGTGAACCATTTGTGTTGCTCAATAACAACCATTAAAGATAAGGAGGTCCGTTTTTATGCATTCTGCTTGTTGTAAATTAACAAACTCTCTTAAAACGACAATTCATCAGCAGTTATATGACGCAGAATTCATTTTCGGCAAGAGAAGAAAATGAAACTCCCATCCTTTCATTCTCTGGCATTCCCCTGAGTCTCCTCTGTAGAATGAGATGAGTTTAATTTTGCTATTGTTAAGCACAGTGAGCATGAAGCTACATCAGAATGTAAGAGCAGGAAGGAGCATCTTATTAGCTGCATTACAGGTTCTTTTAAATAGTGTTGATTCAGTAACTTGTGTCTTGCCGATCATATAGAGAACAAGGATGAAAAGCCAGTGAGTGATGCTGTTTCACTTGCATATTAGTAGTGAGTTAATTGGAATAGGACATAGCCATGGTTATCGTAGCTCTGTAATTATCTTGCAAGATTGTTCTCCATTGGGCAGAAGGCAATAAAAATGAGAGGTAGACACATTTCCATGTTTAGTGGAATATCAGAAGTTCTGTAGCTGAGTCTGAGAGAGAAACATACTCACCTGTGTCTGCCAGCAAGTACTTAGGAAATAATAAATACCTGTAGACTTCAGAGCTGATTTCAGTAGATCTGGGTTTTCTCACATAGAAGAAAATGCTGCTTTTTATTGAAAATATAAAGAAAACCAAGCCAAAAGCTCTGTCATGTTTTTGGCCAAAGGGTACAGACAGATTCTTAGGTTTTGCTCACAGTATTTTTGGTTTTCAGGTTTTGATTGAAAATCTTTGAGTGAAGGAGACATGTTCCATTACAATATTGATTTTAGGAGCAATCTGTAATAGTGACTCCCTAAAGCCATTTCTAGATCTGCAGTAATTTCTCCAGAATTCTTTTTTTTTCTTTCTACAAATCATTAGATTTGAACAATGTGCTGGCACTTTGGAATTCGCCTTGAGGATAGAAACCAGAAGAGCATTACTTTTCATTTGGCCTTGTACTTCTCTTTCCTTTTATTGCTCCTCTGTAACAACAGATTAAGAACCCAGCAAAGAGAAGCTCTTGATTTACCTACAGCTTGACCATACACCTTTGCTTCTTGACATGACTCCCACTGCAGCATTCTGCCCTGAGCATTCTCACTTGACCAGGGCAATACTTTTGGGACGAGGATGCTTTGGGATGCTGCTGTTGTGAGGAGCTGGGAGTATGTCTAGTGCTCAGCCCCCTGGGCATCCTTGTCTCCTTGTTGTTTGTTCACCTGCCTACATTGGAGCAAAGGACCCACAGAAGATCTCTGGTTTCTCTGGTCTCTCCTGCTGCACTGTTGCTCTCTCACTGACAGAGACCTGCATGTGATTGTGTCTCTTTTATTCATCTCCATTCTGCTTGTGAGGGTGCTTCTGTCTCGGATGCAAACTTGTCATGAGACACTTGGTGATCTGCTGACCTCATAACACTGTTGCTTTTACAAATCAGAGCCACACCAACCTGTTGTTTCTACAGGCAGAGCCTGTCTTCAGATATCTGCCTGCTGCCAGAATCCTTTTTGTTTCCTGATTCTTTGTCTTTTCCTCCTGTGGTATTGAGACAAATGAGCATCTCACTCTCAGCAGCTAATTGAGTGTGATTTTTTGGGGGCAAGGAGACACATTGATGCATTTATGCTTGCTGGTCCAGAACAGAGTAGTTCATTCTACTCTCTATTTCTTCTCCTTACCTTTGTTCTTCATTCCTTTCTTTCCCTCTTCCTTTTCTGGCTGATGGCTAAAAGTCAAAGAAGGAAATAAACCATTTGTTCTCTTCAGGTTAGTGTCTGAAATGCAGAGAAACAACTGTCACAAAAGGTTTGTGAAACAAATCTATTTTTTTCATATTGTTTTTTCCCCAAAGTGCATGAAATGAACCACAAATTCATTTCCAGAATATTAGATGTTATCCCATGGTGATTCTTCACAATATCCTGCAAAAGGGAATGTAGAGACTCATTCTTCCTTAATTAATACAATGTACAATGCTCTTAGGCATGTGAGGCTCATCAGCAAATCCTATACATATTGTCTGTGCCAACTTTCATACTGGCATCCCCTCTTTGGACAATTTAGGCTTTATTTTTATCCATCAACTGCTGCATTCATTTATTAAATGATGCTCTTGCTCTGAAGCTTTTTGGAGGTCTTTTATTGTGCCTAGGCCTCTGTTAATAGCTGAATCACTGAACCTTAGCATTTCAGGCATGTCATATTTACAACTGGAAAACGTTTGTACAAATGAGGCCAATTAAACACACAGTATCTGATAATCCTTATTTTGGTGTAAAATATTTCTTTAATGGGTCATGTTTAAGATACTTCTGCTAGGAAACAAACTTGGAAGAATATTACAAGTCCTACAAACATTTCCTTTGAAGGAGAGGAGTAAACCCAGTGAAATCTTTGGTTACAGGACTGCCAGGCTGAGTTGAGGGGTCTTTGAGCATGTACTTTGCTTTTCTAAAGTAATCCGAAGCAGGTCTGATTCATGTTTCATGAAAAAGCACAGCAATAGTCTATAGCAATTCCCCATGTACATGACTTTCAAAGGAGGGTAGCCAAGCACTGGGAAAACATTAATTAACTGGGCTTCATAATATAGTAGGCACTAAGCTAATTTTAAGCAAATGCAAAAATCCAAAAATATACTCTTATTCTTGTTTCCTAAAGGGACTTGAAATTTAGAATAATGAAAGTGAAATTGTCCTGCAAAAAAGTGACCCTTCCAGAAGAAGGCAAAACAGAATCAAACCCTTGTGTTGGAATGTGCTTAAAAGTTGCAGACCTCTAAACCTCAGGAAAATCCCCTCCCTCCTCTCTAGAAATGCCCTCTCTGAAGCAGCATTGTTGATGTTAGATGCATTTGGGGTAGGGAGCTGATGGTGTGTCGTGCACTCAGGCTTTGAGAGGCCTTCAGGACAGTGATGTCTTAACTTGATGAGCTGATGCTTCATTGCTTCCACCATATCCTGATGCTGGTACTGCTAGGACTTGGGAAAAAAAAAAAAAGGCTTCTTATTCAATTAGGATAAGGCCTAAACCCTCAGGACTGCCTTTGCATAGCCTGGATCAGCTGTACCCCGATTAGTCAGGAGCGGCACATCCAGCTCCTCAGCACCAGGACTGGGGCTGCACCTGGGAGCAGCCAGGGCTGGCTTGGCATAGCTGACACACTCCCTGCATGAGCCTCAGTCCCCATAAGGAGCTATTTCAAAGGCACCACTGGGAAGTTAGGATAGCACCTGGAGCACATGCCCTGCCTGTGTTACTGGTCCTTTCAAACCTTGACCAGGCTGTGAATAAGGATCTTTGGCCTCCTACCTGCAAAATTTTTCAAATATATTTCATGAGAATGTGGTTATATTCTTTGGGATTTATGGTATAGGTTTGGGAAAAATGCCACAGGACTTTAAAGGACTAAGACCTATGACCTGGATGAGAACTAGACACAGCCTTATTTGTGCATAGATTTTGGTGTTAGCATAAAGGGAGAAGAAAAAAATATTAACTAACAGCAGTTTTGCTGTTGCAAAATATACTTTAAAGGTATTCCCTGTTAATTTCTGTGATAAAAAGAGTACCTTCTTTTATGTACTGAGAAGAGAAAGAAATGATGCTTTGTGTAGCAGAGCCTGCTACCTTTAATGGATTCTCTGGTGGTGGTTTACATGGTTGAGCCTAAATGTCAGTTTTCCCCTCAAGGAAAGGATTGATTTGGACTTCTTTCCTCTTCTTGGTTCAGTTTATGCATAAAAGAACTGTGTGTAGAAACTTTGTGGTTCAGGGGCCTGTGATCCACTGAACTTACAGGGAAGGCACAGGTTTAGACATTTGGTATTAGTGGGGATGAGGTGCAGGGGGGCACATGCATGAATGCGCATATGGAAAGACGTGCAGATGCCATGAACACCTTGTTTTTGAGATACCATGCAGAAAACCTCCTTAAAATTGATTGGGACCATTTTAAAAAGGATTGGCTTTGCTGAAAAGAAATTAGCTGAGAATAAACACTTGGCAATTTTTTCCCTTATCTTGCAAGCTAAGTCTCACAACAATTACTTCTGCCGATGTCCAGGACTGCAGCATCACGGAAATTAGCACTGGAAAAGATGTAGAAAGCTCCGGGGACCGAGCTAAGACAGTTCCTTACAGTATCTTCCTGCCCAGCTTTTTTCCCAAGCTTCATTTGAAATATGCTGTGCAAGGAGGTTTTGCCCATAACTCTTCAGAGACCTCATCACATCTTAACACATCCAGCAGCGTCTCCCCTGGCTCAGACACACAGAATGATGCTGTATTTGTGTGTTTAATAAACACATTCTTTGCCCCAACAGTTCAATATTTATATAGCTCTTAACTATGGTAGTTTATGGTGGCTGGCCCAGGGTTGTGTGCAGGTTGGGTGTATGGGGGCTGTTAGGTGCCCAGAGTTAATGTCTGCTGGAGGTGATTTTAGACCAACTCATTCATGAATCACCTTGACTACCTGAAGCCAACTGCAGTTATTGATACCTAGACAAATGTGATGCAGTATCAGAGAGAGGAGAAGCCTATTGAAAAGGTATGTGTCATTGGGCAAGGGCTCCATGTGGAAAACTCCAGGTCAGTTGAGTGGGAATTGAATGAATTAGTTCCTGCTTCCATAAATGCACATGGGCATGGCTCTTGTGTTGCTTGGATGAATTAGAAATATGCACTGCTTGCCTGGTACAACACAAAAGTGTTTACTCACTTCTGGAGCAGAATAGAATTAAAATTGCATCAGACTAATTGGCAACATCCACTAATTTAACTGCAGTTGCCTGCAGCAAGAGGATGAGTTTTTCCTCCTTTACATATTATTGTACAATAAATGTGCCTTTTTCCTTGATGTTTCTAGCCCTTATTTAGTGCACAATATCCTGCTAGGTAGTATCCATCTGTTTCCTGTGTCTCTTTACATAGACACTGGCAATTGCCTTCAGTCTGATGTCTTAACCTGCAAAAATGAGTTTTCAAGTCAGCATATTGGGAGTCTCAATTTGTTGTAAAAGTTTTGATTTTGTTTTCAAAGCAGGGGAATTCCACTTTGACTGATCAGAAACTAGACACACCCCTGGCAAAAAGCTCAGTCCAGCAGGTTCCAGATCAAGTTTGAAAGGCTGACTCCTGTAACCTGAATTTTTGCTTTTATCTTGTGGTAATTCCCAAACAAAAATGTTGCTCACATTCAGTGATACTCGCTCAAACCTCCTGAACTCTTGGGTCCAGGAGACAGAGGAATAGAGCATCTCTTACTCTCAGTTGATGGTTTAGGGAGCAAGGATCAACAGAGGCAGTTGGAATTGCTCAGCTGTTTTCATTTAAAATGGTAGAGGAGACATATGTCAATCCTTTTCACCTTTAAATGCCTGGTGAGTAATGCAAAATGGGTAGAAAAAAGTGCAAGAATTGTTTATTCCGTGGAAAGGCATTAGAGTTGGTAGAAAACATGAGCTGGGGTGTGCCGTAGGCAGGTAACCTGAAGAGTCTCTGGTTTTCTTTTTTCCTTTCTTTGCATGTGTTGGCATTCTTTATTTTGAAGTGTATAACACCTTGTAGTTGGGAACTACAAGAAAACACTTTAGGAATAGTTAAAGTGCAGAATATTGTGTTTTCCTTCCCCTTATTGGCTGTTCTCCCTCCCAGTCAGAGATACAATATTAGCAGAGTGGCCTAGTAAATGTGCATCCATGCACAATGCTCTTCCCTCAGGATAGGGATAAGGATCTTGCCAGGATCATGTCCATCCTTCAAGAGCACACAATTCTCTTCTGAAAAGAGGACAGGAAGGATCTTGTGAAAATCAAGAGCTACCATGAAAACAGAAAGGAAAAGCAGCACCAGAAGATATAAAAAAACCTAACAATTCTTCCTTTAAATGGAATTCAGAGGTAGTTTGAATTCTTAATTGGAAAATTATCCTATGCCTGCTGCAATTCTGGCTGCAGGCTCCACATTTTGAAAACTGCTTTTGCAGCAGTTGGGGAAAGTGTCAGCAGCAGCTATCACAGCAGCACACACAGGTGCATTTTGTGAACCTTGGTTTAAATTTTGCTGTCTGGAGTTTATATGCACAGATCTGCGTGACCATGGGTCAGGACCTCAGGCTCCTGAGTGTTAAATTCTCATGTCTTTATAAGCCTCTGGACAGGTGTTTTAGGTAGAGCACCATGAAAGCCTTTCCCAGCCACCACACTCTGTGGGCTACACTTGGATATATAAGTCAGTGGATGCTGACATCTCTCCTCAACGTGCTTTAGTTGCTTAAATAATATTGGGCAGTGCATCCTCCAAATGTTCTTCAGAGTGTAAGAAAATACAAGGCTGTGAAAGTGTCTCTTCTTGTTTTGTTGCTGCTGCTGTATTGCCACACTTGTGAGGTTGTTGTAGTGAGTTCTCAAGGCTAGAGAATTACAAGGATAAAGGGATAGCTTTAGAGTCTGTGTGTGTGTTTTTGCAGCTGTGCTTCGGGATCTGGCTCTTCCCACTGCTGACTTTTTTGCATTCTTCATGTAAAGCTCCTCCAGACAAATGATGAGAGACCATTTACTAAAAATACCTGAATTCAAGAGTCAGAGCAATGCAAAACAAAGCTCTGTTCCTTGCCAGTGGGAACAGATGTGAGGTGAGGCATGAAGAAACAGCATTGATTTGGGATCTGTTTTGCAATCAGTCATTGGTATAAGAAAGCAACTTGGTTTGGGTGAAGGAAGGAAGACCAGTGCATCACTTCTCGCCCTTATCTGCCTGCAGATAGAGCAGCTTGTCTTGCTTTTGTGTTGCAGAGCACTTTGTGAGCTTTTCAACTTGTACTGCACTATTTGGTGAACAGAGGAGTACTAGGAGTGTGCTGTGTGCTAGTCCTTTTTTGTCATCATTGTTATTCTGAAAAGAACAATTAGGCTTGTCAAAACTAATTAAGGGAACAAGTAGATGGCAGTGGAAAGGAACTTCAAGCTAGAATGACATGTTTCAGGAGATCCCTCTCATTCCCTGGTGCACACTTGAAAGGCATTATGAGTAGATCCACAGAGCTCATGCGTGCAAATGCACAATGGTAATGAGTATTCTGGATTTTGTTAGGATATACTTAGGTTCTTCTAATTGCAATCCCTTTTAAAATGAATAGTACTGTGGCAGACTGATGTCTCTTATTACCTGAGCCAAACAGTTTAGCCCCATTGCTGCAGGGGGAGATACAGTGCCCTCTCCATCTGGAGGGGAGGGACCCAGAGGATGTCAGGGGGCCACGTGGAGCCATCTGACGCTGTCAGATGTGTGTCAGGATGCAGCAAGTAGCTCTGAGTAGGAGCCTGGTGTCTGGCTTGCAGAAGGATGGATGCCAGGAGAGTGCATTTAAGGCTGAGTTTAAGTAGGAAACCTGTTGGTAAGGGCTGCAGGGCAAGTGCCTAAAGTGTTCCCAACCTTTACCTCAAAGTGCTGGAATTACTGTTCTGTTTCATTAAGTTGTGATGAATAGATATGATGGTAAGCATGTACATCTGTCTCTATTTGCATGTCATACACAAGGGTGATGGTTACTGAGTGACTGAAATTACAGCAGTTAGTGCTACTCATTTGAAAAAGGCAGAAAACCTCTGCAATGAACTAGAAAGATTGCTTTCTATATACATTGGGGACTAATACTGCAGCACACTGTAATATTTTTCACTGGTATTTAAAGGAATTTCTGTGTATCCTATTGTCACTTTTAACCATGTCCATATATTGGGAAGCTTTGATCCCAATAATTGTGTGATCACAGGAACTCAGGCTCATTCTGGCATCCTTGCCAATAACAGACAGCCCTTCTTCCTTGTGGGATCACCCTGAAACTGATGGTAGCGATTAAGGAGCAGACTGTTTCTCACTGTGAGCGGAATGATGAAAGCCCTGCCTGTGCTGCTTTGTTTTGTTGTGTTGGTAACTTCTGGCCACAATTCCGAGTGTTGTGAATGGACTTGCTGTCGATGTGGTGCTCTCGTTAACAAGCAGTGCCAGATTCAGTTACCTGCACAGTGGGTCATAACGTAGTTATTTTGACATTTGCAGCGCTGCCTGATCTTAGGTGAACTCCAGCACATTTATATGTTTGTCATTGCTTCAGTTGCTGTGTTTTTTGTGGGATTCACAAAAATGTATCAGAGCATCTGTATTTTTAAAATTATTATTATTATTATTTTTACTGTTTTTGCTGTTGATGCCTCAAGGATGAAAACGGCAAAAGAATGTGATGAAAATGTTTTCAGAACATTAGGGAGTTCTGAACGTTGGCTGGCTCAGAGGGAATCTATTATTTACAATCTACTGTATCAAATTCAACTCCCACCGAATTAGAAACTGATTTTTGTCATTGTCCCTTTTTAATCTAACCCTTTGGTTAACTCAGGAGAAGCAGCACCATAAATCACAGGGACATCTATGGATTTTTTTTTCCCCTGCCAGCCATTGCTAGGACTAAATGTTCATCTCTCAGTGATTCTTATCAGCCAGGACACTAATAATAACATTTCTGTTCTGGGCTTGACTTTCCCTCTTCCAGGAGGAAAAGTATCTTTTTAATGTGCTTTGAAAAATATTTTTAGGGAGTAAATAACAATGCATGGGAAGATTTGACTTGGGGTGCTTGAGTTCCAGCAAGTGATATTAAAAAACTCCTTGTGCCTCTTTTGGTAGTTGTCAAGGACCATGGATGGCATGGGATCATGGTGTGAATAATGAATACTTTCTCACCTTTTTAAAATCAGAAATTCACCATATGTGCAACACAAGTTTTTCTTCTGAAGATGGGGAAAAGGAGGTAAAGAATAGGAAGATTGCCCAACAAACCAGAGGCGAATCAGGAAACTTAGTATTTCATGTCTCTAATCACCCAAATAAAAACCTCCTTTTAATTTGCTTTCTGAAGGCATGAGGCTGCTGTGCCCTTGTTTTTCCTTCAGCATTAAGCCAGAACTCTGATTTTACTGGGTCTTGGGACCAGCTCTCTGTGCTATCACTAGAACAGTCATAGTAGCCTTGATCTTGTAGACAAGGGACAGGCAGGATCACTCTCCTGTGCCTCGGGAGGTTGGTGTAGGGCCCCTGAGCACGGTCTGTGTGGAAATACAAAGGAGACGAGTTGTTAAAAGGTTGGAGACCTACATCCCAGGTGTCCCAAGGTAGGTTTAAACTGGCTTTGTGCTCCTTCACCAGCTCTGTCTGATTGCAGCCTTTCAGCTGACTGACTGTCTTCTCTGTCTCTCTCCTCCTAGGTCAGTGGCTGGTTTGGATAAAGAACCTGACCTTGTGCACATGGAAGCCCGGACAGCTGATGGACGTGAGTGCCTGCAGCCGCTGCTAAAAACTGGGCTTTGAGCCAATAATGGAGTGGGAATGAGAATCCACTTTACCCATTTTACCTCCCCATTTACATTTTAATTGGTAGGGGAGACGTGGGTCATGGGGTTTGATGTGATGTTCTTATCCTGAAGCTGTAGGGGAGAGTCGCGGGCCACAGGGCTTGTGTCTGTGGAGGGGGTGGACAGAAGCACAGTCTGTTGGGCTAAGAACCCAC
The DNA here is from genome assembly GCF_000277835.1 of Geospiza fortis. Taxonomy (NCBI): domain Eukaryota; kingdom Metazoa; phylum Chordata; class Aves; order Passeriformes; family Thraupidae; genus Geospiza; species Geospiza fortis. The sequence goes on along the minus strand of NW_005054300.1, from coordinate 3,465,999 downwards.
CTATTCTGTTCCCTGTTGTTTCAGTATCATGTAGTTTACATCCATCATAGAGAGCTGGGCTACCAGCACTGTACCATATGCATTTCCAGAGGCGCTCAGAACAGCTAGGCGGTACCTGAGAATCTGAGAAATTACCTGCAGCCAGACTTGTCCTCCAGCCAGAACGTCCCTATGCCCCTTTGTCTTGTATTGAAAGTATGTTTTAGTTTTGCTCATAATGTATGAATAGGTGTTCCATACCAGCATATTACAGGCTTGAAAAGGTGCCTGGATCTGAAGCAGGAAATAGGAAAAAAATTTCTTAACCCCTCACTGAAGTAAATCTAGTCACATTTGCAGTGGAATGGATTCCTACATAGTCAATCTCCAGCAAAGACATGATATTAGATGCAAATTGACTTACTCTCTCTGAAGTGTTTTAGCTATTTCTCACAGGAACTGCAGCACAGTAATAGCAGATTCTCCTTGTGTGGTACTTTACTCCAGCATGAGGAAGTGGGAGCAATGGAACAAGTGTCCCATTTTGGTGCAGGGACAGTATAGAAAAACAGCATAGGATTAAGGAGTTAGAGGATTTCTGGGAGAAAAAAAAGCCTCATTTTTGTTGTTTGCAAACTTTTCTCTGTTTTAGTCAAGTGCTGCGTAGGCCAGATGTGTGAACAAACTCTTGTCTGTCAAGATGGCTTCTCTGAGGTTGTGGATATTCTAAAATCACTCACTGGCCTCCCACTGCTATTTAGTGATGGCAGCTGAATAAATAACCAGGCAATAACAGCTCAGGGGTGACAGCTGTTTGTTGAATATGTGGAAAAAGCAAAACAGGCCGACAGGTGGGTGGACAAGGTAGGGAGGCATCTTCAGTGCCTTTGCTGCTGTGTGTACTGTCACAGCTATGATGGGAGAAGTGGTCAAATGCAAATAAAAAAATCCCAAGCAAGCAAGCAAAGTGCTGATGGAGTCTGTTTTCAAACTAAGTTTAAACTTGCTCACCCAGCTATTTGAATATTGGATATGTCAAGGATGTAAATCTTTGAAAGATGTATCCCCAGCTTAAAGACAGCTCTCTCCCTTCAGGTCTTGTTTGCTCAGGGGTTTGCTCTTTGTTCTTGTTTTAATATATAAATTCAGCATTTTGAAATTGGCAGCTGATGGTGTTAAAGGTTTCACTGGAAGCCAGGCCTGGCCAGTGGTGTCAGCAAAACAGCCCCACTGCAGCTGCCATCCCAGCTCTGTGGGGCTGTGCTGGCCCTGCTGGCCTGTACCAAGGACTCCTCTCCCAGCACAGCACAAAAGAACAGTGCTGCTCCAGTTAGAGGTTCTAAGGCTTGAAACAATATTCGTTTGTGTTACAAAGAAATGACAGCCTCACAGCTATAGACTTCCCCAGTGTGATATTGTTCAGCTCTGGGTGCTCAGGAATGGGGCACTGAACTTTTCTCCCAGTTAGTTCTGCAACCAAATTGGGCCTTCATGTGCTCAGTGAAATAACTGAGGCACTTACACCTGCTGGAAAATGGGGCCCTGCAGTTACTTCCTCTTGATCAGAAAGCTTCTCATGAAAGTTTTCCTCAGTATTATGCAAAAGGAAGGAAAGGCTTCTCTAATGCCTCTTTTAGGTCAGTCTGGTGGCTCAGTCACTTGTTTGATGCATTAACAGACATAGATTTAAGTATTCCCATTGCTTAGTTTAATTCAGATAGAAGAATCCATGCCTTCAATGTCACTGGCTGCTTGAAAAATACATGATTCTCCTAGGCTGGGCATTTTTCTTTTTTCTTCTTCTGTTTTCCTCCATGATTTTAAGTGAAAAAAAAAAAGTGGAGAAGGGAGGGGAAGAAATGGAAGGGTTGTTTAGGACTAGACTCCTGATTTTGATGATTTTTAAATTTTTTAATTTTTTTTTCTTTTGGCATTAATGGGACTCAAGAACCCGTCTAATACCAATTCAGACACTGGAGCCTAAAAGGAGCTCTGGAGCTGGGAACAGGTGGTGGGGCATGCTGGAATCTCGTTCATCCATAAATAAGTCAGGGCTGTCAATAAGCTTATGGATCTGGGAGCTGGCAGTCCTGTTCACCTCTCTGGTGACTGTCCTTCAAGATATCTTGCCACGTGGTTTTGTCTGTCCAGTCATGGTTGTGTCTCTGAAAAACCCATCTGCCCCTGTGCCTTGTCTCCTTAAATACTGCAAGATGCTGATAATTCCAGTGCCTATCTTATCTCAAGCTGTTCCCATCTTTTGTAGCAGATGAAGTTTTTCACATTTTTTCGACATCTTGGCAGAGTCATTGTAGCAGAATAATAATCGAGGCTTGCATTTTTAAATTGTAAAAACATGTAGGAGCCTTGGGCATTGTGCCTTCTGCCAGAGTGTAATAGGCAGCAGCAAGGACAGGGCTGGATGCAAGGGGACTATTATGATCACACTGACACAAGCACCCACCAGCATTCCTGGGAAGGATATATTGAACTTTCTGATGTTCAGTAAGTTAATCTTCACCCCGCTCACAGATACACTGCAATAAACAGGATCTGAATTATGGGAAAAAGAGGGGGAGAAAAGGTAACCAAAAGGATAAAACAGGGTAACTAATTCTTGGAGAGTCTACATGTCTTTTTCTCTGTGGGAAAAATTATTGAGGCCAGTGAGTTTTTTCTCCATCTCATAGAAACCTTCATGATGTTATGATTTTAAGTATTGCCTGATACCAGGGTCTGATTTAAGCTGAGCCAATCTGCCAATGCAACTTGTCTCTATCAGCTGCCCTTTTCCCTGTTAGCCGCGCTGGCCAGCCATCCCAGGAGGGCGGCAGGACTTTCTGTCCTAAGTCACAGTCACCTGCACACAGGTTAGCCCTTTGCAGCCTGCAGCCCAACAGCTTTGTCTGTTTCACTGCCTCCCTTCAGGAACCCACATCTCTGGGGAGAAAGCCTCTTGTGCTCCTGCTTCCTGCCAAAGCTGGCATGGAAAAGACGAGACATGGTAGCTTGGCTTATTTCACCAGTTTGTCCCTTCCAATTTCAAGAAATTGTTTCCGTTTTGTCACTTCAAAAAGGGTAAAAATACACTCCAGAATCTCAAGATGGAAGACTGTGTTAAATAGCAATGAGGAGGTGGTTCAGGCTCCTCAGCTGGAAAATGGCTGTGAAAGTCATTCCCTAATCCTAAGGGAAATGGAAAGGCTTTGTGTGGAGGCATGGACGCTGGGATTGGAGCTGCAGCAAGCCCTCCAGGCTGCTTGATGCCCATATTGCCACATTCACAGATGAGCTGAGGAAGTGGCTGGTGTTGCTTATAAGCATGAGGAATTTTTAATGCTGCCTGGGAAGTAGGGAGCCCTTCTCAACTCCTTTTGCAGTGGAACATTATAAAAATCCCAAAAGTTACAAAAAAAATTCCAACCTGCTAAAAGAAACCAAAATCCCCAAACCCTTTAATTCTGGTGTTGTATAGGACAATATATAAATTGGAAGTAGTGCCCAGATAGAAGCAACCTCCCTTATGCAATACAACTCCCAGTGAAAGGTAAGCAAGGCTTTGGAGGCATGGCTTAGTCTCATGTCAGCTGCCCCTCTGGGTGAATGTCCTTTTACCTTGTGGCTGCCCAAAAGGGGGATGCAAAATTACCTCATTCTGGAGGAGAGGCTGATAATAGCCTGGAAGTTAGGATGGCCTCTTCTCTCTTAATGGAGGCTTTTGTTGAGAGACCCTGTTCTTTCTATGTGAGAAGACGTGCCTTGTGAATGGCACCCTTAGAAGCTTGAGCAGAGACTTGAGCTTGTTTCTTGCTTCGAGTTGCACACAAATGGGAATGGAACTGGATGGTGCTATATTTTTACCTGATTTTTAATGTATTTGAAAGGGATTGTAAAAAAAATTTCTTTGTGGAAGCAGGAAAAAAGCAACACAACTTTATCTGGTATACTAAAGCAGAGAGGTTTAAAGAGATATTATTTGTGTCTGTGTTTGTTTTTTTTAAATAGGCTTGTATTATAAAATATATGAAAATAAATAAAACAAGAGACTAAATGGAAAATGGGTAGTGAGCTACCCCCCCTTCTTCACCACCATCTCCTTGTGAATATTAATCAGGTGCCATTCTTTGAGTATATTTGATTGCTGGTGTAACACACTCAAAATGACACATTTCCAATGGGCAGGAAGCTCGTTGTCATGTCAACACTTGTGATTTATCTGCATTTATTTGTGACAGGTTTTTATTCCTCTTCCCATTCTGTCACTCAGCAGCAGCAAATTATCCCCTTTTTGGAAGGATAAGAATATCCAGGCGACTGTGTGGGAGAACGTACTGGAGGGAATGAGCTTCTAAAAATACAACTCCTGACCTCTCCTCCTTGTTCTGCCTAATTTTAGAGCTACCTCAAAGAGCAAGTCACTGCTGTTTATCTCTTTGGATAGCATGGCAGCACATAAGACCCTCTTGTTTTCTGAGAAGTTGCTTTTATCCACTGCAAGGTTGTCTTCAGTTCCACAGTGAGGAGCTAAATAGCAGCTCTGGGCCAAGTGTGTGTATATCAGTTGATGAAGAACTTTAATTTATGCCAGCTGAAAGTCTGACCTCTCTGCTGCTGCTGCTGGAATTTTATGCTGGGAGAAAGCGCAGCTCTGATACTCTGGTTATTGGCACTGTCTCTATGTCAGGTGTTTTTCACCATTCACCTTAATCATTGCCCAGTACTCTGAGCTGGCACCAGCAACATTTTCTGCTGCTTTAGCATCCTCACTGGGACTACGATTTCATTACTACGCCAGACCTGTGTGACTGCTCTGACTCAGCCCTTATTAACCTGGAATCCCTGGTGCATCAACCCAGAACCAGGTCTGCAGCCTTTAAACAGGGGCCTTCACTCACTGGGTGGTTGGGCATGGACCTTCATTAGATTAAAGCTTGGCTGTAGTTTCTGACTCTTTTAGACAAAATATTTTAGAAATTATTAGTCTAATTATTAATGACTCTGACTTGCATTCTTTTTGCATTTTTAAGTGTGTTGCTGGGACAACATTATAAGAGAGGAAACTATCAGTCTATGAATCTTGTTTTAGAATTTAGGAAGGCAGTTGCCTGAATCTCAGAGAATTTCAATTGTGCCCCCCACAGCTTTCCACTGCCCCACATATTGCTGTAACTGGATGGACACAGACCAAGGACAAGGCAGTATTATTTTGTGATGGAGAATCCTGTAAACAGCTTTACTGGGCTAGTGATTGTCTTTTTAAACTTCTCTTTTATCATTTTGAGCTCAGTTTGACAAGATCCATGTCAGAAAGTTCTGTTGTGAACTCAAATCACTGCACCAGGCTCACCCCAGCCCTTACAAACTTGCTTCATTGATGTTCTGTCCTCACTCTTTGCAGAAAAGCAAAGAAGCATTTGAATCTAGGAGGCCTATAAAGTGCCAGAGTGCAAAAGATATGACCCTTTTATCACTCCAGCTGTCATCTTAGTAGTATTTTTATTTTCTTCCTAATTTGCAGTTTTCAGAAGAGCAGTTGAAAAGCAGAGATGGCATATTTAGATTACACACATCCAGAAACACAATGCACTCATTGTTCTGTTTCGTGAGGCCTTTTCTTAGCCTGAGTGAAATAATGCTTAACCCCCTATAACTTCTCTCAACTTACTAGAGGTGAGCACGTCTCTTCTTGTTCTAACTTTCTGTATATCTGCCTTTTCCTTCTGTTGTTTTCATGTTCTTCTCCAAGTCCCGTTCCTCCTCTCAGGCAATGTCAAGGCCTGACAGGATCCCATTAGTGTGATGGTCTTCTGTTCCTCTCTCCAGACAGAAGCATTTGATGATTCTTGCAGTGCATATAACTGCTGTTAGGAATCTTCAGCTACTCATGTTATTTCATGACCGTGGCATTTTCATTCCTAGCCTGTGTTTGCTGAAACATAGCAAAAAAAAAAACAAACCACCCACTTAATTTGGGAGATACTTCTGATTTTCACAGAAAAATAAGTTAAATTTAATAGTGTTGATTTAGGCTTTTTTTTTCTTTTTGTGTTTTATTGCCACAATTAAAACCAGTCAACAAGGCTAGGAGGTTTCAGAGGGAAGACAGGGATATGATTTCCAGAAGGGTGTAGGAATTGGTGAATTCTACCTGGGTGACTTCTGCTCTATTTGGTCTCATCAGCAGCTTTCTGATGCATTTATGGTTGGTACCCTCCATTGATGGGGGGTTTTGAACTTCAGTCTCCTGAGGGATGTCTGCACAACAGGGAAGGGAATGGCCAATGTCAAAGTGTGGTGAACTCCTAACTTCAGAGAGCAGTTACAGTGTCAAAGGCTGGAGGCAGATCCTGAAAGAACTTCTGCCTAGTTGGAGATAAGACCTTCTTTGGAGCTGCTGATGGTGTTTACAGACAAGTGGCATTTGTGACGTGTCCCTGTCTCCCCTTGCAGACACCCACTATTTGACCTGTCGGATCCAGGAGTGCTCCGAGACCAAGAGGAGCGGGCCCTTCTCGCGCTCCATCGACGTCAGCTCCCTGGTTGTTCAGGATGAATACATCTTCATCCAGGTACGTTGGCTTCATGCAAATGGGACATGAATTCTGCCTGCACGAGGGATTTTTTCTTTGGGTATATTCTTAGGATATTCTCAGGATAAGCATGTGGGACCACAGTTCTTAAGAGTCCATCCCGTTGGCTCTGCAGTCTGGGATACAGCACTTGATCTCTCTGATCATCACTTGCCTTGAATCATATATTTTTAAAATTTGTTCATTAAGGGTCCATGAAGTTCACAACTTGCTATTTGTGTGGCTAATTGTAAAATACAAAGGAACTAGAAATGAACTGGGGAGAACAGAGAAGAGCAAAGGAAAGGTGTGAATGATTATTTTAGCAATTGGAAAGGTTTATGCTGATTTGACAGTCAAGTAATGCTAATAGGGTGAACCAAAGTTTGTTGCAGGAGGGAAAATAGCAGAAAAATCGAGGAAAGTTGTTGCAGGGCAACTTCAAAGTGAAAGATGTCTGTGAATTTGTCAGTTGGTGATGATTCTGGAGATGAGGAGAAAGTGTCAGAAATCAAATGAGAAACTACGTGGTTTTGAGATTTTTTGAGAATACATAGGCTGGATGGAACAGGGCCATCTCTCTAAATTTTGTGTCTGTGGAAGACTGAGAATGAATAGTACTGTCTGGAAGAACACTTCCTGAAGATGTACCATTTGGTGGAAAACTGAGGGCCAGGCTGTGGTGATTCCAGATTGCAGGAAGCTCAGGAGACACAGAAATTACAGACATGGTGATGTTAACTGCTTGCCTCCAATGCTGAATCAGGGAGAACAAAATGAGATGAAGACTGGATTCAGGTGGTACAAAAAAGACACATGCTTCCCTTTTTGAATAAGACTGGGTTATATTAGGCTCCTATTTTATTTCCTTGAGTGAGCATTTTTCTTGACTATATCCAAATTATGAGAAAGATTTGCTGTGTTTATTGTCAGACTTTCTTATAAAAGGGAAGACTGATAATTCTGTGCTGGCATTAGGTGGAAGACTGGTCCCTGTAGCTTGGGAGGACTGCAGTATGAAAACTGCATGCATTTGAGCAACATTGGCAGACTTCTGAAAGCAGGGGAGTGTGCTGCTCTGGAGATGACCTACTGCAATGGGAGCCACAGCTCCCCTTAATCGCCCACGAAACCCAGTCTGCTACTGCTTCCTTTGGCCTCAGTGGAGATCCACTGCTAGAAAACACTGTGAATTCAGTTTTTGCTACTTAGTAAGGCATGATTTGACTAAAAGCAATGGCTTTCCAATCGATAAATGCTCTGTTCTCCAAGGAGTATTTTAGAGAGACTCTCTTAGTGTGGTGGTTTATATCTGCGGCTAAGGATGTTGTGGAACATCCAGCTCTTTAAGCATGAGACCTTACAGATGTTTTTCGCTCCACAGCTCTCATCTGTGTTAAAATAAGGCCACTCTGTTTAGAATCTTGATTTCACAGTGAGGACGTGGGCCTGGTGTGTGTATTCCTCTGCCTCTAATCAGCAGTGAGCAGCTCAGGCTATTAGCTTCTAAAAACTTCAAGTTAAAAAAAAAATCTGTGTGTGTGTGTGTGTACAAACACATGCATGTATGTATATGTAATACTCAAGTGTCTTGACTATTCTTAGCAAGGTTTTATTATAGCTTAATGGGTGTTTGAATTGAAAATCACATCCCCACACTTTAAAAAGCTGTTAAATATACACACAGAACATTGCTGCTGCATTGGGCAGGAGACTCTGCATTCTCAGGCTGTCTATCCCTTTCCCTGTGTTTTGTGTCACACTGGCAGGGTTTCTGCCTGTCCAGCAGCCTGCTGTAAGTGGCTGAAGATGCTGGGCAGTGATTGAGCCCATGCAGAGCTCAAGTGACACGCAGGCACTTCAGATTCCCAGCACACTCTGAGCTGAAGGTGTGTTAAATCCGGGATATGGTCAATGGAATATGCAGAGTGCTTGGTACATATGTAGGAATGCTGATATGTCCTGGATGTATTAGTCTCACAAACCATGTGGTATTGCTGCCTCTTATGGGATGTGTCAGATTGCTTGCAACATCTCATGCGTGTTGTTCATCTGGGTAATCTTGGACAGAAGTGTAGGAGCCAGGTCTTTAGAATTTTAAATACTAGACAGAGATGAATAAATAAATATCAAATTAAATGTTAAGAACTTGGTGAGGTTTAATAGCGGCATAAAGCATTGGTGCATGAGTTCTGATATGTCTGTTCTGGAACAAATCAGAATTAATGTCTTGGAGTGGAGAGAGGAACTTGGTTTTTTTAACTTTTGTCATTAAACCAGTAGATTTTTATTCTAAATCTGAAGGCAGTGTTCCTCTAAACTTGAGCGATTGAAGCCTTTAGGGGCAATTTGTCTCTTATTTCACCTATTTCAACATGAGCTAGGTCTCTCTTTGAGTATGCCTTTCTCATTAATATTAGAAGGAATGTAAGCAGAGCTTAGTGAAAACCCCAAAATTTTGACAGTTAAAATTAGGGAAGATGAATTCCAGATATTCATATCAATGTCTTAGATTATCTACATAGAGTTATTTACAAGTGAATATCCATTCTAACCAAGATGATAACCAGGCCAGCACTGTAAGATTCCTGAGGAGCATTAACTTGTTTAACTGCACTCAAAGCAAACATGATACTATGATCCATAATGGATAGAGGAAATAAGAAAACAGCAGATATTATGATGCCATTATAAATCAACAGTTCCTGTTGTGCAGCACTTCTGAAGGGATCTTTCAGAATTACAGTACAAAGAAAGAAAATGAGAGTGATCTTATGCTTGAAAATTTTATCTGTTGAAGAGAGTTTGAAAAGACTGGCACTTGTTGCCAGGCAAAAGAGATAAATAACATAGCCCATGAGGAAAGATGTAAGAGGTAATGTGGAGGGAAGAAAGAAATAGCTACTAAGAGAGACTAGGAAGAATTGTTATGAATAAAACAGTAAGTGATCACTCTGAATTTATTGACTGACTTCCTACTTGATTGATCAATAGTTATTTAAGCATGCCTATCATGTCACTAGGATTGGATTGGATAATTCTGCATAAATTGATACATTAAGAGAAACTCTTACCCTCTCTTGCATGCATAAGTTTTCATTGCATTCACAGTATTGCTCTGGTGTAACCAGGAGCCAATATCATAATCTTCTTTCATGAATAATACTTAAAATTCATACAACTTGCAAAACAAGTCATTTATTAGTGAGAAAATATTGGAATATGTCTGGACTTGTGCACTATAGCAGAAGGAGCTAATTTGATGATCCACTTTGCCATTTAATGTCCGTGTCTGTGGTGTTCAATTACATAGCTGTGCTCCAGTGAGTACTTGTTACTGAAGCAATATAACTTTCCAAACTTAGGTGCAAACATAACCTACAACTCCCTAAAAAATGTGATTTCCTGACAATTACCTAGACTGCTATGGTACTCTCATCTGCAGAGCCTACATTATAAGACACAGGGATCAGGGATAGTCATTTGGGATGAGTCTAGAATACTGATACTTTGGAGAATTTATTTGTTAAAAAATACATTACAGAGGGAATTCTGGGAAAGGTATTTTTCAGGCAAGTCTTGTATCAGGGTTTCTAATGGAATTGCTCAGGCGGCTGAAAAGTGTTGAAAATTAAATAGGCTTTAATGAAAATGGTGATTATTTTTCAGGAAATTCTATTTTGAGTGAGATGGCGTTGTTTGGAGAGAACCTTTTTATTTTCCTACAAGTAAACAAATAATATCAGTGCCGCTTGGTTCTGTGAAGAGAGGATCAGGAATGATCTGTGCGTTTCCTTGTCAACAGATCAAAAATTTCCACTGAAAATGAGGGAAAGCATGAGCAAATGTCACCACTTATTTCATGTTGTATTGCACGAAATAGACATGGATTCTTACAATTTCAGGCAATGAGGAGAATCTGGCCACAGAAGTCCCAGTGCAGTGTTGCTTATCTGGGGGGGTCTGAGGGGTCCCAAGGGACATGAACAGGGCAGTGCATTCCCTGGGAATCAGCTTTGCTGTGGGGCAGGGCTTTTTGCAGAGAACAGCATTCCTGTGGGCAGACCCATAGGTGCCATAGAGAGGAAAGTACTGCTGAGTTAAAGGAGCTGTTGTTCCTGGCTGCCCAAAGGTTCTGTGCAAGGTGCAGTGCCTCAGCGGTTCTTCTGGGAGGCTGGACTCCCGCCTTGGATGAGCCTGGCTGCTCGTGGAAAGGGATGACATTCACAAGGCTGGCCTGTGTGAGGACTGTGTCTTCACACAGCAGCCTGGGTATCAGGAGATGGACAGAAATAGTGATGGAACTCTTCAGAATGTGTGATGTGAGGACTGCTAGCACTACTACTGTTATAGTGCTGGTGACCTAAGGATATCAGTGGGACAAAATTTACAGGGAGACAGTATTTTTTGTGATAGAGTTAGAAAAGGACAGGTAAGATTTTAGGCATATTCACAAGATCCTAAGGGACATGAGAAAGGATTTGGTTTCTCAAAATTGTTTTTTCTCTTTTTTTCCCCAGCTGTAGATCTAGGTCTCATAAATATGTTTCCATCCCCCTATTAATCTTGTTGTGTTGTGTAAGCCCTTCTGCTTGTGGCTTTCCCCCCAGAGATCATACCAGCCTAGTCTGGCATGCAGTTATCGCTGTCCCCGTTCCTCTCTTACATTTCTGTCTCTGTCAGCACTTGGAGACCCTCAGGGTTACTTTGGCCTTTTTGATTTGAGCTGGCTGTAAGTGCAGAGGTGTGTGGATGGGTGATCAATACCTGTCTTGGTGATTTTTTATGTCTTTATTTTTCTCCAGGATGCTGCAGACTCTGCTATCCCAGTGGAGAGGAGCTGAAGTTGATCTGAGTTGTAGCTCAGACATTCAGCACTTTCCATGGCAGTGACAACACCACTGGGTATAGAAGACTCCTCAGACTTAGCAGCTGATACCTGGTTTGGGTTTGGGCGTGATACAGGCCAAACAAATGCCTTTGGAGATGAACCCTCTCAGATCTCTCTTTGACTGGTGGTCTCATAAGGACAAGGAATGATCCCTGCAAAGTTTTATTGAAAAGGATTGGCATTTTGCTTCAGATCCTGGCCCATTTCCCCTTTAAAAGGGAAGTGCTTTGCACCACTAATCAGAGAGGCATGCTGAGGGGCACTGCCATATCCCTTCCCAAGGCCTTTAAAGAGTGGAAGCATGGGTACCACTTCCCCTTTCCATCCCATGGCATAATTTATCAAGGTGTTTAGCTGCAGGCTGAAACTCAAGTGTCTTGTCTCCCATTGGCCCCTGCTTCTATTTCTCCTTCTGGGAAGCTTTCTTGTCTTTCTATGCCATTTCATTTGTGATTCAGTCTCCTGGGAACCCTGGAACTGCCCATCTTTCTTTTGAGTCCATATTCCTTCAGGTTCTCCTGGGACATATAATGATCCCATGTTCAAAAAGCCCAGTTGCTCTCTTGGTGGCCCTTTGTTTTGAGGTTGATGTGATGAAGGAAGAAAAGAGTTTGAGGGCAGCTGGGAAGAGAGATAGGGTCTTGGCTGTGATGGGGTCTGTGGTGTTGCCATTTAGGAGCAAGGGACGGTGGTTACTCACATCCTGTGCATACAGCAGTATAGAAGCAGCTACAGTTCTTGTAGGAATTGTAGGAATTACATATGGAAAGTGAAAAGTTCAAGTGAAAATGTTCTTCTGTGATACTGATCTTTTATATGGCTCTTCTTCGCCTTCTGAAGTAAGTTTGAACTTGGAAGACTTTTGCCTAATTCAGGGAGTTGCACAGCAGGGCAGCCTCTCAGCCTGCTCACTGGCAGGAGTGAAAAGGAGCAAATCCAGAATTTCTCCAGAGGTTGTTGTGTGGTGCAGCTGAGTGGGAGTCTTACAGTGCACATCTGAATAACTCCTCTGGCTCAGAGGAACAAACTCTTCTGCCAAAATCTGTTGAACCATTTCAGTCTTCTTTTGCATCAGAAAAGTTTCCTTAAAACATATGCAGATGTCAGTATTCACCCACAATCGCTGATAATGTCTTACAAAACCTATGGATAATATTTCCTTTTTTGGATGCCTGGTGTCTCATCAGAGTGTGTCCAAAAATTTCAGCTTAAGTAATTTGATGCAAAATGGCATTTATATACTTTCTTTTTATTTGAATCAATTTCTGGTTTATCAGGGTGGATATATTTACAATAACCTTTTTTTCCCCAGCCTCAGTAGAAATAAAAATACTTACTATTTATAATATTAGAATTCAGGTGCGGGGACATTTCTCTTTGAGATGTTATAGAGGGGGAAAAATTTCCTGATTCTAGAAGCTACATATATCTAAGCCCAGCTCAGAGAAGTAGTTTAATATTATTACTGGTTGTAACTATGCTTGTTTAGGAGCACTTGAAAGTGCTTATGGAGGACATGAGTGTATGTTTCAAGTTTATTGAGTATTTAAGAATAGGCTAAATGAGCATATTTGCTGAATTGAAGTAATTTATCAGGTGAATAGACTTCAACCAGCAGCCACAGCTGAGTTGATGCTAATTCATAGGGATTCTTGACCTTGGTAATCAAATTATCAATTAAAAAACTTAAATAAGCGGCAAATTTCCCCAGGAATCGAGAAATTTTTTTTTGTTTTGTTTTGGTTTGGTTTTTTTTGGTTTTTTTTAATTAATGTGAGACTTCTCAGCAGTGAAACAGGATAGAGGGGAGAAATTAAATGTTCATTTCCCAGTATAGAACCTTCTCTTTATTTTCATAGAAACTAAATACACCATGTTCAAATATAAATTTCTTTCCTCCATTTTTTCCTCCATTAACTAGGAGCCAAAGGTCTTAACAGAAATCAATCCATGCAATTTATTTTTAACTTCACCCTGCTTAGCTACGATTGATTTTTATCTTTGCGATCGATGGTAGAGAAAACGGTTTGGCGGGACAATGGAGCACTCTCCAGCTTGTAGGGGCTGGTCTTTGAGTCTTTTATTGAAGGAATCATTAAAAGCTTATTATGAAACGAATAGGATGAAGACGTTTAAATGATGAACACGATTACACCTGTTTTACTGGTGAATAATGCCTGCTAGAGCTGATCTCCTCTCGCTCCTATTTAAAATGCTGGACAGCACTCCAGTGGGGGAAATTAATCCATACGAATGAAAGAAAGTGCATCCCACGTGCTAGTTAAAAGCTCTTGTTAAAGCAAGACAGGCAGTAAGTAGTTAGCTACTTTCCTATTCACTGCTGTGTGCTTTTCATCCATTTCTAGCACAGTTTCATTTTTTCTGTGCCAAGTATCACATTTGGAACTTCAGCCTAACCATCTCTTGATAAAAAAAAAATTATTAACATTTTCCTTTATTTATTTATTTATTATTGATTTTCTTTCTAGGGCTTTTTGTGATGTACTTTCTTTTATCACTCTCTCCCCTCCCATCACGCTGTCTGATTGATCAGCTGAAGATGTAAAGTATTGCTTTGGCAAACTCATATGTTTCCTCTGAAATCAAAAGAAGGCTTAATGTGTACAATTATGCTCTTCTCATAAGTTGATTTCTGTGTGGGTGATGTGCACCTGCAGCTCGGATGTGGCTTGTGTTTTGGTGTAACTGCACATTTTCTGCAGGATTTACTTTTAAAACAAATGCAATGCTTTTACTTGAGAATACTCTGTCCTTTAGCTGTGTCATCTTTGCTCTGAGGGGTGAGGGAGCTGAACAGGGACTGGGCCAGTATAATAAATGCTGCTTTGTCACAGCAAATTTTCTCTGATGGGTGTGATGCTCTAAAGAGTGTCATGTTTTCTAAGCCTGCTGAATTTACCAGGCAGCTTGGCGGTGCTTCATGCACAGAAATTCCACAGCACACTCAGGTTATTGCGGATTGTTCAATGACTGTGCACAAAACATGATGTTAATGAAAACCACAGGGAGATAATTCAGACTGGATGGTACCTGTCATGATGGAATTTATGCTAAGGCAGTGGAGATCCTCACTACACAAATCTCCGGAAGATTGCTTTTCCTGGTCATAGTGGGTAATCAAGAAGGAAGAGCATTACACTGGGTTCATGCTCTTCCTCATCTTCTGATCCTCTTGTGGCTGGAATTGTGGTTAGGCTTGGGAGAGGAGGCACAGCTTTTCAATCCTCATACTCACAAACCTATGCAGGGCCTAGGCAAGGCTGTCTCTGAAGAACCCCAAAATCCCTTGGTAAGGGTGACTCTTTTCTGCTTTAATCCACAGTTTGATTTGGGGGATTTTATGCTCACAAGGAGAAAGGGAACCTAAAATTAAAGCAATGTGGAGGGATGCCAGGGCTCCCTATGGAGATGGAGAACACAGATGCAGGATGCTGCTACAACACTGATACCAGCTCATTTGATGTTATTGGAAAGGAGGGGAACTCTACTGGAATGCAGAGGAATCACCTTGGAGAACAAGTGAGAGGTTTATTGAAAATAACATCAACTATATACTATTAAGAACTTAGTATCAACAAGAAGTGTAAAATTTGGTTATATGAGCTTTTTGCTCACTTTCCTGCAAATTCTTTGAGCAGCAGGAGGCAGATGGGGTCCTCCTTAGCCCAGGGGCCTTTCTGAGATTTAGTAATTTCATGTTTGTTCCATCAATATATGCCTTACATTGGAAATTATGAGTTCCAGCATAAGCCAGTCAGGAAGATGATAAAGAAGCCTCATACACAGTGATCTACAATTCCCCACATCACCTAGGGCTTCTTTACAGTCTGAGACCTCTTAACTCATTCTGCTTGCCTTCCAAACTCTTTTAGATAAACAGGTGTTTTTGCCTAGAGGAACTTCAATCTAAAGAAAAAAAGAAGGAAGCAAGCTTTAAAGCTTGCTTTTAAATAATCATATTCAATCATTAACATGAGAAATGGCTTTGTGTGTTCCTAGACATGTCACAGAAATTACTGAGATAAAAAGATTCCATGACAAATTTTAGGTACTTTTCTGCAGCCTTGTGAACGTATTTGTTTTCTTCTATGTTTGATGCAGTCAGTCTCATTACAGGTCAGGAGGGGGAATGAGCCAACATATCCAGACTTTCAGGGCTTTCAAAGAGAAATTTCTCATGTTTCTCTTCTTAAGTGCCAGCTGATATAAATTAGATGAGACTTTTTTCTTGAATGTGGAAATATTAAAGAAAAGTAGTGGCTCATGAGTGGAGGGAGGAAAAAAAAAACCACAGGTTAGGAAAGACAGATGTGTTTAATGACAAACACATTTGTCTGTGGGAATAATTTCTACTGGCCAGGAGCCCAATTAAACACATAAAGTAGAAATCCAGAAAAACAGATTAATGATCCAGTCATTAGCAATGGAGGAAGAAAAAGACAAACCCAGCTAATTCTGTACTGAGCATAACAGATGAGCTCACAGCAAATAATTGGGTGACATTCATCAAATGTGAACTGAAAGGAGGCATTGGAGGGCAAAACACTGCCATAATCTCTGGGATTTACAGTGTTGGAGCCTTTGCTCATAGGAAAAGGAAAAGTTCATCAAAATAAATTAAGTTGGGCCTTCCAAAATTCATTCTGTACCATGGTGCTTGCCAAAACTTTATTGGAGGCTTGATCATTTTTTTGGAACTGTTATAACTGTGCATGTAAATCATGCGAAGATGAGACCCTGGCTGGGAAAAGCTTACACAACTCCTGCCAACAGAATTGTGGGTGGCTTCGTATTAACTGGCTCAGGAAGACCACAAACCTCAAATATTTCTATTTCTAAACCTTGTCAAGGTGACCTAGTCCAGGTGGAAGCCTGAAAGGGAATTTAACTATTGCATACTGAACTTTCACAGTGTTTTAATCCTAACTTTCTGCATTTAAAAACCAGACAAACAAACAAGTAATTCAAACAAACCCCCTCCAGGTACCAGTTTTCAGTGGGATAAAGCCAAAATAATGGTGTAAAACCTTTTGAGTGTGGCAGACTTGTAGCAGAACTTGTTGTGGCACAGAAAGTGGAAGTTGATCACCCCTTGATATTTTTGCCACTCTATTTTCACTGGATTAACTGGAAGATTGTTGGACTGTTCCCAATCTAAATTGGTCATCACAGCATTTACAAAGTGTGTGAATATTCATGTCCTCATCTACAAGTTGAAGACCATGTCTCAGCCCATCAGAAGATGTGGATATTGAATACAGGGTTCTTAGTAAGTAGTCACTGGACATATTCAGTTCATGTGAGAATTGAGAATTTGGGGTTTCCAATGGAGGCCATAAATATTAAAAATGAAGAGGGGATATTTAAATATTCCCTGTGCTATTTAGACAATATCTAGAAGTATGGGAATTCTTTGAGTAGTGCTTGTAGAGTTGAGAGATATAAAATTACTGCAAACATGAATTTTGCCTTTTAGCTGGACTCAGTATGAATCAACTGCACAGTCTCTTCTCTCCTGTGAAAATTTTATTTTGATGAGGAAGTATTAAATGGGAAATATATCTTTCAGAAGTAGCACTCACTGACCTTATTCAGCCTGCAGAAGAGAAGGCTGCAGGGAGACATTAGGGCACCTTCCAGTACCTAAAGTGGCTATAAGAGAGCTGGAGAGTGACTTCGGACAAGGGCGTGGAGTGTCAGGACAAGGAGGAATGGCTTTGAACTGAAAGAGGGTAGAATTAGATTAGATACAAGGAAGAACTGGATGATCTTTAAGGTCCCAACCTAGACCATTGTGTAATTCAGCTCAGAGCAGGACCCTGAAATGGTCACTGCTGTGTCAGTACACAGTGCACTTTCTATGAAGTGAGAGTCCAGTGACTGCTGTTTTCTCCCTGTCTCTTCTATTGGCTTGTTCTGGGTCCACAGACAAGTTGCTTTAGATTTTCCTGTTTGTGTTTACCCTTGGCTTTAGCTAAATGTTATCTGTATAGAGTTTATTTGCTGTCATGTAGGCCATTCTTATGACCTTATGCCATGTGTGCTGTAATAGTGGCTGATTTTTTCTCTTGAGGGTACTAAGTACAGTTTTGTTGACATTACAAGTAAAAATGGGAAAAATATGAAGGGGAAGTCTTAGTGTAGAACCTGGTCCTACTTCTAAACCTCCCTTTCTTTCCAGTTTTTCAAACTGTCAATGGAAAAGCCTTGAGTTGATTAGATATCAAATTTCATGACCAATAATAGCGTGTCCTTCAAATGACAGCTTCTCCAGGGAAGAAAGTCACTATCTAGAGGTGATATCATTGCTGAGAATACAATTGATGCTGTAGCAATGTTCTATGTAAGCTCATTCTCAAATATCACTGTCAGATAAAGAAAGAATATCTAGGAGAGAATCTAGGACCTTTCTCTTAGCTTTATTGGAAACCTAAGAAGCCAACAAGTGATATTCCATACAAAAGACAAGTGTTTTGTGCATTATTTTATCTTAAGACCTGCAAGACTGCCAAACCATCAGAATGTAGGAAATGCACTGATGTAAGCCTTGTTTTAGCCAGGTCTGAGATGGTGCCAGAGAGAACACCTACAGCAAGAATAAATGACTCCTGACAGGTTTTAGAGCCCATATTTTACAGATTATCTGTGTTAGATCTCATTGATGCATGGCATTTTTGCATAGGCTTTAGTTAATTCAGTCCATAAAACTGCAGATTTGGATGTCTATCGGTTCCCCCCACGCACATCCGTTTTCAGAGAGTATAATTTCAGATAAACCAGTTTCATAGTGACAGAGGGCATCTAAGAGCTTAGCTCCAGCTTTCCAAGAGCACATTTACAGTTAGCAGTAAATGGTGCTAGTGTGGATCTCTGCTGCTAGTCACTGTAAAAGGTTGTTGGAAGCCAATCCTGGCCTCAAGGGACTTACAGTGCAGACAAGGCTGAGAAGCAGCAAAGAGGGATTATCTCCTACTTACAGGGGAAGAACAGAAGCACAGAGACTTTAAATTACTTGCCCAAGGTAACTGAGCTGGACCATGTGATGATCCTCCTTTTCCTCCCACTCAGCACTTTTTTCCTGAGATGTTAAAATCACACTGGATTTGAATCATAAGAGACAAAATGGAAAGTTCAATAGCACAGTTTAAATGATTCTTCATCCCTCTCAGGTTTGTGATTTCTTTGGAGTTACCCAGATGCCTTTAGGGGCAGCTGTGCCTGTCATAGAAAATACACCTGAAAGAAAGCTTGTCAAGCACTTTTAGAGTGTCATCACAGAGTGTCTCAGAAGGGTCATCACTGACTTTCTTTGGTGTTTCCATAGGTGACAACTGGTGGAAGAGCAACTTACTATGTGTCATACAGACGGGAGCCCTTTGCACAGATTAAATTACCCAAATACTCCCTTCCTAAGGTGAGTCCACCATTTGTGAACATAGACATGTAATATCTTGGGAAGCCAAATATGTGATGTTCCAGAAGGTGAAGTGACAGGTCCTTCACTTGGACCACAACAACCCCACATAGTGTTACAGGCTGGGGACAGAGAGTCTGGAGAGGGGCTCGGTGGAAAAGGACCTGGGGGTGCTGGTTGACAGCAGCTGAACATGAGCCAGCAGCTCCTGATGTAGCTAAAAGGCAAATGATATCTTTGTATCAAAAATATTGTTGCCACCAGGGCTAGGAAAATGACCTATTATAATACAGATTTGTTGGTGGCCCTGATTTAGAATTGGTGCATGCTATAAAATCAGGGGTACTTTTGTAATTTAAAGATCAGAAGTACTTTAAGGCTAGGTGTCATGGAAAAGTCTTTGAGCCATGTAAAGGAGGATTGTTTATGCTGCCCTTAGTTACTAGAATATTTTTGCTGTACAGTAATAACTATCTGTCATGTGCAGATTAATGAACTCTGCTGGAGTTGTACGTGTGTGAGGTTGGCACCAGGTAATGCAATATTTCCACTGTAACTGGTAAAAACAGATGGAAGTCATTGGGCATTTTGCTTTATTTTTGCACTGTTGGAATAGGTTGGGTACCTCCTTAATCTTTAAGGAATTACAGCTCCTGGGCAAGAACAAACCTCCTGTTTTAGTCTTCTTTTGTTGAGGGAAATGGCAAATCTCCCACTGATTGTACTCATTGGGATAGAATTAGGCCCTCAAAAGGTTTTGCTCCCCATCTCATGCTGATAGGATATGTTAGGTCTATTAGAAACAGTCCATTTAATCAATCCTAACTTTTCATCTAGATACCTCACACGAAAGATTAAGATGCCTCCTAGGCAGCATGAGGATATTGAGCTGATCTTCCTCCAGATATTCTTTCCTGAAATCAGGTCACTCCATCCTTTGGGAGACTTCCAGAATTATGATTTCTTGATGCAGAAAGAGTGCAAGGAATTAATCAAGGCCTCTTGGCCTCTAGAGAAAGTTTAAATAGGTACAAATAGATAAATGGAGTCTCATATAACCACAGTCATTTTGCTTCTAGCTGAACCTGTGTCAGTTTGTTCAACAATGGTAGCAAGGATGAAGTGTTCCAATACTCATCACCACCCTGAAAGTAATTTCCATGAACCTGTTTTAAAATAATACCAAGAAAATGCACTGCCAAATCTCTTTGATGTTAAAACTAAATGGGGAAACCCTTGCTAGACTTTTTTGTACCTTGGTCAGCAGCAGAAATCCAACAAAGGTTAGTGAGTGGATTATTTGATAGCCCCTATATTGTGGGATAATTATCTCAGATAAACTCTCAATAGGAAAGTGTGTTATTAAAAATCACTATCAGCAGTAGCTCAAACTGATACCTATACCTCACCTTCAAATAAATGTGAACTCCAAGGTTTTTTTATACCATCCCTTGCCAGTTGGAAGCACAAGCCCATTATTTCAGCATGAGAATGAAAATTATCACTGCTTTTAGCCTGGTGCCATATGATGCTTAGTGATTATGAAGACTCCAGGCTCCAAGGCTGTGAATCTTCCATGAGTAATAAAACCGACTTACCAATTTATAAATAAAAAATGAAACTGGATGAAATTCCTTGAAGGTACCAAAAATGAAGAAAGCAAAAACCCTTCGCCCAGCTGGTGATTATTTAAAAAGTGAAATGCAGAAAAGTCACAATGCTTGTAATTTATTGGCTTGCTCTAACAGAAAGTTGTTAAACATACCTATAATTCATGCTCCATCTCCATTCTTTCATAATTCATGGTAATTACTACATGTCCCGAAGGGCAAAGAAATACAGAGATCCTCAGTAACAGGCCTTTTGTCTTCTTTTAACAGGACATGCATATTATCAGCACAGATGAGAATCAGGTGTTTGCAGCTGTTCAAGAGTGGAACCAGAATGACACCTATAACCTGTACATCTCGGACACCCGAGGGGTCTACTTCACCCTGGCCTTGGAAAATGTGAAAAGCAGCCGAGGACTGGAGGGGAATATTGTCATTGACCTTTATGAGGTATGCAGTAAAGGCCACCCTGCAAAGAGCAGCAGTGGCCTGCTAGTTCAAGCAAGTGTAAATCTCTTACCCAACCTCCCAGGATTTTCAGTTGTTTTAGGATTGCCCTGAGGCATTTCCTGGATTTGATGCGGATTTGACTCATGTGGGAATAGATGTAGTTATTCTGCTATAGGTGCAACAACTGGGTGGGTTCAAGTCAATGACTGGGTAGCTATTTGTCATTTCCAAAAGGGAAAACCATTATCCTTCTCATCCTAATATGGATATCCATAGAAAGACTAAACATACCTTTTTTTCCCCTTGGGCATCTGGAGACACCTGCTCACAGGCAAGGAATCTGGACTTCACCTTCATGAGCACTGAACAGTTTGTGAACTACAACCAAAAATTTGTAGGTGCCTCTTGCCCAGAGATGACAGATGGACAACTTCTACCCCAAACTATCTTCCATCCTCATGCTTCTTCCAAGCCTGTCAGCGTTGGCCAGCAGCAGTGCATTCAGAGCAGTTCCAGTTCCTGGTTTCTTCAGAGCATTCTGGTTTTGGTGTGTTATTATTTGTTGGATGGAAGATCTGCTGAGATGCAGGGCTCAGTGCTTTGCCAGCAGCAAACAACTAATCAGTAATAGGAATAGAAATGGTTGCAGGCTGATTACTACTGTTACACAGAGAAAGTTCTTGCAGCTGCATGCAAAGGTTATGACTATACATTTTATTATTTCAGCCAAAATAATGCTCATTTAACAACATAATCAATTTGTTTATAAAAATCCAGGTAGTTTAAGTCAGTGAGGGAAAATTCACAAATAACACATTGATTAGTGTGAAGGACAGGGTTTATGTTTTTTCTTCACCTGGTTAAATATATTTTCCTGCCTCTGAAAAAGTATATTTCTTTGCTATGATGAACCAGCTAAAATTAACATGCATTGTCTCACATTCCTGAGCAAACCTGTGTACTCCCCAGTGGTATATCATAGACTTTTCACTGTTAAATGCTAATAAATTTTTACAGAGTCATTTAAAGAGTAGTATCACTCCAGGGGCTTGAGAGTAGAAGGATTTGCATTGTGACAGTTGCCAGGAAGTTGCAGATTGGCAGAAAATATCTTCTTCCTGTCTCACTTTCACAGCTGTGCAACAGAGACCAGACTCAACGTGAAATCTTTTTGGGGATGTTTTGACAGGACCATATTCTGCTGGAATGGGTTCTGCTGACAAAAATCAAAACCTTTGAAACAACTGGCTTGATTTGTCAGAATTTGGATGTGGAAGGAAAGCGAAGAAATCAAGTTTGCAAAACATCAGTGTCACAGCATGTTCAGGATTCCCATCTT
Organism: Geospiza fortis; assembly: GCF_000277835.1. Taxonomy (NCBI): domain Eukaryota; kingdom Metazoa; phylum Chordata; class Aves; order Passeriformes; family Thraupidae; genus Geospiza; species Geospiza fortis. The sequence goes on along the minus strand of NW_005054300.1, from coordinate 3,443,726 downwards.
TTGTAATGATTTTTTTTTTCTGGTACACAAAAGGATCCCACACTGCTTCTGATGTGATCTTCTGTGTCCCCTGTTTTGGCAGTCTGTGGAGGCAGTGGGACAGATCCCATCCTCAAGCTCACAGAGCTCATGTGTGACCTGGTGCATGCTGCACCTTCAAGCTCATCATCAGCTTATCTGCAAGAACTCAATGAAATCCAAAAGTGGGCTGTTTCCTAGGGACTTGCTCTGTGACCATCCTTGTCTTTTTCTTCCAAAGAGAGAAACCACACAAGACCTTTCAGCTCTGCAAGATATTCCTTTAGTGCCATTTGATGTTCTAAGACTTGACTGAGATGCCTTCCTTGCTTTTATGGAGGCTTTCCACTCCTGAGAGTGCTCAGATGGACATTGCTTTTGGCCTGTTCTTCCGATGTATTTTTTTTCATCTCTCTCCCTTTTTCCTAGGTAGCAGGGATCAAAGGCATATTCCTGGCTAACAGGAAGGTGGATGACCAGATCAAGACTTTCATTACCTACAACAAAGGCAGAGACTGGCGTTTGCTACAGGCACCGGACACTGATCTAAGAGGGGATCCTGTACTTTGCCAGCTGGTGAGTGGCAGATCTTTTCCAAGGCACAACTGGCTCTTTCAGAGCTGCTTATTGAAGTCACTAGGTTAACAAAACTCCCCATGTTTTCTCTCTTGACTTTCTGTGTGTTAAATGAATTCAGTAAGTTTCTTTATCTATAGCTTCATAGGTTTTAAGGGCAAATTCTGACCATCTTTCTTGATGTATTTAATAGCATTCAAATCAGAATAAGAAAATTGCTGGGGAAAAGTTCTCCAGATCAGATTGTTGTTAAAACAAGGGCAGACATGCTTGTTTGTAGTGCAGAGTTCCTGCTTATCCATCAAAGGAACATATAACCTATGTGTGCTAAGAGCAAAAGGGTCATTTTCAGAAGGATCAGAGCATCTGTGTGCAGTCACCAAGGGTTCCTCATTTAATTTGATGAATGTTAAAGCTTCTGCCTTTTGTTTGTTTTCTGTCAACAGCCCTTTTGCTCGCTGCACTTGCGCCTGCAGCTCTCAGAGAATCCATACACTTCAGGGAGTATTTCCAGCAAAGAGACAGCTCCTGGGCTGCTGGTGGCCACAGGTAAGAGCATCAGTGCTTCTCACTGCTCACCCATACCTCCCTGAGAGCCTGAGAATATATGAGGTATTCCCCACTGGTGTAAAGCCTTTCAGCTCTGTTTCAGCAAGTGCTGATCTAATTCACATTAACTCCCATTTGCTTTGGGCTAGGAGAAGTCACATGGCCACAAGTTCAAAAAAGATTTCAGGTATTTGTTGCTCTACAGTGACCCATTTGCAGATCTAAGCCCACACTTTTAGGGTACCATTACCCAGTGGCATTACTAAGTCCTCTCATGCTGTTACAAACACTGGACATGTCTGCCTGTTTGCTGCAGGGGCCATGAAGGAGATTAGTACCCAAGGGCTACACTCAAAAGTCCCACCTTTTGAGTAGCAAGCACAGAGTTGTCACAAAGCCTGTCAGGTGAAGCCTGGGCTTCCTGGGTGCCTGTCTTGTGCATAGCACCTACTTTTAACTCTGCACTGCTGCAAGACTAGCAGCATTAATCAACACTGCATGGGCCATTGGTGTTGTGGGCTGTTCTGCAAAATAGTGCTTTGGCAGGTTGTGTTGTTTAAATGACAGCCTGCTACAATACTTCATGGTGGCAGTGGCAGAGCCACTGTAATTAATCCACAGGATGGATGGGGCTACCAACCACCCTCAGCTCTGTGGGAGCTGCTGGCTAACAAAGTGGTTCCAGGATGGCTGGTGCTATTGAAAGCTGGCCTCTGAGCCATGGAGGCAGTTCCTGTCTTTTGAAATGGAGCCTCTTAACTACACTCAAATATGTTGTCTGGATAGCTTAACTGTTCTTTCTAAGGCTCAGTTTATCTCCTTGGTCCTGTTCAGCATAGCAGTGGCCTGCAAGTGTGGGCAGTTAGCATATTGTCTGCATGAATTTACACTACCTCCTCCAACCATTTTCATTCTCATGTCCTTCTGTGCTTCAGTGTGTTTGCCAGACTAAGGCAGAACCTGAGACGGGTTCCCTTCATGACATTTATATCTCAACAAGGGAAATGCCATGTGATTTCCAGTTCACTGATCCAGGCCAAATGAAGTGAGATAATTTGGTTCAAACCTCCAGATATCCCCATGCATAGCCAAGTGGAGTCATCACTCCTGGCAGGTTGCACATGCTAGATGGATGCTTAGGAACAAGCCCTACTCATGATGCTGTAATTACAAAAGCTTTTTTTTTTTTAACCTTTTAGGAAGCAAATAGAGGCAGCAGGGCTGTGAGATTCTAGGCATTGATCTAAATTGTTAGTAAATTAGGTTCTTTTCAAACTGCCAGTGCATGGGATGAATGCTTTCCCAGTCTAACAATTAACCTTTAAAAGGCAGAATATAATTTCTGCCTTACTGCTTTGTAGATGAAAAAACCTTACCTGTTGGGAATATACACATCTGTTTCCACTAACCAGTTTCTCAACAGCAGGAGCATCTCACCATGTTGCTGAATGTATTCAAGGATAAGCTTTGCAATTTTTCCTCACAAGTGTTTGCTGCTCAAACACTTCATTTACAGTGAGGCATTTCCAGCAATGATTGGAAACTTGGACACTTGGTACAGGACAGAGGTTAGATTCCTGCAAATGGAAGAGTTATGTTTTATTATCTAATTGTACAGCTGCTAAATCCTCTTGACTTTTTTGGGAGTTACATTTTGTGAGGTTCAAATGCAGCAGCTGAAACTAGAGGAAGAGAGTGAAGGAAATAATGGAACAGCTTTGCACAGAAAGACAGAATGAAGTGATAACAACCAAATTATTGCCTTTTTACTTCCTTTCCTTGCCTCCATTTGTAAATCTACATTTGAAAATTTGGAGTTTTCATTTTGATGTTTAAAATATAATGATACAAAACTTACACTGTTACCTTTAAATTAGTGTCTAATTCTTGAGGACTTCCACTCATGATAAGATACTGGGCTAAGAAGATCTTTGAACTGAAACAGTAGATTTATCCTCTTGAACATGGATGTACCTACAGACTGTCCTTCTATATGGTTGCCCACATCAGGTTTTCCTTATAGCCTCATCTAAAACAGTTGGTGACTCTTGCTGGTGTCAGGGAAGAAAATTAGGTAGATGGACAGTATGACATTCCCTATATCCTGAGCACTGATGAAAACACCCTTCTTGAGTTGTGCTGCCTCCCAGAGCCAGAACTTTTTTGAAATAGCATTGACACAATAATGTGGTTAGTTGAATTCTGTGATGGTAACAGGGGAGTGTCAGCCTATTTTAATTTCTAATTTTCCAGCATTAAATGTCAGAAATTTAATTAACATTTTCATTAGTGTGTTCATCCACAGAAGAATGTCTGACACTTGTGTTGCAGGCAATATTGGCTCTGAACTTTCCTACACAGAGGTTGGCGTGTTCATCTCTTCTGATGGTGGCAATTCCTGGAGACAGGTATGTTTTGCACGGCCAAGGAAAGCACAGAGCCTTTGTTATTCTTCTGACTCTTCACTTCCCAGGGGAGTGGAGCACTCATGCAGTATTTTGTTTGCAGATCTTTGAGGAGGAGTACAACGTTTGGTTTCTGGACTGGGGAGGGGCACTAGTGGCCATGAAACACACGTCAGTGCCCATCCGGCACATGTGGTAAGGAAACTTGGTACTTTGAGAGGCTGTCGTGTCTATAAAATGAGCAGGTGAAGTCATTCTTATCTATGTTTTACCACCATTTTGGTTTTATTGATGAATATTATGATTATTGCACCATTTTATAAATATACTGGCTCCATACGTAATCACCTGCGTGTATGGATTACTCTTTGCACGGGTAATGTACTATGAGCGTCAAGGTGGGGTTTCTTTCCTACAGACACACATACACTAAGTCATCCTTTGGGCTTCAGGTATTTCTGAAAGGATGTGTCTCTTGTTTCTACATTTTGTTTGCAGAATTTAACATTAATCTGGTAAGACAGATAAAGGGAGGGAGAGGAGAGGGCAGTAGGTGTAGATAAGGACAACAGAGATATGTTGCTAACCCCTCTAGTATTTGACTATCAATTTCCAGAGATACTGTGGTGGCAACTGATTAGAGTTGGAGGTGAAATAGGGCAAAATGATTTCTCAGTTGAAGACACTGTTTTGCTATAAATGGGTTATAACAGCCTAAGCACTAAAGATACCACTCAAAATTATCCTCTTCTTAGCTCTTGCCCCTCTGACTCCTGCACCGGCTACACATTCTGAAATTCATAACTAATACTGTTTACAGAAAATGGCTGTGTTAGTACCACCTTCAATCTTGGGTCTTGATTAAAAGAGAGGCATATCTAATGGACTGATGCACATAGCTTCTAATGTTGTTTAGAAGTGAATTAGTTAGAAATAGATTTCAGAGACAAGATGTGTTCCTGTGTACAATACTGGGTTGTCTCTCAGCTTGATGGTGCTAAGCACATGTCTATTACTTTGCATGCAGAACAGGAAATGTGGTCTTCAGTCAAATAGAGAAAGCAATGGTATTTGGCAGCAGTGATGAGGTGTTAAGGGCTCCTCTACCTGAGTCATTATTGTACAAAATCCTCCAGTGAAATTGCAGTCATTACAACTATGGACACCTCAAGACAGGTTGACTTCACCCATTTATAAGCTCATGTTCTGGAGATGTACTTTGAAGACATTAGCAGCTATTTTTTCAATATAAAAAGCTCCTGGACTTAATGTTTCTGACCTGACAGATAACTCTGGGATGAATGCAACATAGATTTCTTTAAAAGTTTGAATATATTGCATTTGAGCCCATTTCTTTGCCACCTGAAGCAAAGAAATGACTGCTTTATTCACAGTGTGATAGTGGACTGTTAACCACAGGATGTATTGGCTCCATAACTGGACACAGAGAGGAGAGCAGTAACAGGGCAGACTCCAAAGGCTGAGCTGCAGACTCCAGTCTGTGCTGTGAATGTGTTGGGGTGTGACTGGAAGCCTCTGATGGGTAACTCTGTTGTCATGGCTATAACTAAAGTGCTCTCAGGAAAGAGGACGTCAGGACCATGTCCCAGTCTTCAGACCAAACCAAGGATGAGTCAAGGAAGGAGAAATTTGTGTTAGTCCAGGGTGGATGTCACTGGCAGTAAAACCAAGGATGAGTCAAGGAAGGAGAAGTTTGTGTTAGGGGTGGGTGTCACTGGCAGTGGGTGCATCAGACTGCAGCAAGTTGAGTTCTGGAAGAGTGAAAGGTGAGCCCCTTATGGAAAAAGCTACAAGTCACATGTTAAGCATTAGTTACTGCATTATTCAAGCCAGGTGCAACTGTTTTAATTGTGTCTTTAATTTTGAAGGCTCTTCAGGCATAAAAAGCACGTTACTACAAATGCCTGTACTTACATATTGGGAAAGATTTGGTCACAGGTTGACTTTTCATAGGAGCCGACAGCTCAGTTCACCTTTGTTTGCAGAGGCTCATTTCAGATGCTCTCCTTTCACAATAAGTCTCCTGAAATGGTGTGTGCAGTTCTGAGTGCCCCACCCACTCTATTAAATGAGTAGTGATTTAGATTTGTTATCAATAAGCTCCAACAGGTTTCCTTCAAAACTGTACCCTTAGGGGCTTTGGAATTTGCTTCATATTGCTTCAGTAGGCACCTGTTTTATGGGCAGGAGTGGAATAGATTAAAGGGTACATGTAAATCCATTAGTTCTCAGGCTGAGACATTGTACAATAAGTTTCATGCTGGAGAAAAGAGGGGAGGATAATTGAAAAGCTGAGAGAACTTTAGCTAAGCTAATGAAGCATGCTGTTCCCCAGAAGTTGAAATGCTATTTGGAGAGATAAGCATGCAAGCAGAACGCATACAAATGCACAGGTGTGTGGGAAGATACATACATTTAAATAAATAGATTTAGGACAGATAATCTTTCTGTGTGCTGTTGTGCTCCCAGAGTTCTGTCTTAGGTGTAAAGTTAACTTCCCATTCTTGCACAGGTGCATTCTGAGACAGGTGAAGGTGTCTTGTTAAGTGACATGAGGGACAGAGAGTTAGGGAATGGTGACTGCCAGTCTTGGCTTTCCACACCAGAGATCTGAGGTTGGTGTAACCCATGGTTTATAATACACACTACAGTGGCCTCCTGGTCCTTTGGTGGTGTGTCAGATATCCCCTGCTTGGAGCAGGGGGGATTCAGTGTTCATCAAGAGCCTCCCAGACAGATTCAGGTGCTCAGATCCCTGTGTGTGCACACACATTCAACACCTCACTCCCACAAATAAGCTAAATTTGCCTTTAAGTACTCATAGGGCTAGAGAGATTGTAGCTAATGCCATATGGCATTGATACAGGGATGGGTCAAAATGTCCTGTGGTGGTGAAAGCAATTTTCATGCATTCAGTCCAGGGTTGCTTATGCTCTGAGTAGTGCTTCATGCCAGGTGCTATTCCAGACCCAGAAACAGGTCTTGGCAAAGCCTCTTGATCCCTTGAGGTCTGATGTACAGCTGCATAAAGTATATACATGCACTTATTGCCAGTGTTTATGCTTTCTAAAGCTTTGATCTTTCAAAGTACATCAGGAACATGAATTTAGTGGGCTGGGAAATGGCAAAGATTGGAGCTTGTCTGTAAATCCGGCTGCTGGAGCTTGCAGACCTTAGCCAACATTTAATTGCTGCATTTGCTCTAGAGTAAGTTTTTATGCGTATAAATGTTGTCTGCTTCTATCCCAGGGTGAGTTTTGATGAGGGAAGATCCTGGACTAAATACAGTTTCACATCAACACCACTTTTTGTGGATGGATCCCTTGTAGACCCTGGCATAGAGACCCAGATAATGACGTAAGTATGGCAGCTCCAATTTGAAATTGTGATGGCACAAGGGGTGCATGGAGATCCCCAAGTTCATGGTAACCTCATGATGTGCAGTGCAGCATTGTGCAGCTGCACATGCAGTGTTCCATGAAGGCATGGTGCTGTTTTGTGGGTTTTGCTGGTGGCCACAGGCCTGGCTGGCAGTTTTTGCATCATGTGGCAAATGGATGATTGAGCCAAGCCCTTTCCAGCAGTGATAGGGACTATAGCAAGGAGAGATGGTCCCAAGCTGTAGCCTGGGAGTTCACATAGAGCAGTAGATTGATCTGCTTCTCTGGAGAGTGGTGTAGCCTTGGTCAGGTTGCATCTAGTGACAACCAGGGATCCTTTCTCATAATTACTGCTGAGGTTGCATTCCTTGGATCTGAAGGCCCAGGGACTGCAGTGCTCTTCAGAAGTCAGAGATCTGTATGGCTGTACCTCTTGCCAGTTCTGTGCTTGCTCCAGTTGTGCAACATGACTGTCTTTTGAGATTGCTAGTGGATATGAATATCCCCCAACCTTGTTGCTTACATTGTGGGCCATACATCCAGTTTTAGCTCAAGATAAAAGTGTTCTCATTGTGCATATGCAGAGCTGAGCTCAGAATAACCTTCCTGTTCTGGGGTGTAGAATGGCTCACGTGTCCCATGGAAGGAAGAGCCTGGGATGGCACTGATGATGCTGGGACCTTCCTCCTCCCAGGAGTGCTGTAGCACTGGGTAGGGCTGGTGGAACCAGTGGAGTGATGTTGGCCCAAGAACAGGCCAGGATTTGAGTTTAACAACCAGAAAAGGGAAGTTTTTAGGTTCAAAGGCATTTTTAAGTAGTCATCTGACCTCTTGCACAGAGCAGATCAGAGCGCTGTGCTCTGGGGCTCTGAACAAAGCAAGGATAAGATGCACTGCCTTCATTGGTTTCAGAAATGCCTTTCTTACCTATGTGTCTTTGAACTGGCTGAAACGGCTTTCTGAAAAACATCAGAAAGCAAGGTAGCTAAGATGCCTTAGACTGAGGCATGCCTGTGAAGCATACCTACCCTGGCATGAAGAGGTGCCTTTGGTTAATCACATCAGATCACACTGTTGCACCGTTCCAGTTGAGGGGCAAGACCTTGATTATAAATTTCATCTTGCAGTCAGTCTGCTTTTCTGCATCTGCACTTGAAGTTCCTGCACATTTTCAGTGTTTGCAAAAGAAAAGAGATTCAGGTCAAGTTTATTTTCTTCTAGGCTTCAGTCCATCTGCATACTTATATGGCATAAATGTGTGGGCAGAGCTCACTGCTGGTGTCACAGGTAGTGAGAAACTGAGTGCCATCAGTTTCTGAGGAAGTTGGAACAGGGTAATAGCTGTGGATCTTAGACATTTCTGCTACTGTTTTGAATGTATTCCAACTGTGTTGCATGATTTGTGTTGTTATGGCTTTCAAAACCAGTTCTACATCAGCTCTACACAAACAGAAGTGACCATGTGCCTATACTTGAAGCTGAGCTCAGCTGCAAGAGAGGAGCTGGGGGAAAATCATATTTTACTCTTCTAACAAATGGTCATTTGAACTGGCTTCTGTGCCATCTATGCCATGGCAGAAGAAATGTTTGGTGCTGTAGCCTTGGAGGGCTCAGGAAAGCGTGGCTGACTCCTGTAGAGCACATCCATTTCCCCTGTGATAAACTGTCTTAGGAAGGACAGGCTAAGTAATTATGGTTATGCTTTACACAGCAGCACTCCTCTGCTTTATTCCCAAACAGTGCTGGAGCACAACAAGGCAGCCTCTGTGTCTGTCACAGGCAGCTACTGAGATTTTATCAGAGTAGAGGTGGTGTCAGTTCTGGTGGCACTGCTCACTTTTCCTTTATTCCAAAACAAAGCCTTGGCTTTGACTTTTTTTTCTTCTTTTTTTTTTTTTTTTTCAAAAAAGCAAGGTCCTTGTTTTGTAGAAGAATATATCTATGCATCTCTTGCCTCACTATCTGCAAACATTGCCCTCTTTTTGCAAAGAGCAAAACCGAACAGCATATGATATACCTGTGAGCCTTTTCAGGAGATTGCTGTGAGCATCCTGTTGGGAAAACACATATGCCAGTTCCCAGCTAAAGATTAGAACCTGCAATTCTCTTCACTCTGAGCATTTTTTCTGCAAATGCAATGACAATGTGCAACTTTCTGTGTTGTTTAATATGGTGTTTTTATGTGAAATTCTTCATGGAATGTGTGTCACTTTCCAGCTGCACACACATGGAGACACAGGCACGCACGTGTGCAGAGAGATAGAGCTGAACTCACATAAATCTGCACATCAGCCCCTTCATTGAAATCAGTGGAGCTAATCAGTTGCAACTAGCTGTGGATTTAGGCCATTTGCTTTATAAATCAATGCAGTTTTCTTTTGAGATGAAAAATGCATTATAAATCTAAGGTTATTGTTATTTATAGCTCTGTAGTCTTCTGGTGGAGAGTGTAGGAAGTGAGTTATCTTCCTGAATATTGTGTACTAAGTTTGTTGAGAACTTTTTCCTTTGAAATTTTTGCAGGCATATTACCATTATTATTGCCATTGCTATTGTTATTGTTATTATCTTTATTATTACTGTCATCATTAGCAGTTTTAAAAACCATTCTTAATAGTCTGTAAAAGCCATACAAAGAAATTTCACATGACACTTGCAATGAATGTTCTGGGAAATTTCTATCCACAGCGTGAAAGGAACCGAGGAGGAAAAAGTGCATTTATAAAGCTGTATGCAAACCATTTCTATACAAACCACTTAGGTGCTTCTCCCAATGAGAATTTTAGTGAACTTATCTATAGGGGCAGTGTAGGGTGATGCTGAGCTTGTGTAAGCTTTGGCTGAGAAGAAATCAATGTATTTCTATTGCTACTTGCCACCCCTGAACAAAGATTACACATGGTGGTTTGGAGGTGCATGGAATTCGTGTTTGTGGGTAGAAACCCCAAAGGTTACAAGAAGCTGATGAGAGGAGCACAACAGTCTGAGATTTGCATCCCAAACTGATCATAGGGTCTCAGACTTGAAGCAGCAGTGAGGCAGAGAGACCAAGGCTGTGGTCATATTTGTGTGCGGCCAAACTGGGTAGGTTACTGGCTTTTGAAAGTTTGTCTCTCATGCCTGAAATTGCAGAATACTACATCTAGTGGTCTCAGCTGATTCCTGTTAGAAAAAAATTCTTCCATAGATTAGCATCAAAGTGTTCTGTGTTCACCCATTTAAAAATATAATATTCTGAGGGGAACGTGTATACATAGTCATTATACTCCAACTATTATTAAAATATTGCATTATTAACAATATTTTCATAATACTATTTTATTAAAATCAATATATCAGTAGAATGACTTTCCCAACCTTCATTTTGTGCCACATGCTGTGAGAGGCTCTCTGGGCTGCTGAAAGGAGCAACACTTTTAGCACACAATTTTGTACCACTTCATAGCTATTAAGTGAGCTTTTTCCATATCTGTCTTTATTGTATTAGTATCCTAGGCTTTTTGAATCCTCTGTGCTTTGTGCTGTCTATGCTTGTCCTAAACAGTCCTAAAAACCTTGTCAGTATGGTAACATTAGTAATTTGCTTTATGAAGGGGTTTTATACAATTCTGAATATCTAGGAGTACTGTGAATTGGGAGCTGCTTTTAGTGGGGTGTTGGACAGGATGTCTTGCAGAGGTCTGTTCCAACCTAAATGATTCTATGATTTTGTAATTTTTTATGGCTATAATGCTGCAAGAATTAATTATTTGTTTACAAGCTGTGGGGCTCAATTTAGAACATGGTTTTGTGATGCACAGGGAAAAATCGTGAGACTGTGTGAGCTGGTCTGCCTTGAACTGCTGCCTAACCAGAGTAAATCTATTGTCCTTCCTCCAGTCCTGGCTGATCATCTTCTGCAGTTCCTTTTGTTGTTGCTTTGACACTTCTCTCATCTGAAAAGAGAGTCAGTTCAGCTCCTTTAGTGTAGATCTTTGTACCAAAGAACATTGTGGTGCTTGGTGCAGGTGTGGGGAAAAGGCTGCAGAACACACAGGGTCCTCTAGGAGAATAAATGCGTAAGGGTGGTGGCTTAGACATGTTCTCAGATGAATGCCTAGAATGCACTAGCCTTTTTGAAATCTGCAGGTTCCTAAGTTCTGTGCTGTACCCCTCACTGTTAACTAGTGTATCTTTTAATGATGTCATGTTCTGATGATCATGATCATGACATCCAGATCTAGCATTTCTGGATTGACAGTCCATAGGCACAGAGTGTTACTTGGCTCAGGCTGTCCACACTGTATTCCCCTTCTAGTCAGTTGTGGTGTATCCAAACTACTTTGTACCATTCACATCAGAGACAAGATGTTGTCATGGGTCCAGAGAAGGGCTTTATGCTGTTCCAGCTCTGACTCATAATTATTACCCCTGCCACGTCATCTCCTGTGCTAAGCATCTCTCCAAACCTATTTTAAGAGGAACAACCTTTTTGCTTCACAGCCCTGCATCATTTTAGTAGACTCATTATGTGTGTATGTGTGGAGATACTCATTTCCAGATGGGGATCATTAAGTTTCTCTGTACTGACAAATAAATATTTATGTAGACACGCCCACGTGTGTATATAAATTTCTGTGTAGTTCTATGCATGTGAACTTAATGATCTCTATATATGTGTGTATGCATAATTGAGCATTAATATTTGCAGTGAGCTGAAAGTTGGTCTGTCAACACTGCTGTGACTGCTGCCCTTGGCTATGTGTGTTAGGAAATGTTCCTGGTTGTAAATGAATAGGGTACAAGTCCTGGCCCTTTCCAACACCTACTTGTTTATGTGGCCATGCAGCTTTACCAGAGATGAAATGGGAATAATTCTTTCTTTCCAGGAGACCCATAAAATTACTGGCAATCCATCACTGGGTGGCAGAAGAGTGAGGAAGAATGAATTAGTAATTGAGAGATGTTGGAAATGTTGAGATGGGTGCCAGGGGAGTTTTGAGGTGAGAAAAAAAATATTACGAGCACAGGCCACACTGTGTCAAACCAGAAGTCCCTCCATTTCAGTTCTATGTTCCAAATGTGGCAAGTACAGGATGCTAAAACTGAATGTATTATACTAAATTATACTAAAATATGATTATCTTATATACTTCTCACATTTATAGAGATTAACAAATAAAGAACCTTCTTGGCCAAACATGGTATTCTTTGTATTTCTAAGATATTAATGAATTTTCTTATTTTTGAGAGTTTTCCTTCTAAATACTTGGAAAAGGTTTTTAGCAGTTACCTTATCCTGTAGCCAGGAGTTCCATGAGTTACTCTTATTCTGAAGAACTGACTGTGGGAGACATCAGCAAAGCAGATACAGGTATGAAGGCAATGTGGACAGATTCTGATTTACAATCAGCAGAGATTCAGCAAACTGGGGATGAGAAAAGGACAACAGCTCCCAGGCCCAAGCTCCCACTGAGTTCAAAGCTACATGGGAGCCAGGAGTAATTTTCCTGTCTTTTTCTGATAAGGTGATTATCATCTTTTCTCTTCAAGCAAGGCAACATCCGCTGCCTTTTGTTCAAGTCTTGTTGTTACATTAAATGCTAATACAGGAAAGAAAATGACAAGCTGACACAGTGTCCTTGAAGCATTCTGCCCCTTTGCCTAGGGGTAGGGAGCCATGGATCTGCCACCTCTGAGGGGGCGTACTGAGAAAAATTAAGGTGAAACCAGTGATAGAAAAGAGTGCCTTTGCTGGGATGAGGTCAGAGGAGCTTGTGTTCTCCCCCTGGTGCCAGGCTTTGCCCTCCACACCCAGCACTTCTGCTTAGCAACATCAGCAAATGAGAGACAGTGTGAGTGGATGGCAAAACACCATGAGGTTGTTTTTCCTCGGAGGAATTGAGGCTCTTGTACAACGTGCCTGAAGAAAAGAGTCCATGTTCCTCAATTCCCATGGCCCACAGGTATCTTTAAACTTTCCTGACATCAGTCTGGCCTCTTTTCACTTCACTTGGTGAGAAAAGAGGAAAAAACTGTCTGAAAAAAACCCCACAGATCTTCTGCAACTTTGACTGCTGCTGAGCCACACAGAAATTTGGCAAAGAGGGAATCTGGAAGAAAGATTTCACTAGAGTTCTCTAGAAAGCTGAATCCAACTTGCAGCTTCCAGTGCAGAAAATGAGACAGTCGTGCTGAAAGATTCTGAACTTTGTCCTTATTTACCTTCACTTCCTCTGGGAACCAAGGCTGTCCATCCAGCCTGTGCATTCTCTCAGGGCTACCAGAACTGTGGACTTTTTTAAAAATCAGAGAGAAGATTTCAAAACCTGGTTTATCCAAATTGCATGGGTACCATTAGATACTGGAAAAGACCATTACATTTTAATTGTTCTTCCTACAGTGGTTTTATCTCACTTTTCAGTTTTCCTTTTTTCTTCTGTTCAGTGCAATATTCATTTGTGGTGCAACTGGCATTGTTACTGGCTATGGATTTTCCTGCAAGGCTCTGATGTGTCCTTGTGAGTTCAGTTTCTCTGTCCTAACTCAGGGGACTGTGCAGACTGCAGTGCACAAACCTATATGAGGACTCTTCATAATAGAATCCATGGAATTAAAGTAAATCTGTAAAAATAATGACTGCACACAGAAAAAAAAGTAAAATTTGAAACTTGATCTGAGAACAAAAATTCCAAGTACAATTATTAAGTAAGGAAACCAAAATGATTGAGGGGATGTTGGCATTTGCCAGAGTGAGCTGCATTCCTGTATCATCTGATCTAATTTCAAAACCTTCTGGAAGTAATGAATAGCTTGGACTTTGTGAGAAAATGATCAATCTGTTAATGGCATCAAGTGACTTTACAATGGACAAGAAAATATGTGTTATAGGAATTCCCATTTTATCCCAGCAGATGATCAGTTTATACCCTGGAGTAAGAGAGTTGATTACCCATATCATTATTTTGTTTGCAAGACTTAAAAACATTATTAACGACCCCAAGATTAATCAGTGTCACTTCCCCCTCCCATCTCCCTCTCTGCCAGAGGAGTAGTCTGTTTTTTAGCCTTTGGATCTCTGCATGAATTCACCTAAACAGTCCACAAGAAGCACAATATTGATTGTGCTGTTAATACCTGCAGAGTGAGCTGAGGTCTTTCTGTGGCACCTGAAAGACAAATCAGGTGATGAGAACATCTGCTTAGAGTAATCTTTCTCAGACAGCACTGTGTGATTTATTTGGCTTTAGGAAAATGATGTCTGTGACCCAAGACCAGTTCCCAGCAGTTGCACCATGTACCTGGAAGATTCCTGGCAGAAGCCATAACACACGGAGAAGGCATCGTGCTCTGTGGCACGTATTGTCCATCTCTGACTCTCTGGGGCAAACATTACTGTCACTGGAGTCAAGTGCTATTTATGGGCACTAGATCAAACATTATGCTAAAATAGTCAACATCATCAGCTGTATTTTGCCAGTAGGGAAGTTGAGGGAGAACAAAGGACATGCCCGTGGTCAGGCACTCAGCAGGCTGTCATTGGGAGAGCTTGGCAGTAATGCAGGTCTCCAGAGTCCCAGGTGGGAATCCCACTGTGCAGACTCTTCCCATTTCTCTGGGGAAGGGACATGCTCAGTCATGTCTATAATGCTCAGAGAAGGGGGATGGAGAGATGAGCATATGCAGGGAGGAGGACTAGAGAAAGGTGGGTTCACTTGAGGCTGGAATTTGCTGAAGTGAATAAAAGAAAGAAGCCCTTGCAGAAGGAGCCAGAATGAGCAGCAGGCTGATAGATTATTTCTTTTCCCTAGATAAAAGGGCAAGTTTGGCCTGGTGGCAATACAATCCAGATATTCTCATCTAGAGGCTCGTGTGCTTTGTTTCCTGTGCTGCTAAGTAAGGACAGATGGATCTTGGCCCTGTGCTGTGCTCCTGCCTGCAGGTGGGCTGGGCTGTGTGAAGCACCCAGGGCTGATGGAGGGTGCACAGGAAGGAGCAAGATGCTGTGCACATGGACATTCCTGAATCTTTCACCTTTTTGTGAGAGCAAGACATGAAATATTGTGGTGTTCTGATCACACCAACTCTCAGGGGACTGAGAAACTACATTGCCTTAGCACCTTTCCAGCTGAATCTCTCCCTGATCCTGCGCAAGGAAAAGTGTGGCACAGCGCACCAAATTTTCTGGGAGCTTGAAGGCTCAGTATTGGGTTGGCTGCAGAGTTCACTCTGACAGATTTTTGATCACTGAACTGAATGAGTGTTGGAAAGCAGCTCTCCAGAGCTTCCTCTTCTCAGCCTTCTTCTCTGATATTCGACAAAGCTTGTCACTGTGCTTCATCTGTCACATGCATTTGGAGCTTACGTATTCTAAGGAATGGCTTCCACATTTGTATTGGACATTTCTGGTTGGAAATCTGCTGATTCATAGGATGAAAGGTTGAAATGACTGGATGTGTTGTGTTATGTGGCTTCTGGCAAAGCAGCAGCACCTGCCTCTGCTGAGACCACAGACCCATGAGGGGATGAAACACTCACATTGCTGATAGCTGCTAGTATCTTTTCTAGAAGAGAGTTGCAGCATCTTCAGGTTTCAAGGCTGTCAGAAACTGGTTGTCTTTCATGAGTGCTTCGAAGAAAAGAAAGAACTCTTCTGAAAAACAGCATTAAAAATTAATATGTTTTCCCATCCCCCTTCCTAGGTGTCTCATACTCTCTTTCATGTTGCTGGAATTTCTTTTGAAGCAATTGTCATGTAAAGTTGTTTGAGAACATTGGTAATAAATTTTTTAGAGACCAAATTTCAAAAGGTTTGGTTTGTCATTCAGGAAGTTCTTATTTTGATAGCACTTCCTATTTGAAAAAATAATAACAAAAATCCCTGTCCCCACCATTGCCTTATGCAGTGTTTGTGCAGCTAAAGGGGAAATTGAGTCCAAACTGTAGGGCTGCTTTGTAATTACATGTTCTGCAGATTACTTACTAATTGCACTTGGCATTACTTGCTAACTGAAAGATCATGCTGTACCATGTCATTTGCAGTGGTTTTCCTCTGCTAGCACTATAAAGGAAGTGCCCATTGAGCTGATGAATAATACCAGGACTGTTTTCCAAAGCTGAGGGAAAGGGTCTGCCATGATTGTACTGTAGGATTTTTATTGCAAGGTTTTGGTTTTGGTCTGTAATTCACAGAAACTCTTTGCCTGCCCCATCTCCTCTCTCTCTCCTGACCTGAAATCTGGCAGTGGTGCAGCCTTTCATGACCAGTTGAATACGGATTGCTGGTGGCCAACACTTTGAATTTCTTTCTTATGGGTAACCTTGATGTCATGACATTCAGTTTGAGTGAAATGAGCCACATCCTTCAGATTTAATTTGCAGGAGAAATTCTGTGAAATTCTTGTGTGACCCTTCTCCTTGGGAAATAGAATAGGGAAATAGAATACAGACCAAGATTTTCTTGAACAAATTTCTCTTGATGCATGCTGCTGCCTGGTGCGTTGGTACGTTCTTGATAATTTCGCCGTTGTTTTTTCTCCTTCTGAACAGCATCAGTGGAAGGCCTTATACCTCAGAGAGTCTATTTAGATGGTCTAAATTAAACTAATTTGCACCAACTGAAAATCTAGATCCAAATGGATGATGTGTTTTATTTGGAAGAAAATGCATCTCTTCTTTCTAGAAAAAAAATTAAAAAACACAGCTGTTTTTCTTACTTTATTTTGGTCCACAAGCAGAGGTACAGCAGCCCTGAGTGATCACCCATTGCCCTCAGGCTACTGTTCCTAGTTGACAGGTCAGCCAAAAGCAACTGAATTAAAAGCTCCAAAGAGGCTCTTAGAAACAGTATTTATTGTGTAGGAAAAAAATTAGACAATGTTTTTTGTTGGCAACTGCCTGCCTTTCCAGTGTCATCTTTCATTTTTTATGTTTCCTTTGTTTCTAGTCTCTTACTCCCTGCATCCTCTTGCCAGGCATGAGACAGTTTAACTCTCCCTCTCCTGCTCTCCCTAATTGCTGATTTCTGCTTTCAGTTAAGTTCTACTTCCTTGTCTCAGTCCCTTTCTATCCAGTTTCCTTGTAACTAGTGACCTCCTTTAATGATAATTCCATCTAAATCCTAATTTAAAAAAAGAGAGATTACACAGCCCATTTGGTTTTCTCTAAAGTCATGATTTATGTTTAATTCATGGGGAGATACTTCATCTATTCATAAAATCTGGTCCCACCAGCACAACTTGCAAGTGTTCCATTGCTGTTTGTGTGGTTTTGGCCCAGTCAGCTCAGCCTGCATGCAGCAGTTTGTCTCACTTTACTGCTACTTCCTTAGATGGATTCAGATCCAGAGATGGATTCAGATCCAGATCTCATAACAGGCTGTCTTGACTTTCTTCCTTTCTACATTCTCTAAACAAAAGCACAGATTTAGGTCAGCTGAAGTATTCACTAATTTGGGTGATTTTACTATTGGGGATTTTTTGCTTGCTAAGACACTTCTCTGCAAGCATTTTTCTTTTAAAATAAAAGGAAATAAAAATCAAAGTTGGTTTCAGGCTTTTATAAATGAAACAGTCTATTTATGATGACACTGCAATTAGTTTTTCTCTCAGTATTATCAATTAAAGTATATGTTTGGCTCTCTTTCTGTAGTTCTGGCTTTACTTTTCTGTTGATCCATCTATTTGCTTCTGTAGTTCATCTCAAAAGATGCTGTGCACTAAATATATTATATTTTTTTGCTTTTATTTTATTTTATTAAAATTGCTTGCAGTCTATTCTGTGGGGCCTAATCTTGTTAAAATCTGGCTTCAGAGGTCCGTAAGGTACATTGCGAAAAGCAAAATAACCACCCAAGCTTTTCACCTTATGGATGTCCAGTGAAGCAAAACTGCCTCAGAAAGGAGGGTACTTTTGCTGTTAGGTGTTACCAGCTTCTTCCTTCCTTGGCATCTTTGTCTCAGTGCTGGGCACATCTGAGCTCAGCAGGTGTCACACACAAAGGGGCTGGGAGGGCTGGTGAAGGGAAAATCTTCAATCTTTATCCAACCCAGCCCAGTACAGGCAGCTTCAGTGCTTGCTTGCTCCATATGATGTCCTACCAATCTACTTCAGACATGACAGAAGTAGACTTGATTTAGGCAGGAGAATTTCCATTTTAATACCTGGCTGGGCAGCTCATCTGAAACTGCCAGCAGGGATAGATCCACATGGATACAGCTGATGCCTTTCCTGTGGGAGCTGTTACTTGAGGAAGTCTGTTTCTCACACCATGAGCAGAAACAGGGATTGAATCTATGGACCAGAGGCAGGTGAGTTATCTTGTGACCCTCAATTCATTCTGTTGACCTGGCAGGAATGAGCAGTATTGAATTACATAAAAAGCACAGCTATCAACAATACCAGGAATGATAAGGCAAAAGCAGAGAGACCATTGTATAAATGTAAAAAGCCTTTTAAAAAGCTCCTGTACAAGGTTATCCAGGCAGTGTACACTGCATTTGTAAGCTACTGTGTATTTAAAAATTAATGAAAGATATAATTATAGCAGCATTAACAATGATCATTTCTAAAATGACTCTGTCATGAAACTGTAAGCATTTCAGGATTGATTTCCATGTTTCTAATAGTTTTCTGCAAATTAATGACATCCAGCCCTGGCAATAAAAGCCTTGCCTTGTTTCTCCAAAGAAAGGATTGGGAAGCATTTTCTGTTTTCTTAGCAATGATTTCACTGTCAGCTATGCAATAGAGCCAGTTGAGAAGATGCTGTCCTATTAGCTAAGATTTTATGTGGAGTTGTAACTCAGAGGGATAGAACAAAATCTATGCAGTCTAAAGCCAGTAAATTACCATTCTATGTCTTAGGTTGGAGAACCTTTTTAAATTTGAGCTTAGTCAGAAAACCAGCTCCATCTAGATACCATCTGGGCTCTTGTATTTATTGCCTCTCAAGGACTTCCACATCAGACTACTTACATGGAAGAATCAAAATATGATTCTTTGTTGGCCTCTCAAAGCTGGACCTTGAAAATCCAGCTCTCTTGCTTTCTATGCTTGCAACAAGCAATTAAGAGCTTTCAGTTAGACCACAGTAGGCAAAGTTATTGAAGCAAAATTTATAGTACATTTCCTTTCTCCCTGTATTATCTTGATAGTTTAGCTATGTTTATTAAAAAAAATCAACCTCCTTTATTTAGTGACCAAAGTAAATGGGAAATGAAGGTGCATGGGAATCAGATAAATTGAATGATCTTCAAAGCAATGTGAGGACTCACCAGCTGAGTAGGGAAAAATAAGGCCCCATCATTCTCTTTTTGCCTCTCTTGGAACTTGTTTTGTTTCTTTGCACTTGGTATAGAAACCAATATGTAGGAACTGGAGCATTTAGTGCCAAGCACTTATTGATATCTGGACACTATGAGTTTTAAAATGTTGTAGCTCTTTGCTGTCTGCCCAAGCCTCTATTGGACCTGGCCGCCTCAAAACAGATATGTTGGGAGAGGTCCTGTGCATGCACCTTGGCCACTGTGGAAAACCATCCAGTGATGTCATTCATAAAACCAAGGAAGTGGAGCTCAGCTGCAACACCTGGTTTTGTTCAGTTGGGGTTTGTGCCCTGTTGTTGTTTGTTTAGCTCTTTTTAATCTTCACAAACAATGAAGACTTTCAGCCCTTTCCAAGGAAAGCTGCTTGATAGAACCTCGGAACCCCACAGATCACATAGCACTCTCCTCCATTCCTTGTATTTGCTCGTGGAAACTGATAGAATGCACAGCAAATGCACAACAAATTCATCTTGAGCTGTCACACGACATTCCTGGCATTGGCCAATGAAGCCATGCTGTAGGTGGCATTTGGCATTGGTGAGCAGGGTGCAGGTGCTTGGTGGCTTCTCTGGTGCTCTTATCTCAGAAATCTCTTCCACGATGATTGATTAGCCTTAACAAGCTTTTTATTAGCAAGGGGAGGGTGGTTAGAGAAGTTACTACTTTAGAAATCAGCTGACCCTGAACCATCTCTGCAGTGCAGCAGAAAACCTCTCTCTGTTAACACTGCTCTAATTCCATTTAGTGTAGCATTGTTTCCATCTAAATTATAGCAATTATACACAAAGATTTTCTCTGAAATCATTTAATTAAAGAGTATCTGATGTTCTGTGCTTTTGGAATGCCAATATGTTGCCTTCCTCTTAGAAAACCTTGGGTTTTTTTCATTAATTATCATGGAAGAATTTCCATATCAGAAGGAATTGTTTAAAAGCTTTTAAAAATAGATTTAAAAATCAAGTAATTCTGGTGTATTTTTGTAAACCACAAAGAAACCTTTTGCCCTCCCGATGGACAGTTAGCTAAAGGACAATCTGAGGAGCAAGATTTTCATTTTAGATGCATTGATTTGCACAGTGTTGGATTTCTCCAGCCTTGTCTTCTTCTGGGTTTATGCCAGTGTTCCTCTTTGGTCATGTTTCTTTTGCTGTGTTTTCCATGTAATAAGCACCAAATCCTATACTGGTATAAATCTGCTGAACTAAATGATTTCTGCCTGCTGCATTGCTGTTTTGCAGGGACTGATGTTTCAGTCTTGCAGCACAAACAAGGTTGTATGTGCTGAAAGCACGTGGGACATACCCAGTGCCAAGTGGGGAGGGGATCTGCAGTTAGAATTCCTACTGAATACAGTTTTGGAGGCTTTCTGCATCCCCCCACCATGCTCCTTCCCATTCCTCCCTTCTCCCTCCTGCTCCCAGTGCTCTGGCACCCCATACTGCTTTGATTTCTGTGGGTTTATCTTGGTCCAGGGTGTGCCTTCTGTGCTGAGGAACAGGTACTGCAGCTTCCCCTGTAGCATGGATGGAATGCCATGGTGTTTCCTATCATTGATACCCTGCAATTAGGGCTACACTAAGAATGGTTCTGGACAGCCAGCAACAATCTATCCAATAAATCCATTCTACCAGATGGGTCCTTCCTCACTTCTCACTTCTAACCTGAGCCACTTGTTCATGCAAGGTTCTCCTTGTATTGTATCCTTCCTGCTTGTCAGCTTAGGGGAGCTCCTCTGTGAGGCAGAACTTGGATTTAGACAGGTGTTCACAGCAAACCCACCACTTCATACCCTCAGATATTGCCCACCCACCATTGTCTCCCTGATCCCCATGAGCTGAGACAGGTCTCCAGGGGACAGCATCATTGATTCCTGGGTGGTTGTTGTTTCATGGAGAGCAGCAAAATGAAGAGCAATTTTGGTGCAGACTAGAGAGGGAGTGAGTGGAGAGCAAAGCCAACAACTCAGTATGATTATAGTGTAAACCAAGATCAACTAGAATAAATAATGGCAGCACACTGGGGACACAGCAGGATCTGAATTACAGTGTGGGGAAGTCTTGTTTTCTGCTTCACTTTTGATTTCATAGGAAAATTTGTAAATCTTATCTTTCTCTCTCTTTCTTTGTTAGCCTGGAATAATTAGAACAAAACCTTTAATCTCCTACGTGGCGTGGGTAAAAATGTAGATTAGTGAAAGATTTGGAATAATGAAAAAGTAACATTTACTGTCCTCTAAAGATCGCAATAAGGGTGATTAGGCTTGGGTTCCATTTTGCTGGATGGCAGGGTCAGGGGAAGACCTTCCTACACAGGCTGTGTACCAGTGTCAGGAAAAGGCTAAACACTCCTGAGATGTTGTAAGAACAGGAAAATATTATTCATGACTGAATACCATTTTCTGGCATTAAGCTCCAACACTGTGTATTGGTTTCTGCAGCTGAGATTCATGAGTTGTTATTTGCTGAATGGAAGTATGAGTCTGGCTGACTCTTTTTTTTCTTTTGTCTCCCCTGCTCAGTGTTTTTGGGCACTTCAGCCTCCGTTCTGAGTGGCAGCTGGTCAAGGTGGATTACAAGTCTCTCTTCAGCCGCAGGTGTACCAAGGATGACTACCAGACCTGGCATCTGCACAACCAGGTATCCCCACTCTCCAGGGGGGCATTGGTGGGGTTCCTTTTCCCCTGCCAGGTGGGAATGCAGTTGTTCTTTACAGCAAAGCATATGGATTTTTTTTTTTGCATCCCTTGAAGAATGTCCATGAATAAACATGGGGCCTGGCATCTATGGGCAAGCTCAGGAGATTACCTTCTATTTTTAGGAATATCATCCATTGCGCCAGTTGGATCTTTTTGGCCTCAATGCTTAGGGCAATGTAAAACGACACCTTATGATTGAATTGTAGATGACACTGAATTCTTTGTAGCTCTGTCACTGACTCATGAAAATAATTTTGTTTCAGTTTGCCTCTTATTTCCCCTACTCAAAAATGAAAATAAAAACATTTATTCATCCTGCAGGTCCTGCAGGTATCTGTAAAACTCTTGAATATCTGTAAAACCCTTGAATCTGAAAAGCTCTTGAATAAAAGACACCAGAGAAAACCAGATTATTTCTTTCTACTCAAGGATACATGCTTTGTTTTTCATACACTGGCTTATTTTCATGCTGGGTATATTTAGGTCCTGAAGGAACTATAACTGAGAGGTCAGTAACCTCTGCAAATTATTTATGGGTTACTGACTACAAGTATGATGTCCCACACCTGCAGGGTAACATAGCTAGAGCCAGAACCATTGGCAATGTGACATTCCTGAATGAAATCCATGAATGAGAAATGAACATTAATTTGGCAAGGATAAGATAATTGAAGTCGTAGAATTGAATAAATGAAAATCATTTAAATGAAAGAAAAGGGAACACATATGTGTAACCATGCAGCAATCTTGGGAATCACTGTTAATAGGGAAGAGAAGTATTTCAATTAGGTATTGTCTTTTTTCTTACTTCTATGCAGACAAATTACTTCTGCAAAATAGAAAATTATCTTTATAGCAACTCACCTAGATATCAAATGTTTGTTTTAGATTAGCTAGTCTGGGTAGTGTTCTTGGAAACCTTAGCATTCAAAAAGCCCAGTGAAAACCACATCAAAATTGTCTATAACAAAGCCACCTCTGTTACAGAAAGAGCAAGGGAGATGAGCTCTTTGTTTCACACTGGGTATTGTCCCCTGCCCTGGGATTCAGGCCTGGGCACTTGCTTCTGCAGTAGGCTTTTATCTGACATGTGGAAGAAACCCTGGCCTACACCCACATCGTCTTTTCAGGATAATTTGTAGGACTAGATGTTGGTGGATGCCTTCTGGAAGGTGAGATAAATGGGTGTGATGGCTTGGGCATCCAGGCATTTTGGGCACATTGTCATTGGCATCCCAACGCAACGCTGAGCATCCTGTGCTCATGGTCCTCCCAAGGAGACTTTTGGTTTTGCAAAGAAACAAAAGAGCAGGACTGTAACTCCCCACCCTCCCAGAGATAAATGCTTGTTTTCATTGGCTTTTGTTTCTTTTGAAAAAGTGCTTCATTTAAGACCCAGCTGCCACTACAACTGTGTTTCTCCTCTTGTTCCTTGGCCAATGAAGGGGGAACCTTGTGTCATGGGGGAGAGGAAGATCTATAAAAAGCGCAAGCCTGGAGCCCAGTGTTCCCTAGGTCGGGACTATTCCCAAACTGTGGTGTCTGAACCATGTGTCTGTGGCCAAGGAGACTTTGAGTGGTGAGTATGTGACTCTGGGGACTTGTGCAGGGGCTATGTTTTTGTCCTGAAATACTACCCAGACAGAAAACCTTGCAGAAGAAGTGAGTCTCTTGCAGCTTTATAGCTGTGATCATACCATATAGCAGAAATGTGACCCCCAAAGCTGCTGAGTGAAGGAGGCTTCCCCTTCCTCTGCAGGAAATATTTGTTCATTTCCATGAGAAATCCAAGCCTGGAATTCAAAAGCAAAATAATTGCAAGTACTGATGGACATTTTATGTCTGTCATTCCAGAATAGTGACAGCCAGGACTTCTCTGGTCCTTTCAGAAGAGGGAGGGTATTTCTCTCCCAAGGTCATTGACTTCCTAGGGGACAAGCCAGCAAAACATGAACATTTTTATCATTATTCCTTTGAATAGCTGGGAACAGTTTATTGCTTCTTAACGATGTTTTATTGAGAAATTTCTGAAAGGGCTTCTATGACATGACTGTACAGCCCACCCTTGTCAGATATAACTACTTGTTTTGCATAAATATTGGTGTTTCTAACTTAATGGGACCATAATTTTCAAATTGCTTTAAGGTCACTTTGAAAGCAGCTTAAAAATAAAGCAGGGGAGAAATGAGACACTGGTTGCTATTGCCTGACAATCAGAGATAGGAGATGGGAGAATGCATGTCAGGATCTCTGCCCAAGGAATTCCTACATGGCACCTGTGATAGGCAATATTTCTAAGGTTTAAGACTGTCAATACCTGTGACGTTTCAGCTTAAATGATCAGAATGTCATTTAAGTGGAATCCAAAATAACCTGAAAGCTGATCAGCTGGAAAAACATTTTAATCTTTACAGTAGGTTATTCAGGATCAGTGTCTGACTGGTATTGGTGTTATTCCTGAACACTTCACCTACTTTCAGATACTTTCTGAAGAGATGTGAGGCATGAGATCTGTACATTTACTTGGACTTAGGCTCAAAGTTCCCTTTTAGAGCATGCATATAGTGAAATGCAGCAAAATTAAGAAAAAATATTGACCAGAGTATTTTCTTGAATATTGTAGTAGTTTGTCTTTAAGAGTGAGTTGGGGATATAGAACCGAGATTTTCATCTGATCTGGATGGGTATTTAATTTGTTCCTCATGTCAAGATTACATCAGAGACTCCATATCTTGCCTCATGAGATCTTTCCCTTTCATTCTCATGATGGGAGCTTGCAGGATGATCTGTCTTGCCTTGCAGTATCTGCCCTTGGCATTGGCATAGGCCTCTGGGGTGAATCCAGCACCAATCTCCAGAGATGCTAATGAATTTGTTTGGTTTTGGTCTGTTTTTCCTTACACTGTCTTTTCCTCACCCACTTTATATTTTCACAGGGAAGTTTGTCTTTTCCAAGCTGTAAGTGAAAAACAGTGGTAGCTGAATTGGCCTTAAATGCTGCCTTGAAAAGAGTCTGCATCAGAATGCACCTTTTCAATCACTTGACAGATTCCTTGCAAGCATTCAGTATCATTTTTGATGAACTTTCCCCCTAATATGAGAGGGTATTGCTCTTAAACTTGTCAGTCCTGCAGAGGAAATGCAATTAGAGGACAACAAGCTGGCTTTTGTTTCAGACCCTGCACTGCCAACAGAATTGTTAACGAGCTTCCAGTTGCAAAATTGTTATAGCTGGTGATGGAGAATCAGAAGAAACTTTATGGTGAATTTTGATGCTACTCAGCAGGGCTGACTGGGAGAATGTGAGAGACAGTCCATTTGAGGAAAATACTGGCAGTGCTGGAAGTGGGGCACTGAGCTTGATCATTTTAAAAGTGATTTTTCAGAGAGGAAGGGTGAACTTGTGCTCTGATTTGTGATTTCTAAAGTATGAGACACTTGCTTAGTCAGTTGCAAGATACAGGTTATTCCAGAATATATTCTAGATTCACCTGCCTTCCTTGGGATGTCAGTATGAGAAAGGGAGATGCTGACAAGTGCCTTTTCTCTGCTCACTAAAAGGTGGACAGGACGGGTGAAAGGACAGCTCCTACTTTCACTTGATGCTCTTTCAAGAAAGATTCTTTCCCTTTCAAGGAGAAATGTCCACTCAGCCTCATCAGCCTGGGCTCACAGTTGCCAGTTCTTGAAAGCACTGACTGCTCTGTGCCTTGGGTTGAGCTGAGCAGGTCTGTGGGTGTCAGGGAAACGAGGAGGGCCAGCAGCCAGGACTGTGCAAGTACAGTGACCAGCAAGTCCTGCCAGATGGGCCCTCTGCTTCCTCAGAAATAAGTTTGGAGCTGGTTCTGGGCTTGGAGCACCCTGTGCCACTTGCTGTGATGACACCTGCCTTCGAGGTCTGTGGGGATAGGACAAACAACTGCAGAAGCCCTTCAGGACATGCTGTGGGGGCTGTGCTCCCTCCCATTTGGTCACAGTGCCCTTGCCCCTGTCTGCCTCATGGCTGCAGTGCTGTTCCTGCAGTTAGATATAAGGCTGATCTAAAATTCAGGGGCATAAATCATGATTATGCCCCAGTTCAACAAATCCATATGAGTCAGGATCAGGGGTGACTCCTGCCAGCCCTTGCAGTCATTTCCAGAAGCAAATTCTGGCCTTTCTCTAACAGAGAGAATGGCAGAAGGATCTCATAAGTGGTATTAAAGTGCTCACTGAGCTTTCTTTTCCCTCCTCCTGCTTCTTTATTTACTCTGTCAAGATAGCTTTCCTGAGAAAGACGGCACAGCAGCTGGACTTGATTATTTCCTTAACTTATGCAAACCCTGGGGCTTGTGAGAGGGAAGGTGGGCAGCATGTGAGGTTTTAATATACATTTACCAGAAGTTAATGAACAAGCACAGAACCTTGAGGGCACACAGCAATGTTGTCTTTAATTTTATTAAATATTTATGCAGCTCTTTTCTTCTTTGGGGCAAAGTACAGCTCCTCCTGAATATTTTTAATTACAAAGTCCCTGCCAGGCATTTTCGACTGTGCAGGTCGGACCCACTGAGAATGATTAAATTGAATGTTGAGAGAAAGAGCATTAGGGAATCTCCAAACCATTTAAAGTAGCTCACAGAATTTTTGCCCTCCAAAGAAAGAACAGTAGCAGTCTGGGCCATTGGGGACATAGCACAATTTTGTTTCACCAAAGCTCTTCCTAGAGACTTTCTGTTGGCAGTTCAGGCTCTGAACAGGGGAAGGATAAAACTCAGAGTGTCCTAGAGGGCACAGAATGCTTTCAAGACAGTGGCTTCTGTAGTGTCTGTGTTTTCAGAGAGGTTTAGCATGTTGGCATTTGTTAACTTGCTGCAGGCAAAAATCCAGAATCTCTTTTTATTTGTCCTTTGAATCCAGCCTGTCAATAAAGGCTACACATAGAAACCTGATCCAGACCCTATTAAAACTTATGGAAAGCTTTGGATTAATCCTATTTCTTCATCATTGTATTGGCGCACAAAGGCAGCTGTCAAAAGAAGTTTTGGATGTGGTTGTGTACAATTCCATTCTTAGGTGGTCCAAGGAAGAATCAATACCCTGGATTGCCTTCCCTGTGGGACACAATACCATGTAATCCTTAGACTACAAAGCTGGTTGTGTTTTAGTTTAGTGTTGGAAAAACATCAGCTGTTTTTTGCCTCTCAGGCAAGTCACAGCGTAGCCAGGGAGCCCGTTAACATACATAAATATACATACTGTGGCTAGTTGCTCAGGAAGTGCTCCTAGTGTTTTATATTCCTAGCCACTGTTGTGAAAAAGTGACATTAGATCTTAGAATTAGCCTGGTTCATTCTAAAAGCAAAGGCTGCAAAAAACAAACAAACCAAAAGAACCCAAAAAGTGACATTTAAGTCAGAGATTGATAGGAATAGAAACAACCAATGCAATATTCTTTCTGAATCTCTGTCATGTTTTGTTGCCAAATGAAGCACAAGTCCTGCAGTGCTCTGCAAGTTTGGTAGTTCTGCTGTTGTGGGGATCAAATGCCCTCTTCCTGCCCCTCCAACTAGTCCAGCACTTTGTCTCTGGATGAGCCCAGTCCATGATGTTGTGCCATCCCAGCAGAGAACCACCAACACACACCTGCTTTGGGGACATCACCTAAAACTCTGGGCTAACTGTTGTGGAGGCTACAGATGGATTCATGACTTCTCTCCACAGTGACTATGGATATGAGAGGCACAGCAACAACCAGTGCATCCCAGCCTTCTGGTTCAGCCCGTCCTCCCTCTCCAAGGATTGCAACGTTGGTCAGAACTACTGGAACAGCACTGGGTAAGTGCATCTTGCAATCTGTCTGGTTTTGGTGACTGCACTAGACAAGAGAACCTGGACAGTTCTTTTTTTCTCTGCATCCCATTATGCTCTTTTTCAGTCTTATCCATGAGGTGATGCTTGCAACAGCATCTGTATGGAAAATTGCCTCATTCCTCAGAGAGAGGGAGAAGCACGTTAAGATAAGGGACACATAGATATTGCATTGCTATCAAGTGATGTGTGATCCCTGGAGCCTAGACTTGGAGCTCCCCTTTGTTGGAAAATTAAAACACAAATCAAAAAGGTCTGCCTGAGAGACAGCTGAACATTTAAAAGGACAGGTTTGAGGTATTTCACATTGTATTTTATTGAACCTCTTACCATCTTACCGCTTCTATTTATATCAGCTTCTAGGAAGGCTCAAATGAGCAATTTTTAGTCTCTTTTATGTTTTCTTCCTCTGCCATTTTCACTTTGTACATACAATGCATTTCAGACAAGCTTCATGTGCTGGTTTCTCCTGGTCTAACCCAGAACAGATGGCAAGTGTTGGTTTATTATGGCAGCATCACTTTGCAAATGTTCTGCTATCATGCAGGAAATGCTGTGAGACTTGAGTTTTGCTGTTTAGCCAACATCTTCCAAGAAGAGCCAAGAGAAAAACCCATACCTTAAATAATTTTAAAACTGAGCTGGGCGAAGCCCTTGACATATTTTTTCAAGTGCCCTCTAGCCCAGTAGAGGCAGACAAGACCTAATAAATGGTATAATTAAAAAGCTGGGATGCAGGATGCAATCCTGCAGGCTTTGGGTTGGAGGAATTCTCGGCCTTTTAGTAAGGCAGAGTAATTCACCTCCACAATGTGTCTCTTCTCAGTGATGCTGCTGAGAATCTCTGGAGAAGTTTCAGTTGTGATTGGTTTGGCTTTCTCCTACTTAATAAAGCATTAGGTTTCTTTGAGTCTTCCTTTCAGTGAGGGGATCATGCAGGCAGTTAACCTTTGAAAAAACACATGCATTAATGTGGAGGGACAAAAGAAAAACAAAACTAAGGAACTTTTCCACCCACTGTCTGAGCCCAATGTCCTTTGTTCCTGTTCCCCAGGTACCGCAGGATTGTGTCTAACAACTGCACAGATGGCTTGAGAGAGAAGTACATGGCCAAGATGGAGAAATGCCCTGGAAAAGCACCTCGGGGATTGCACATCCTCACCTCCGATGGGAAGCTCGTCATGGAGCAAGGACACAATGCCACTTTCATCATCCTCATGGAAGAGGTGTGTTAGAGCTCTCAGTAAACCTTTCTCTGTGTGGCAGGACTGGCATTCTTTTCCTTGGCTTTTCAGGCTGCTGAGAGGAATATAGGAATTAAGGGGGAATCATGAAATAGTGAATAGTCCTGAGATTTATGAGACTTAAGGAATTTAAGAGAATTGAAGGCTATAGTGACACATACAAGCAAGTCATATTGGGTCACACCAAAGATTATCTCGTCTATCAGTGATGATAATGCTGAAGAAAGATAGATGTGGTCAAAAAAATTATTTCCCCACTCTCTTCTTGCTGCTTCCAGTAAACTGCAGTTTATGGGTTTATGAGGCAGAAGTGGCGTTTCTGTGATCAACAATTCTGTATCTGGGATGCGAAGCTTTAACTTCAACTTTTCTGGGAAAGGTTAAGAACAATGGGGAACATGTTCACACTCATGGGGAGCAATGAGGGGCATTGTTATTTTGCAGTCGGAATTGACTCTCCTCAAAGCACCTGTAGCCTCAGCCCTTATCTATTGTAGTTATCTATTGGTGCAGTTCCCTCTGTAGCCAACAGTAGCCCAAATGACACCAGGCCATGCTGCTGCCAAAAGCATCAAAATGTTGAGGCTCTTCTGGCCAGGGACTGAGGTGGTGCTGGAGAAGAACAGCTGGTTTTTGTCACATTTTCTGTCCTGTGTATGTTATTTTGGAGCAGTACCTGGGGACAGCTGAGGCAGACCACCCACACACAGACACATTCTCACACTAAATTAAATTCTTATATAGTAGCTAAGTATTTCAGTGGGACCACACTAATCTGACAGGGCCTCTTTACTACTTCCTCAGAGGTTCATGCATGCTCTGCTTTTATACAAGGGGGATTTCTTGTCTACGTGCTGCTTCTTTTCTATTCTGCAGACTTGACGTGGTTAGACAATTTGTGTAGACACTATGAGTGGGAGTTCAGAAAAGAACAGATATAATCTAAAAATTAGGAATCAACTAGTAATTTATTAAGGAACTCAAGTGGAACTGCTGCATATGAAGAATGATAAACAGATGGGGAATAAGGCAGCAGTCAAGGTAGCTGAAGAGTGGAATCTTTGCAAGGATTTAGAGATTGAAGAGGTAGCTGAATAAATATGTGAGGGCATTCACTCTTATGTCTGTTGTTGAAAAATAATGGTAGTTAGAAAAACATTTCATTGAAACAACCTTTTTTTTTTTCTAAGGGAAGAGGCTCTTTGGAATATGTCTCTGTAGGTGAACTGTTTATTCCACAGAAAGTTGTGTGTTGAGTTTGTTTCTTAAAATAATAGAATTTCAAGAAGAAAAGAAAAGGAGCACTGAGATTTTGGACAAAGCTATTCCAGTCTTTTAGTGTGAACCTGAGAAGAATTATGACCAAGGATTTCCTTATGACTTGGAAGAAATAATTTCTGTAGAGATCTTAATTATTACTTACCTTGCTGCCATACAGATTCATTCCTGGCTTCCTCCACCTTTTCTGGTCAGTCTCTTTACTGGTGGTAGTTTAGCACCTAAGTTTTCAGTTCCTTTCTGAGCCAAAGAGCAGCCTGACCAGCCCTCCTGTGGATACATCTGTGTGGTGTCCATTCAGCTGTGTCAGACTCACCCTGATGAGCCAGCAGCTCTTTCCTGCCTTCTACCCTCAATATATGGAGGTGACTGATCTTTAGGTGTTCAATGGTAAATGAAGACTTCATCATAGTTAATCAAAACCTGAATTTCTCAGGATTTATAGAATTAACTTCAATAGGATTCTTTCTAGTGATATTCAGAATATGTGTGTGGCGATGACTACAGACAAATAAATGCAGAATGACTGATGGTTTTTCTGTGTTTTCAGGAATATGGGGCTGGACTGAGATTTGGACTCTATACATGCAAGGGAACATGAGGAGATAAGAACCTTTTTAGACTTTTTTTTTAATCGGAGTTTGGTTTTGATCACAAAGAAATACTAGACTGCCAAATAGCTATCGTGGAGTTGTGTTCTTGACCACGTCTATTCACTGATTTCCATACTCAGAGCCAATCTTGGTGACAACCTTGTTCCCTTTCAGCTATTTATGGGGCTTAAAGCAACAAAACATGCCTCGAATATAAATGGATAGCAATGATTTCTTTTTCCTTTTGAAATGGCTCCGCTTCCCTTCTATTTCCATTTATATTTATAAACTCGAGAATATCTCACATCTTTGTGTGGGACTAGCATGCTTGGTTTAGTATTTTATATACTGGATACAGAGGTATGGAAAGGAGAAAGAAAACATGATTAGTGTGATGGGCAGCCTTTGCATTGAAGACTCAGCTCATAATTGGGTGAAAAGATCATCTGCCACTGTTTAGTCATGAAAAATCTGTTCCTGCTTCTCTGTGTGAAACGGTCTCATTTCAGATAGAATCATTTTGGAGAGGCAAGAAAGAAATAGAAAAGAGAATTGTCAGGCAAGGGGGATGAGCTGCCATGGTTGGTGCAAGAGATTTCAGCCTGAGGTCATCAGTGATGAATCCAGCCCAGATAAAATTTTTATCCTCTGTTCAGTATCTTCCATATGAGATGGACTTGGGGTCTTAGTACATTCCCTTGAGAAGTGGTTTTGAAAGGTTTAACAAGCTGTGGGAGCCTTTCTATCTAATAACTGAATATCTCAAGAGTGTAATTTTGCTCCTGCTAGAGACTTTTTTAGAGTGACTTTAAAAACTCTCTGTCTAAAGGATGTTATTGACAACTCAATATAATAGGTACGTTTTAGTGTCACCACCATTTTAGTCGTTTCTGATTGCTCTTTGGTTTATACTGAGGTTTTAATGTCCAAGTGGGGCAGAGGTGAAAACGGTGCCCTGATCAAGTCAATGGCCAAAACTCCCCTGGCTCCCTGGAATGGGAATGATGGAGCAAGGAGGAAGAGAGATCAAACATATATAATCAAATACCCATATTTCAAAAACTACATGCAATAATCCTGACTACATGAGTGTCTGAAAACCCCAAATATATACTCAAAGTAAATTGGCCTCTGAAAATTACCCTTCCTGCACTCTGATTCTTCATGCAGGTAGAGTCTATGAGGAGGATAAATTCAGTGGGGGCTGCTAAAGTCCTAATTTTCTACATATGGGACCTGCTTCATTGTGGTCTGGCTTCTTGTATGTTCTCCCTGTGCATTTACAGCTATAATGGGGTTTATGAGACAACTTTAAAATATTTCTGAATTTCACATTAAAAAAAGGTAACTTTATGAGCAGAGATTTTAATTTTCATTTTTAAATTTTCAGATCACATCCTCAATATATGTAGGGATTGACTTCAGCCCTTCAGGGCTAGGAATATCTCCAAAATGTAGTGGTATCTTCTTCACCCCCAGTGAATACAGTACAGATCTTTGATGAAAGGAAATTACTTGGCACAACACATCTTATATATATGCAGAAAGCTAAAACTACAGAGATTTAATCTGAGTTGTAGTTTTATTTCAGTTTAGTGAAATCACTGTAGTGGGCTTTAGCTTTGTTGAAATTAGCCTTTTTTTTGTGTTACATTAGTCAGCTGAGGGCACGTATAAAATAAGGCTCTGAGAAACCGAAGTAACAGACACTTGTACAGTTCAACTACAGTGATTTAAAGCATAATTTAAACTAAAATAGTGAAACTTCTGTCCCCAGACAATTCCTGTGGTGCTGGAATTTCTTGTCTGTTTTTCCCTCCTTCATTTAATAACTGTCATTGACAGTAGTCCTAGAAGAGATTTTCTCATCATCTGCTTCATTCTCCTGTGTATCCAGGCCCTGTCTCTGTGTTGATTGACATTAGACAAAAAAAATCTGTCAGTCCTCAACGTGGGACTCAACCTGTATAAATTCAGCCATCCTGAAGCTTCATGTCTAGCTGAAACTGGTCTTCTAAACTCTGTATAATCAGGGGAGGATATTTGCAAGAGATGATTCATGTCACCTGTTTTAGCTACTTTAGGATGAGGTGTTGGTCTTTTGCTGTCTGTGTCTGGCCACCTTGGGGAATGACAGAACAAAGCTCGGCTTTTTTTGTGAAGTTACTGCTTTGTATCCATGCTAGTGGGGTGGAGGGAATATCAGTTCTTTTATATCAGTCCAGTTTCCTACTCTAGTCTTCTCTGTGACAGGGTGATCTCCAAAGGACAAACATCCAGCTTGATTTTGGAGATGGCATTGCAGTGTCCTATGCCAATTTCAGCCCTGTGGAGGACGGCATCCGGCATGTGTATAAGAGTGCTGGCATCTTCCAGGTGACGGCGTTTGCAGAGAACAGCCTGGGCTCAGACACTGCTGTCCTGTTCCTGCACGTGGTCTGTGAGTACTTCCACCTGCCAGATTCCTTGGGCCAAAGTCTGACCTCACTCAAAGTCCCTGCAGCTTCAGTGGGGCCCAAGAATAGATGCAAGACAAACACGTGCAGCTCATGCTCTTCCAAAGGCTTGGCCTTCTAGATACTCCTCTAACTTGTTACACAGCTTTTATTGAATGAAGGGAAAGGGAAGAATTTTTTTAAACAAGTATATTTGCAGTTCTGAGAGTTTTGGAGAAAAGTTTGAAAATGTCTATTGGGTTTTCTGAAAGGCTCAGAGACCAAGCAGCATATGAAACAAAGTCTAGATACCTATTTTTACTTGTCTCATTCCAAGAGGATTAGATTAAACTACTAAATTTTGAGTCACTTATTCAGAATTTCAGCATTTACAGTGCTAATTTAATGGAAGAGAAGCATTATGCTGAGCGTGCTTCCTGAGATATGAATGTACTGAGGGCTAATGTGCTGCTTTTCACATTTCATGTGTTTGACGTGCATCCCTGATGTTTCTGTCCTGTTTGGTAGATCAATGCAATTTCTCTCCAGCTGACACACAAGAAAACTCAAATATAGAGTTCTGAGTTAACTTCCCAAAGCCACAGGAGAGAGCAGAGAGTGTGGAATGTAGGATGAGACCAAAAAGAGCCCAGTTCTTTGATCTACTCTTAGACTATTACATCTTCTGTGTCCAGCTGCACCCCATCAATTTTGCCCCTACTGGTGATCATAGTCTTGTCTGCCTTCCCTCTTTACCTGTCAGAATGTCTTACATCCTGCCTTTTGCTTGAGCTTTTCTGCTGAAAGGAAGCACATTAGAAATTTCCAAAACTCAAGAACTTTTTCTCCATTTTAATTTCCAGATCCCTGTGTGAAGGAATAAATGTTCCTTGAAGCTTTTATTATGCTCATAATTCCCTCAAAGTCAATCATGGCTGCACTTAACAACCTGTTATTAGAGCATTAACTGTTTTTTCCTTCACCTTGGGCCATTAGCTGACAAAAGTGATGGTTACCTGGTAATAACAACCAGATTTGTATGGATTATCTGATTTTTCTCAAAGGAACTACTTTTTTATGGTGAGGATTTTAAAGCACAATGCAACAAGGGACAGTTCTTTGGCCTGCTTTTGCTGCTCCACCCTTTTTTACATCAACCTTTCAGATATCTCCTTTGACTTTTATAGCATTCTTAGGTAGCCAATTTATTATCATTATCTCTGGGGAAATATTTTGCAAGGACTTACATTCATGCTAATGCTGAAATAAGATGACACCTCAGTACTAAACTTTTAATATATTTGGAAGTACTGGTCAATATAGGAGGTTTGACCTTGAAGTTCAAATGCACAGACAAATATGCCTGAGAATCATTCTTACTATGCAACCACTCTGGTACTGGGATCCTGTGCTAAAAACCAAGAAAGGAAAAGGCTCCTTGGCCTCAAGCAACATTAATTTTCTACCCTGCAGCTTTATTAGCAGCCAGTTAACTTTTCAGCTTTCTGGAATCTGCTGACAAGCAACTTAACTGGAAATTTAAAGGAAGCAAAGATATTAGTGCTTTTCTTCTTACATGCACTGTCACAAAATATTTAGGGGAGCCTGCTGTTCTTGCAAACCCAGAGTACTTCCTACAGTCAGAGTTCAGGAGTGACTTGCTGGTAGAGATCTCTTGGGAAAGAGGGGGAAAAAAAAAGATCAAATTTTAAGGTGCCAAAAGCAAGAATAGGGTCCTTTTGTGCATGGAGCTCTATGTTCCAGTGGTAGAAGAGCAGCTCTTGCTTTCCACAATCTTTGTAATTCAAGTAGATGGAGAACTGATTAATGTCCCCATTTCACACTGAGTGGTAACACAAGAGGATTGTCTCAGTTAAAATCACCAAATTTCCTGCTTCCCAGAATGAATGTCTAACAAAAAAAGAAAAGATTATGGCTTTTCTTATTTTTTCCTTTCCATCTCACAGGGATAGTCTGTCAGTTTGCTGTATTTTAAAGGTTCTACCCAGAAAGGAACACTGTCTGATGGGCAGCAGTTATCAGCTGAAATTCAGTACCAGCAAACCCAAAAGATAAACAAGAAGAAAAACAATGAAGATAGTAGAAGTTTTAAACAAACTACCAAACAAAACCTCAGTATTTTTTACACATGTTTTTTCTAGAGAAGATGTGCCTTCTGAATTCAGGGCTTCATGCCCTGGATTTATTCTGGGCATTTGCATTTATTAGATAAAACTTTGCATTGTTACTTTGTTATTTTTTAAGTCTTTCAGAATCAAGTGCTTCTGACAGTTACATGCTTTGTTATGCCAGTGCACACATCTTTCAAGTGGTTCCTGATGTTTTTCTTTTAGTTTCAGGGGCAGCTGACTCCCCAAAGACTTCCTAAGGTCAGGCCTATATCAAAAAGGATTTCCAAAATCATGAGGTTTTTTTTTTTGAGACCTTTTCAAAAACTGTTTGGGGTATGTAATCAAGTCATAAATGACTCTTATATAACCAGATCTAAGCCATCTTGGCTAAAATGATTTTCCCACAAATCTTAGTAGCTCAGTGGCTATATTTTCAAGAAAAAAAACTTCTTTCTCATTTGTGTCCTATGCCTTTCTTGTGTCCTATCCTTAGGGCTTTCAATAGCAACTTCACTACATAATGCAAAGACAGTTCATTGTTTTTCTTCAAAATGCATTTAAAAAATTCTTCTAAACACAGTGCTGCCCCTGTCTGAAAATTAGCAGTATGGAAAATGTGCATAATAGGAGGGGAAAAAGTGTTTTTAAATCTGATTATCTTTTTCTATTTTTCATTGACTGCTGAAATTCTCTTTTATTTCTAAAATATAAATAGACTGTCACTAGACTGTCACTGCTGACATAGGACTTTTGATTTATTTAAAGGAAAGATCCTTGCTGTTCACAACTGTGCAGGGAGGATTTAACTCAAAACCTTTAATAATGAACTCTCTTCCCACAGGTCCAGTGGAGCACGTCCATCTGAGTGTTCCCTTTGTTGCCATCAGAAATAAGGATGTCAACATTACTGCAGTAGTTTGGCCCAGCCAGGCAGGCACACTTACCTACTTCTGGTGGTTTGGCAACAGCACCAAGGTACAGACACCCTTTGGTTCATTTTCTCTTCCTAAGCTTGTCACAACAGTCAGGGAACTCTCTCAGCTGTAATAAAAACTTCTTGCCTTTGTCTGTTTTGTGTTTTAGTTTTTAACTTGGCTGAAGAGGGTTGTCATTATCTGAACTTCAACCTCTGTGAATTTGTTTCCTTGTGTGTTGTGTTGTTCTTAGGAGCCATTACTTTCTCCATCTGGCTGTTATCAGCCCTACTGAGGTGTGAAGACCACTGTTATTACCAGCGTTCACTTGCAACTTAACTGAACCATATGTGGAATAATGCTGGCTTTCAACACAGTGTTTAAAAACTGCTGGTGTTCACATAACCGGGGGGTTTCCATTATGTGCCAGTGTGCAGTACATAATGCTGGATTCCAGCACAGTACTTTAAAGCTCTTGGTGTTCAGATAAACAGCTGTATCTAGAATTTCAAGCTGAAGAGTCTGGCTGTGTTAGAGAGGAGGATGAGACTTCTTTGTAGTGAATTTTCAATGATGTGTATTGTCACTGTATGTATTATAAAGAGCTTTTTTAGCAATAGTTAAAATAAGTGAAAATACAAGTTAGTGTCATGCTTTCAAATGGAGAGAGCAGGATTGCCTATTAACTACAGTTTTTATTGTAGACTTTAGGAGTGAGACAAGCACTGTTCTCCATTCTTACAGCTGTGGAATGTACACAGCTGTACATGTATTAATTTCACAATGTAGTTTCTGCTGTTATTTCCAAAAGCAGTTTAAGTCATGTCACTGTCTACATTTGCAATTGAAGGTGTGCACTGAGGTGAGATTGCAGCAGAAAGAAACGGGGATTTTACATGAAGTATGGAACTTGAGATAAAAAATAGGCACACAAGTATTTTGCTTTCTCTTTGAAAAGCTGCTTAGTTTTAACCTCTTACCCTAGCAACCAACAATATCATAGAGGCAAAATATAAACATTAAGTGCTGCTTCTACTGGGATTTTACATCCAGTTAGGAAGCTCACTGTAAGAACTCGCTGATTTTTGTGGAAGCATAGTTGAGGCAGTGGAAGAACTCAGGAGCAAAAGCCATTTACTGTAACTTGGCAAGTTGCTGTGCCCTAGCTGAACTATGGCAACCACCCACATTTACACATCCAGTCCATTGCAAGTACCAGGTAATTCCATATAGTTTATACTGCATTGAAATACAGGCATGCAAAATCATGTCACAGTTCAGCTATGTTTGGCTCAGTGCTCACACTGAGCCAAACACACAGAGAACCATTAAAGTGCATCAGAGATAATTTAGGTATTGATAACTTGATCATCTGCTTAAGCCCTCCAGCGTACAGTTTTCTGCCATTGTTTTGGTCCTTACTATAGAAGTTGATGGTGAACAGGGCCTTAAAAAAGATTTTTTGAAATAGAAAGCAATCTAGAAAAGGTAATGCAAAGCAGTGGTGTTTGCTGAAGATTTCCATGCAATTCTCACAGTGCTTGCTTCTGGGTTGGAAATATGAACTGTTTCATCTTCTAGTTTAAATCTCAGACCCATAGCCAGCAGAGTACAAGCAGATGTGGTGTGTTTGGGATGGGTACTTTGGACATAGCTGAACATGGAGCTGATCCTTTGATACCTTGGCATGATTGTACTCATTGCTGAAATATGGAGGAGTAAACGTGGTGCCACTTACCTGTGTCTGAATCTCAGACCCAGAGCACTCTTCAGTCTTTGCAAGCATTATCTCCAGCTACCTCATGGAATGTGCTGTAACTCTGACAAAAGTGTGGCAAGGGACATAGACATAACTGTATCAGCCACCTTTTTTCAGAAGAGCAGTCTGTATCACATCAAAATTTCTCCTGGGATGTTTAATGTACATGTCAGATCCTTCTCTGTGCCCACTCATGAGTAAACTATGGTGTTCTGAATAGAGGTGAAAGATGGGGACACTGAATTAAAGGATGAGGTGTGTAATATTGTGACTGGTATTATTAGATAATATGTTTTAGTTCCATGCTGAGGGATTGAACTTCTTTTCCTGTTCAGCCTGTAGCCATCCCAGGCAGAACCAGATGTGTCTCGTGTCACTGTGCAGTCTCACTCTCTGTGCTGCTGCACAGGAGAATATTGTCTTAGACACAAGTGACCTGGCTGAGACTCCTCTACTGCTCTCCCCACCCTGCTGAAACTCCTGTACTAAATTTCTACTGCACTGATTTTTGCAGTATGCCCAAAGGCCAATTTGCCTGGATTAACACAGGTCCAGTTTAATAGATGTATCCAGCTGTCTAATAGGTTTGAGCAAATGAACCTTAAACTACTTGATTTAATTTAGAGTTAGTTTCCAGATCTTGGTTCTTGAATTAAAATTAAGGACTTGGTTGAATGTTAAAACTCCATGATGGAGGTGAAATCATCCATGATAATGGAATGTCCAGCATACACATATACAAAAAGAAAAAAATGTAATTTTAAAGGCCAGACTGCATCCTCTTATCTGCCTTTGCACAGAACCACAGTCTGTAACCTCCAGGAGGATTGCTGATATCCCTGCAGTTTGATAGAGGCCCATTCAGCTTCTCCAGGGTCTGTGTATATCTCAGTAAATGTTAGCTAGGCCTCCAGGGCTGGCACGAGCTGGTGCCCTTGGACTGTGTGTG
This sequence comes from Geospiza fortis, assembly GCF_000277835.1. NCBI lineage: Eukaryota > Metazoa > Chordata > Aves > Passeriformes > Thraupidae > Geospiza > Geospiza fortis. The sequence continues at coordinate 3,404,623 of NW_005054300.1, read as the reverse complement.
CCATGTGATAAGACTTTTTGTTTTTTACTGCTTTTTCAGCTCATGGATGAGGGGGTCTAAGGAAGGTGGTGTTCTAGAGAGAGAGAGAGATGTGTTTGCCAGTCTGCCCTGTGCAGGTAGAAATTTTGGTTTGGCCATGAAAATGGTTTTTGTGACCACTGTTGTGAAGTGCAGTCAGGCTGGCAGCATGGTGAGATAAAGTGTGAGAGCTGGAAGGTGGGATTTGGAAGTTTTCCTTTGTAAACCAACTGGAAGTGTAGTGAAGGGACAACAGCAATGGTACAATGGCTTTATCGATGCTCTTAGACCTCCGTGTGCTTTTGCAATGGAGATTAGTATCACTGTTTCCATTTTTGTAGTTTCTCTAATTAAAGAGTTGTTTCTGTAGACCAGCTGTCAGATCAGTGGCACTGTGAAGGCTGGACCTTTGATTTTCACTTGTGGTGGGTTGACCCTGTTTAGACACCAGCTGCCCACTAAAGCCACTCTATCACTCCTCCCCCCCCCCTTCCCCAGGGTACGTAAAATATAACAAAATCAGGTCACAATAATGACAGAGGGATAACACTAATTACTTTTAAAAAACAAAACGGCCTTGACTTTACATTAGTACAATTTATTATCAATCAAATCAGAGTAGGATAATGAGAAATGAAACCAAATCTTAAATCACCTTCCCACATCTCTCTCCACAGGCTCAATTTCACTCCTGAATTCTCTGCCTCCTCCTTTGCCAGCAGTGCAGGGAGACAGGGAATGGGGGCTGTGATCAGTTCATCATGTGTTGTCTCTTCCAATGCTTCCTCCTCAGGGGGAAGAGGCCTCCCACTCTTCCCCTGCTTACAGGAGGGAATCCCTCCCATGGGAGACATTTTTCCATTGATTTCTTCAATGTGGGCCCTTCCCACGGGCTGCTCCAGGGTGGATCCTTTCCACAGCCACATTCAGTCAGCATTGTCAGCAGGA
>NW_005054300.1:3399326-3403593 GCF_000277835.1 Geospiza fortis | reverse complement strand
CAGCTTGTGGCTGCAGCTTGCTTACAGACTCACAGCATGGACAGGGCAACGCTGGATGTCCTCACTCTGACCTGAGCAGTGTTGCTTTGTGAGAGATAAATGGATTTGTGCTCATAAAAGCAAAGGCTGGCCCTGAATCTGAACAATATGGATTGTTTGAAGAAGCATCTGCATCTTTGGTTTATTTTCAATTTGAGGAGGGGTTTTGTACAGCAAATCTACAGCTGAGCTGGCTGTGTGTGTACAGTGCTGCATTCTACTGCACTAATTCTGCAACTGCTGACTGTGGTCTGCTGAGGAGTCCATACAACAAGGGGCTGCAGTTCAATGGAAGAATATTTCAGGAAACATTTACTGAAATGAGAGAAACCTTTGCCTGTGGGACACTGCTCATAGATGGTGTTTGGGCCTTAGCAGGACATGCAAACTGGCAGCACCACACCTGTATCAAGGAGCAGGGCTGTTGTTGCCTGGTGGATAAATCAGGTACATGTTGTGATCCAGAGTTAATCTCACCATGATTTTGTCATTTGTGTTTGCCTCCTACAGCCCCTCATCACCTTGGAGAGCAGCATCTCGTACGTGTTCACTGTGGAGGGGATGAACACTGTCACCGTGCAGGTTGCTGGGGGCAGCAGCCTCATCCAGGACACCAAGGAGATCGCAGTGCATGGTACCCTCAGCCTTCTGCAATCACACCTCAGGGGGTGAAGGGCAGACTGTCATTGCTGATCCAGAATGAGCTCTAGGAGCTTGATAATGCCTGGAGGAACCTCTGAAGACAAACCTCTGATGGCAGAGTAGCTCAGATGTGTCAGGATAACAAAATACAGAAGTGAATAGAACGGGGCAGCTAACCAAAATTATAACCTCAGCATTAATAAGGTGGCTGGTGTCTTCTGTGCCTGTTGATCTGTCTGTACACCCAGACAGAGAACTGCCAGAAATAAAAACCACTTGAACCAGGCTGCCTTCCTTCATCTTCCCAGCTGTGGAATGAAATAGTCACAGTACATGATTAAGGTGATCTGAATGCATCTGGTGTCTCTGTCAGTGACTGTACAAATGACAGGGGTCAGGAGGGCTCTGGGAAAGGAGACAGAAATTACTCTGTTGTTGGTATCACTGCCCATCTTTCCTGTCACAGCTGGAGGTCTGAGTGTGCCCACTGGACTTGTCCATGGGTATTGTTATGTTCTTGCCACATCTGCATGTCATGGGCTTCAAAAGGCACCCTTTGGCAGACAGCAGAGCTTACCCTGTTTGGGGCTTGATAAATCCTGAGTAAAAGGGCTCTCTCAGCAGCTTTGACCAGGAATTCTAGAACAATTTCTGCCCTAGCCCAGTCTTTTTTACCTTATCCAGTTTTTGGCATCCAGAATTTGAGAACAAGCTTTTCTTTGGACTTCAAGTTTTATTGAGAAACCTGGGTTTCAAATAACTTGGGCTACTTTGAAGCTCAGCACTGTGTAGTTGCACTGTATGTGTCTTATTTCAGTAATTAAATACAAATAAATATCCCACTGTATACTCAGATTTAACAGCAGCTAAATTGATATTTATTGGTTGTCTGGCCATGAAATACAATAGTCTTTAATAATTTGTTAATGTGATTTAGTAATAATTTGACTTGCTGTTATCAAATATTAGGAACCTTCTACTCCATAATTCTGAGCACTGTAAAATGCAGTGTTTACTTCTTAGAAATGTCCATCCTTCCACTAGTTTCTGGAATAAACCTGAATCAAATATGTTTGAGAGTGATACCCACAGGTGATCTTGATCTTTAGCCCCAGTAGGTCCCACAGAGAGCTCCTCACTCTGTTTTTAAACACCTTGGAAGAAATTTTGCCATTCTGTTTAGAAGATCCAAAGTTTTGGGTTCTATTGCAAAGAGAAATTAACCCATTTGGATCCAGTCCAAATAGTCCTATCCAGTGATGTGCTGCAGACTGACCTGGTCTAAGGAAGGAGTCCTTCCAGCCCCTCAGTCTGGTGATGAGTTCAAGTCTGAGTACATAAACAAGTGATGCCTTTAGCAAACATGTCCTCTGATAAACTTGTATCCTAATCTGTGTCCTGAGTCAGGTGATTATGGGTCTAGGCCATAATCTAGGCTTGGATTTCTGATGTTATCAGTGGAGGAGATTTATTCAGGTATATCCTTAATTTGAGATTAACAGAAAAGAATTTGCTCAAAAAATAAATTGGACATGGTACTAAGGGGTTAAAAGTCAAAGACTTGGTATATCTGACTTTGGGTTAAACCTTCAGATCCTCAGAGACTTTCCCTGTCCTCTTTGATAGTTGTTTTATTTAAAAATATATTGCACCATCTAAAAAGAAAGAGCAGTTCTTACAAAAGATGCCACATAAATGGTGTGCTGGCACATCCCTGCTTTTCTGTGGATTTCCTCATTTATACTCTGGCAGGTTTATCTTGATCTAAAACTAGTGCCTCCTTCCAAATGATTAATGGTACTTATTTGAAGTGTCTGAGATCAGTTTCTTCAAGGTGAGGCACAGAACATCTCCAAAATCAGAAAGGAGAATCTTTTACACTGAGAACTTTCATAAGAGTGTGGTTCCAATTCTGGATCTTTGCCTCCCACTGGACCAAATCCCTTGTGCACAGCTGCCATAAGGACTCCAGACTTGGTCTTTGGTGAGACCAGCAGGGACAGTTGGAATTGGAGAAAAATTAAAATCTGTATTTTAAGTCTAGGAAGCTTTTCTTCCTCCCAGCAATCATTCAGTCAGGACAGAACTTCAAAGTGTTTTGTCAATAGCCATTGCTTGATGAGCCAGTCATTAGCACCACTGGGTTCTCCTTTGCTGGGGAATTAACCACTCCTGGTTTCCCTTCAGGAGAGTAAACAGAAAACATAACTTACAGCAATTGTTCACTCTGCAATTGTACAGACAGGCCTTCCGAATTTCAGCCGGATGCTGCCTTATTTGCTGGTCAAGCTTTTTGTGAGCAGAATCTGAAGAAGTTGAGTGGCAAAGTTACAAAGCCCAGAGGCTTCGTGAAGGATCCTCTCACCTCTCTCATTCTCACTTCTGTTTCTCTGGAGAAAGCCAGAAATTGGCAACAGATCAAAACATCCTTTATAAGTACCACTCTAAGCATTCTTTCCTTGAGAGCTCTCTGTCCTGCTTAGTGTTAGCCAGACTTTTTCTTCCTTCAGCCTTTTCTCACTCTCTTGCTTTAAAATAGTTATGGTCCTCCTGTTGTCTTTTTCACCCTTGTCTGTACCCTAAACACTGCCCATTTAATCTTCTCATAAATACTTTTTCTATTCCAGAGTATTTCCAATCTCAGCTCCTGTCATTTTCTCCCAACTTGGATTACCACAACCCTGACATCCCTGAATGGAGACAAGATGTTGGCAAAGTCATCAAGAGAGCATTAGCACAGGTGAGCATCTGTTTCCTTGTCTGTACTGACATTGACTGGGCTGTTAAAACATGCACTTTTTGACATGCTAGCTTCAAAGAATGGGTAAGCACAGCAGTGATGACACTGTCATTAAAAATCAATAAAAAGCTTCTTAATATGCTGGATCCTTTTACAGAGCCAATCTGTATTGCTGATTTTGTGGAAATGTTACAATTGCTTTTATTAATATTTCTGTGTGCTTTTCAGCTTTTAATATCTCTGAGGATTTTGCAAATTCTAGATTGTAATACTATCATCATTATCGTTATTTTTCCAAGTTGATATGACAGTATGTACTGTTTTCTATTCCAAACATTTGGTTAGTGTTAGTGAGTGTTGTTAAACAGCTGATCCACTTCATCCCAGAAGACACACATTGTAGTATTCTGGATACATGAGGAAGATATTTTTATCTTTTCCTGATAGTTAGGAGTTTCACATGCAGTGAAGTGTAGAAACTGGTGAGCATTTTGAAGCTCTACTCGCTTTCCAACTGGGGAAAAAAAATGAGGATTCAAAAGGAAAATAAACTTACCTTTAAAATACAGGATAAAGAGAAACTTCTGTAGTTGGAAGGTACTGAATCTTCCTTTGGGATTAATTAGAATATGTAAACTAGTACTCATATTCTTTCAGGAAAGGGGACAGAATAACTTATGATATCAAATAGTCAGGGACTTTAGTTTTGTGTGAAATTAGGAGCTAGATTTAGACAAGCTTTTGTGGGTTTGGCATTCTGCCAAAAATGTATCTCATTGGGGTTTTTTGCTTTAGCTACAGCTGTTAGAAATGGAGGCTGATTATTTTTACTGGGAAAGTACATTC
>NW_005054300.1:3351832-3399061 GCF_000277835.1 Geospiza fortis | reverse complement strand
ATTCCTGCTCAGCTTTTCTCATCTGCAGCCCACTCAAAATTCACAGGTTGTAAGACTTTCCTTGGTTGTTTTTCCATCCTGAAAAAAATGCTGTTTATTTTTAACTGTTTTTCTCTTTTACTATAGTAAAAGAGTCAAGCTTGTAGGATAAAAAAAATTAATTAGCTTGTAGCTGTGAATGGTTACGGAACAGTAGAAGTGTGGTAGAAGTGATTGCTTGTGTATCCTTTGATGAATGGGCTGCCCCATTGGTACATTTCAGCTCTGCAGTGAGGCCATGGGGTTTGAGGTGGGATAGGGCCAGAGAGCAAATGGAGCTAATGACCCTCATGTAGCAGAGCATTTCTGAGGGAGGGACGATTCCTGCCCTGCTGAGGATGCATGGGTGGGATTTGGGAAGAGAGGGAAGCAGCCTCAGTGGGCAGGTCTTGCTGAAGGCAGCTGTGAGAGCCTTGGTTCAGCAAAGTGAGCAGCTCCCAGTCCTGGTCAGCCAGGGGAGTGAATTCTCCCTCTGGGGACATTACTGTTCATGTAAGGCCAACATGGATCCCTGTAATCTGATAGCAGAAGGTGATTGCAGGCACTTTTCTTCATATTGTCCCTGTTAGCTTCACATTTACCAGTGGTTGCTCTGAGGCAAACTCTCTGGATCTGACTTTGGGTCAGTTATTCTTTTGTAGCAAGGAGGACTATATGGAACATTCAGATCTGGAGACATGCTAGGTTTGGACTTTGGGTTGAGATCTTTGGGCCCAGGGGTGTTGTCAAGCGTACATTCACTTCTAGAAAGGAAGTAGAGTGCACCTTTAGCAGAAGCTCAGTTTCTGACCCACCAAATAGGCAGAACAGCTCATTAGAACCACAACACCTACAGTGGAACTGGAAAATAACAATTTGATAGGAACACCGTTTCTGAAAGTCAGTGGAAACATAAGTAACAAAACAGCAGCTAGAGAACTCTTTTTACTTTTCTTCTAGGTGACTGGTATTCCTGATGAACAGATCCTGGTAGCTCTATTCCCTGGGCTGCCTACTTCTGCTGAACTCTTCATACTGCCCCACAAAAACACAACAGAGAAGAGGAAAAGCAGTGAGGCTGATCTGGAGCAAGTAAGAAAAGAAGGATTCATGGAACATTTATTCCTGTCATATTGTTTGCAGATGAGCCCCTGAAGCTGCACAGCACTGGAAGTACTTAACAATAAGTGTGGTGGAAATGGATGCATCTGGAACTGTGGCAGCATAGTTTATGGCATTAAAGAAAATGATTTTCAGAGGAAAACCAGGATTTTCCAATACCTCACTGAGATATGTCACAGTCTACCTCTAGCGGAGATTCTTCCTAAATCAGTGGAGTGTCCTTTTTACAGTAGTTACGGCCAAAGGAACCTTGAATATGTACTCCCTCTACTCCCTGGAGGAATGCTAATAAAGGGAGGCCAAAGCAGCAAGATAATATACTGAGGTTTACTAAAAATAAATCAGACACTTCAGCTCATAGATCACCACAACAAGACCTCTTTTTTTTTTTTTTTTCTGCTGCACTGAACTGCCTGTGCAAACTATATTTGGAAGTTACAATATCCATCCATTTAGATAAATAGGTAATTACAGTGATGTATTGCAACAGTGATATGCAGGCAAGGAAAGAACAACAGCACTAGGCTGCTGGAGCTCTCATGTTAGAATTACCAAGTGATTAAATCAGCTCTATAAAGGCAAAAGAGTGAAGTACTGCTGGAAAGGCTGCTTGGCTCTAGCTAATGTTCTTATATGAGTATTTTTACAGTGTAAAAACTATGTGTGAGCCCATTGCCAAGTAACTCATGTAAGTTTGGATCAAACATTAAATTATTCTGGGGGCTGGTGAATTCAGTGGAAGTTCTTGTCACCCACTGAGTAAAGTCAGTCCCTGCAGAACAGTTCCTTTGTCCTATGAAGTTATCAAAGCTGGTCTCTTAAATTTATATTGGTCAGTGTGCAGGAAAGATGTATTGAGGTGGGAAGGTTTGAAAGGCTTTTTGGAGGGATGGTCTTGGAGTAATTTCTGTCCTGTCCAGTAGGCTCTACCAGTATTAAAAATCTTTCTGCACAAGCTGTTGTGTCAATATTTCATGTATCAGTGTTATGCTGACATCTCAATTAGATTTCTGACTAATTGACCATGAGGCCTAAAGCTCTAGTGCTCTAATTTTAGTTGACAGGCTACTCAGTTGTACTTTGGCACTTGCTGTTGCCTTCTGCTTGAGGAGCTCTGCCTGGAGAGTCGGTCATTAGAACTACTCATTGGCTGTGCCCTGTCCAACAGAGCTACTCTATGGAGATCAGGCATTAACAAACTGAGGCTCTGGGGTGATGTGCCGAGTATGTGCTCTGGGGCAACCAAATAACGCATCAGAGCTGGATTGCTGATCTCCCAGTGCAGCAATTCCAGTATATCCAGTGCTAGGCCCCTTTTCTAAGTGAAGGACAAATATGGCAAATTTTCCATTGACCTAAACTGGATTGTCTCATCCCCAACAGCCTATTTAAATAGAAGCTACATGACAGAATCATTGAGAAGAAAGAAATGTAGGTCTGGACTGCCTAATTTAGTTTCCTTATACACCAATGAAAGGCCAGTGTACCAGTGATTTCCAAATGCATTTGATTGAACTCAAAGGATATTAGGGAAGGTGAAAAGCTCCTTAGTTATTTCCCTCTTCTCATAGCCCCTAGAAAAGAAAAACAAAATCGCAAACCTTCTAGGTTTGCTTCCCAGGAGAGATATAATAACATACAATGAGAGTCTCAAGAGTTCTGTAAGGGAGGCTTGCGTGCAATGACGCCCAGTTCCACCCAAAGCACACAAAGTGCATTTCTCTCCACTTCCTCAGGCCCTCCTGAAGCCAGTAAGAGATGTCAGCCACTATTCATGGGCTTTGTGTATTCCTGATTGTTCTCCAGACTTTGCAATCTTTTATACTTTAACTGTTCTATCTCTTATTTCATCAGGTGGTCGAAATCCTTTTTAATGCTCTCAACCAGAACCTGGTCCAGTTTGAACTGAAGCCTGGAGTTGAAGTGGTTGTTTATGTTACTCAGTTAACATTAGGTGAGTGTGGAGTCAAAGGCACAGCTGTGGCTCTCCTGAGGCTTCAGACAACTCCAGGAGAATCAGCCTACATCAGAGCACTCACAGTTTGGCATGTGGTGCTGGGCTATGTGCCAATTGAGACATTTTGGTAGAAGCAGGAAGTGTTAAAACCAACCCATCAGGGGCATCTTCATGCTCCAGTTTGTACAAGTATAAAAAGTACCTTGTAAGAGTTCCCTGGGGCTTAATTAACAAGTGGTGTTTTTCAAGTGTTTTAGGAAACCAGGTGAATGGTGTTCTATTAAGTCCTTATTGAGCACCTGTGGAATTCAGTGGGATATTACTAACTTTCATGGATGTTGGATCAAATCCTTATAGCAAAGTGCTTGTTACTGTTATGACTAGCTAGGAGGCTTTAGAGAGGCAAAGCACACAGGAAAAGATTGAGGCCTCTTACAGGAAATAAGTTCCTGAAAATTGACTTCCAAAAATTAGAACTTAAATTTCAACACTACCTATCTCCATTTTTGCACAAAGTAACAGAGTCCACTTAAGCTTTGTCAATCCCTTTACTTTAAAACCAGCCTAGTGTGAAGGTCTCAGCTATTGATGAAACAGTGATGGTTACAAAGAAGGTGATGGATTTATTTTTGCCCTTACTTTTTATGACTATCCTAGCAATTGTCTGAAATGTGGGATCTTGTGCAAGTGCCCTTGCTGATAGCCTCTCTGAAAGATTGCGATTCATATCCCACAATAACACACTTCAGCTTCTTCTCAGAGAGCCTAGAGCTGGGCTAAATCAAGGCTCATGACCTTTCCTACAGGTGATGCCTTTTTACCTTCACTCTCTAACTGTTCCTTTGGAATGTGAGTCAGATGCTAATAGGAGTAGCCTGAAATTGATTAATTTGCAAAACTGGAAATGTGATACAATGTCTGAGGTCTCCAGGTGGCTGGAATTCTCAAAAATCTGGCTTGGTTCTAGCAAGGCACTACATTTAAATTGCATTTTGCAGCTATTCTTGCCCCCTCTCCAGTGCTGCATTTGTTTCATGACCATTTCCATAGTGCTTTGACTTGGGTGAAATGACAGTCTTTCCCACAAAAGAGTCAGAAGTATTAGCAGCAGAATACTGGCAGGATCAGACTATTAGGAGTGGAAATTTGACAGTGAAATCAGAACTGGCTCTATTTGCATGACTTTGTCCCTGTCTTCAGGGTGATGGAAAAAGAAAAGAGAATAGTAAACCACCAAAGCCAAATATTTATGCAAAATGAGAAGCACTCAGCTGCTACTTACAATCATTTGTGCATCATTAGAGACTTCTCATCAGACACTTGATCTCAGCACAGTGCTCAGGCCATTAAGATGTGCTCTGATGAGCTCTTGGAATAGCTGCATAAACAAGGTATAGGAATATACTGTATTTAGCCAAGAAAAATGTCAAGGATCAAATTCTCCAAAATATTATAATGTATTGTGTGATTGAATTCAGGATTATTGCTTTGGGCTCCTCCACATTATGAAGCTGACTCAATTTAAAAGTCTCTAAGGTCCTGTACAAGGATGGACCTTGAGGCTTGTCACAAGAGTAGATCCCTGTCACATGTGAGATAGATGAATATCCTTGGAAGATGGGAGTTGTGCTGTTCATTGATGCTCTAAGGTATCTTCTCTGAAGGGGAATAGATATGTATTAAGCCATGCTTCATAAAATTCATTTCCACTCTAGTACCTGGAAAAACCCGAAAAGTAATAGCCCAGAGTGTTAATACAGGAGTGATTGGGCATTCAGCTGAGCATGACCTGCTGTGCTTTTTCACCCAGGGATGTTAGACTGCACTGTCTTGAAAAAGGGCCTTGACTTCTGAAGGACAAGAGAACCAATTTGTTTCCTACTGATTGGTCTTGCCAAAACCAGCATGCACCATGCAGTAGTGATAAAGCAGATGTGACAAAGACAGAGTTGAGCTCAACTCTTGGTACTTAATGTGTTTCCTTGTAATATCCCTGAAGTGTGATGCTTTGCCTTCCCTCCTGCAGCACCACTTGTGGATTCCAGCTCGAGTCACAGCAGTTCAGCGATGTTGATGTTGCTGTCAGTGGTGTTTGTGGGCTTGGCTGTTTTTTTAATCTACAAATTCAAGAGGTAAGTTGAAAAACTTTGGGAGGGGAGGAAAAGACTCTGGGTGGTTTACAGGAAACCTCTGCAGAGCTGTGCCTGAATTGCAAATGAAGAGTGAACTATGCTGGGCATCAGGCTTCAATGAATGTAGCTCCCTATCTCTGATACTTACAGAAGAAAGCATCTACTGCTGTTTCATCACAAAGCTGATGCTCCAAAACTTCACCAAGAGCTCAGAAATCATCTTCTGCTTCAGCAGATGTATTTAAACCACAGACCAAAAATGGGAACCTTTGTGCTCACTGAGATACACAAAGCAAGCTTAGTCAAAAACCACATGATGGATGACTTCACACAGTCTATACCCACCTGCCCAGCTGCCTTAGTGCAGCAGCATCTCATTTGTATCTTTTAAAGTGAATAAGTTAATCTTGCAGAGGAACAGGTGTGTTTATGTTAAAGGTGGGAGACTCAAAGCCAGAAAAATTTGTGTAAAGCACCAAAATGCCTTTGGGAATATGTGCAGAGATTTACCTTGACAGATGTTAATATAAACCTTTTGCTTCCAGACAGCAGGCAGGACCAGGTCTGGCCCATGGCACTTGGCTGCTGCAAGCTGTGAAACAAAATATGTGATAAGAATGGCCTGTTTGCTGAAGGCCTGCGTTATGAAGATATATTTTAGGCAGATGGAGCTCCTTATGAGGAATTTTGCATTCTGTACAGTACTTACAGTATAAAATGGTCTGTGTGCCTAGACCCTGACCAGTGGCAAAATATTGTGTTAGAAACATAAAGCGAGTCTGGCTTAAAATTAAATAAATAAAACTTTCTGGACATAGGAGTTTCTCTAAATGAAAAACTAGGGCTTTTCCTGTCCAGATTCCAACTAAATGTTGCTTTCTCCAACTTTTCTGCTCCCCAGCATAAGGCTAATATTCTCTAAGGGTGTTAGTGGGATGCAAACAATATTCAGAATTAAATTATATGATAACACAGGCATCTATCCTAATCTCCAGGTGTAAAGTTTTTCTCCTTGCTAACATCTTGCATTAACCATTGTCCTAGTCAGAGAGTGGCACTCCTTGTAGCGCTTGATCCTGTGCACACTGCTGTTATCAAGCTCCCACTGATTTCAGTGCCCCAGGACAATTGCTTTCCAGGGAAAGCATTTGTGTAACTCTGCTCAGAGGCAGATTTCAAGGCCTTCAGCATGACCTCCTTTTGCAGCCTGAAATCCCCTCTCTGCTTCTGTGAGGTGACTACAGCTTCCCAGGGGAATGGGATTTGTTTAAGGCATCAATTTAATAGTGTGCTGGGGAGGCAGCTGATGATTGCTCTCACACCCAGATGTAGGATGAGGAAGGCAAAGTCTTCCTGGGAGATGTGACAAGCTGTAGGTACAACCCTGTGTGACACATGCTTTCCCTTGTGTCTTGGTGAGATGGTTTCCTGGGTTTGGCCTGATGCCCTTGGCCCTGTGGTCAGCAGTTACCAGTGCTGTGGTTACCACTAGGAGTTAAAGAAGGGTCTTTATATTCCAGCTGCCAGAGAACAGTGACAGCTTGTTAATGCACTTTGCTCTGGCACTCTCTGGGTCATTTTCTGCTACTACAGCTCATAAAATTGACTCTTGTACTACTTAAGCACCCTGAGCTTTGAGTATAGCAGCCATCAGCCTCCTATTATGCTCTAGGGCTATGGAGACCCTGCCTTGTTAAAATCTGTCTGAAAGTTGATTATATGACAAATTGGGAGTGAGGAGGAAGGTGGTCAAAGCATCAGTTTTGCTTAGTCCAAAAGCTTATTAACTGGCTGTCTCCTCTTATCTCTCTGTCCCAAAGGGGAAAAACACAGATCAAATTGACAAAGTTTAGGATAAGTCATATACACAGAGTGTTCTCAACTTAATTTTTGAGAAAAGAAAGCAACTTTTCAGCTCTGTCTAAAACCCCTGGTTCACTGGAGCAGAAGTGAGAGCATACAATGATTCTTAATGGAAAAAAGGGGAGCAAACCCAAAAGCTTTCCCGTGGCTCTGAGTGATGCAGAAGTCCATTAGCCACGTGTACCTCTTTGATTAATGGTGGTCCCAGCCTGAATACAGAACTTCTGCTTACAGGGAAGGGTTATGGGAGAGCATAGGCTGGCATGATTTTTTAGTTCTACAAATTCATAGATTTGATGCTTTGCTGGTTTGCACACAGACTCCTTAATACAAGTCCATCAGTTTGTAGACTCAGCAGGCATGTTAAACACTGCTGCCAGAGAGATGCTTATTGAGGAGGTCCCAGTGGAAAAGGAAGGAAGAAGGGAAAAGTATAGAAATAATCTGTAAAAAAGTTGTTTCTTTTCTGGAAGATTGAGCATATATCAGTCAATACTGTGTGTCTATGAGTGCTGAGCAGTGGTGGGGCCGTGGGGCAGTCCAAGTGTGTGTCCTGGGACAGCAGGGCAGGACTGTGTGCCTGTGTGTGCTCAGAGTGATGTGCTTGTGGCCGCCTGTGTCTGTGCTGGCAGGCACAGCAGGATTAGGATTTGGGTATGCATTCACATATCTACAGGGATCTCAGTTTCTTTTTTCCCTAACTCTCTGAAGTACCTTGGCTCTCTGCCTCACAATTCTAAAGAGCTTTTCTCACCTTTCCGCGCGAAGTTCAGAGATGATCACTGCTCTGCTATTGCACTCTTTGGAAGTAGAACTAAGATTTCCACTGTCTCCAGGCATGTTCTCCTGTCTCTGTACATCTCCAGACAAGTTCTGGGCACTTAGATCCTATGGGAACGCATTAGTTCTCACTCATTTCCTGTGGAGTTCCTATATCTTCTGGTGGCATTTACAGCATATTTAAACATTAGAAGGTAGGAGAAAGGGAGAAGATCATGAGATTTGTCATCTGCTGCTAAACATCCCAAATATGTCCTGGCTTGATGCTGGTTAAGAACAGAATGCTAAATCAAGCCAATAGCACAAGTTGGTTGAGGCCAGAACTTCACTTGAGTAAAATCAGCATAGATCAATTGAATTCATGAGAGTTGAGGCAATTTCCACTGTTTTTAGTCTCTGACATATCCAACAGCACATAGATCAGCATAAAGACACGGCATTTTTTATTACTTATTTTGAACACGTTTTCTTTCTCTCTCACTCCTGTGTGCTTTAAGGAACTCAAAATATTCTCCAAATTTTCCTTTTTGGAGCAGTGTGAAGTGCATGGTAGGAAGACTTTCTAAGAGCATTAGGAAAAACAGTCAACTTCCAACAGGCAATGCAGATAATCCTGGCAAACCCCATGATGCTTAACGCATTCCTTTTCAGCTCTCTCATTTAAACTCGCATTCCTCCAGGGATTACTACCTGTCTGTCTAGGCCTGTATAATCTGTCTACCTGACTGACTCTCAAGGATATAATTCTAGCAGGCCAAGGTAACTTTGGGAGAAGGAGGAAGAAATAATCCCTTCACTTCCTTGGCTTCCTGAGCAGCAAGGAAAAATAAGTCCCTGCAAACTTGCATGATCCATAGCATGACAAACTGATTTTTGCAATGGAATGGTAGCAAATAGACTTTGGATGGGTGTTATGAGGTCCAAATCCTCCCTGACTCTGAGGCAGGATCAATTCTTTATAACTCTTTCAAATGTGGCAATTTCTTCTGAGTCAGTGTGGGCCTGTCAGCAGCAACTAGCCCAGCAATTTTTTTTGCTCAGTTGATACTAGTGCCAAATTGATTTTTACTTTTGGTTTCCAATGCAACCCTGATCATATAATAAATACTGAGAGAGTTGACAATTGCAGCTGATTGTACTTAGTTAATTGCTGCTGTCTGAGCTGAGTGCAGTGTCCACTGTGTGCATGATTTCAAAGGGCAGAACACTGAAGTTTGGAGCTGAGGGAGACTTTATGCCCATGATGTGAAGACAATGGCCTGAGATTTGGAGTACCTTTGGCTGTTACTGGAATTAGTGGATGCTAAGGGCACTTTCAGAGATGAACCTCTGTGTGGTACTTTCACCTTTCTGACAGCTCATACTTTGCATCACTGCCAGCGCTGCATTTCTGGGATTGGTCTCAGCTCAGTTTGTCTCATTAATAAATGACATGCTGAGGATCCCTGTGTTACAAACCACAACCTCTCATTTTCCTTTCCTGTGCAGGAAAATCCCTTGGATTAACATCTATGCCCAAGTTCAGCATGACAAGGAGCAGGAAATGATTGGCTCTGTCAGCCAAAGTGAAAATGCCCCCAAAATCACCTTGAGTGAGTTCACAGACCCTGAGGAGCTGATGGACAAAGAGCTGGACACACGAGTGATGGGTGAGAGACAACCCTCAGCTGCGTTCTGTTCCACAGTCTGGGTGAAGATTTTGGTCTTTTGGGTATTAGGAGAGGCAGTGCCTGTGACCCTGAGTACAAGTAGAGCCCCGAGGCACAGGTATAGGGAGTAAATCTCTCTCAGCAGCAGGATAATGGAGTTTCTCTTATAGATTTTCAGCTATTCCCAGGGTAGGAAGCTGGCTCCAGCAATAGGTATAAAGAAGTCAGTAATGGCTGTGCTCACACCTATTCCTGCTCATGACCCTGCCTCTCTTGTGGAGGAGTGCCAAATTCCCTGTACTCTCAGAAGAACCAGCTGAGCCAGGCTCACACTGTTGGTGTGCTGTGATTACAAGCAAATATGTCCCTCATAGCTAAATGAGTTTGCTGCTGGTCAGCTGGGCTGCAGTAATTGAGTTTTCTGCATGCTCCCTGCTTATTGCAAATACATAAAAGAATGTGCTATGTTTAAGCATCTTTTCTGTCTCTACACTTACACTACCATATCCTAAAGAGTGAGAAGCAATACAGACCAAACTGTTGAAGCCACTGCACTGATTCTCTTCTCCATTTTCTCCTCCACAGGAAGCATCTCAACAATTGCCAACAGTGAAAGCACAAAGGAAATCCCCAACTGCACTAGTGTTTAATACTGAGAATCCACTTGGTCTACAGCATTTCTGAATTTTTATTTGTAATTATTATTGTTATAATTATTATTATTATTATGAAAAAAGAGTTATATGTCATTATTATCATTTGGGAGGGAATGGGGTGGGCTTTTTGTGTTTACCAGGGCTGCATTCATAAATAGCAGAAGTTCTTCATATTTAGGGAATACACATCAGATTAGAAATAAAAAGCAAAGAATGAGTCAAGTGTGCAATGAGATTTGAATGCCAGCTTCCTGTTACAGAATGGGAGTTAAGTATTCAAATCCAACAGATAGGTGTCATACCTTAGGCAACATGCTGTAAGTAAATTGTCCCTTTTCAGCCCTTTCCAGAATAAGTCATGAATCAGCTGCTTCATTCTGCCAGAGGGTTCAGACTGGGTTGTTGGACCAGGCTCTGCAACATGCCAACATCCCTCGCTTTCCAGTGACATGCATGTCTCAGCTTTTTGCAGGATCCTGCCTCTTTTAATTGCTTTTAATTTCAGTCACCCTCTGGCACTGTTGACTGCTGAGAAAGGAAAAGACAAAATCAGAGCAAACCCACACGTCAGTGTTCCTTGGACCACAGACTGGCTGGAGGGGACAGCACCACAAGCAGAGGAGGAGTGAGCCTGAGTTTATGAATGCAGCCCGACCCCTGTGCATGTGAATAGCGAGGATGCCGAAGGCCTACTGTAGATAATTACAATGTACATAGCTTTTTATTTCTTGGGAAATAATTTAATGTTTAGTAAAAGAAGATATGTTTAAAAGAAAACCTGAACCACACACACACACATGCACGCCCACGTGCACACACACACACCACGTACTGCCAGCCAAACAGGGACCCTGGTGAGCACTTGAGTCACACTTTGGTTCCAAGTGTGTTCCAGTTGTCTGTCATATTTCAATCTGACACTGCTCTCTATAAAGAGAGTCGTTTATTTCTCTATGTATAACTGCAAGCCTTTTTTTACATATATGTATATATATATGGTGTCATTCCTGTGATGGAGCAGAAAAAGATACTAGCAGCCAGACTATGAGCCTGTCATAAATATTTTAATGATGTTTATCATCTATTCATCCTTGTCACTGTTGCCCACTTCTGAGAATGATCTTAGTGGCATCTGTTCATGAAAATGAGGAAAAGAATCCTGAAATTATCACCATTTCTGTGTAGGTAAATATCAGTGGCCTTGGCATACCCAGCACACCCTCAGCTCAACAGTGGGGCAGGTTGCAGTAGCTTTATTCCCAGGGGGAAGTCATGCTTTTTGCAGTTCAGCTGATGAAGTGAAGTGCTATTTAGGATGTGTAAGAGTAGTAAATTTTGGCTGAACATGATGCATGCAATTAGGGACTGCTCTTTGGAGAGGGCAGTGGAGGGTCAGACCTGCATTAATGAGCTGTGAAAGGTTCTTTCTTGTGCGTGCTGCAGAATGGCAGCTCCCAGCTCAGAGTGGAGATTTCTGCATGGTGGGTTGGTGTTTTCTGATCAGAACAGGGAGGTTAATGAAGAAAAGGTATTGAAAAAGCTCTTTAGAAATATTTTACTACCCTGAATTGAGGATGTCCCTATGAAGAGGTGGAGTTTTGGGGCAAGAGGTTGACTTAGTGGTGAGTTACTTTTTATCAATTTTTCTTGAGTTGATGATGTCAAAAATGAACCTAATTCTGCAGAGTATTGACTTGTAGGACCCAGCAGGAGGGAAAGGAAGACCGGGGGCATGTCTGGGAAGATGTTCTTGTCTTTGTATGCTAACAGGAGGCAGAAATGACAGCAGATGACAATGTTTGTTATCATTTCTGGGATCTGGGTACAGGACTTCAATCGCCTTGCATATACCTGGGCTGAAATGAGGAGATGGCTGGAATTTGGGTGTTACTTGCTATCTCTCTGCATTGCAACAGGCCAGTGGGCTACAAACCAGCCTCAGCCACGTGTCCACTCTGTTAGTGAGCTGGAATGTCTTTCAAAGGTTAAAATCCTGGTGGCTCTGCAGGTGGAGGGAAAAGTGGTTAAACACAATTTTGCAAAACTCAGGAAGGGTTTCAAGATTAAAATTGTAAACCTAAAAAATACGGAAAAACTGTCACTTGAGAAGTACTAAAACTAAATATTCTCAGTTCTTTTCAATCAGATTAGTGGATTTTTTTTTCTGTTGATTTAAAAATATTTATCTTCTGTTTTCCCCCTCTCTTTCCTGCTCTGGGTTCTAATACAAGGTGAAGAGCAATGGCTGTGTATTCTATTTAAGCTTGGTTTCCATCCATCACAAATGCATAAACTGTTGCATTACTGTCTCTGTTCTACTGAAACTCCACAGTAGTTTACAGTAATGGCCCAGTCTGGTGATAAGACTGTTAGCACAAGACCATAGCTTCCCATTTAGGTAGAGGTGGGAGGGATGTACATAAACAATGGTCCCATGGGCTTTGAGCTAAAGTGTGGGCTGATCTCAGTCTTTGCTGATCATTAGGATTTGAGGTACTGCTGTGCTGAGCTGCTGCAGAGGACTGAATGTAAAATACTCAGTATTTTCTGTATTAACTTTTTCCTTTATAAATCATCAGGCAAAGTGATGATTTTCATTGTTGTTTGGAATTTTGTAGGTTTTTCATGGGCTTCATCTGATGCCGTTTTAAGAAGAAAGGCAGAGGATTACAGTTTTCATAATTCTTTTTCTTAATTTCTTTTCACTTTTTTTTACATTTTATTCCTTTACACTTTTAAAAATTGCTGTTAAATGTCTCAAATGGGAGAAAGTAAGAAAGAAAAATTGGGAGTAAGCTGTTGAAAAAATGGAAAAGAAATCACTTCTCAAAAAGAAATTTAATCTCAGTGAAGGCTGAGAAATTTCTGAATAACAGTTTTGGAGAAACATCTGTCTAGAAAGTCATTTTCCATCCAAAATGATACTAAAGTATCCTACAAAGCAAACAAGAAAAATCCATGAAGCCAAAACTGCATGTCAGAAAAGCCTGATTGATTCTTGTTTGCTCAAACTTCCTCTTCCATAGGACTTGGTGGGTGTCAGTGCCTCTCAGTGCAGTTTGTCACACCTGTCAGGACCAGGGTGTGGGCTCCAGGCACATCCCCAAGGAGTGCATGGCACCACATTTACCAGCTCACTCCTGCTCCTTTAGGGCACAGTCATGGCTGATGGCAGCTGGAGGAAGCTTGGGTTCATGACTGAAATCTGCTCCTTTAGAATCCAAGAAGGGTGATTGCTGCATTCCTGTCTGTCCATGGGACTCCTCTGTAAGGTTTGGATGGGCAGCCAGCCCTCTTCACCATTTTGAAAGGACTGAGCTGCAGTGTTAGCACAGGCTGGAGTATTGGCTGCTGTTATTTGTCTTGCTGAGAAATAACAACTTGGGGTTGTCATTAGGGTTTTTTCCCCTGCAAGTTTTACCCCTGAAGGAAATCTGGTGGAAATCCTTGAAGCTGTGGATTATTATTTACCTGAATAATGAGGGAAATAGGCGATGGCATCAATGGAACATAAATAGCTCCCACACTGTAATTATGTAAAAAGAGGAAATGAAAGAGAGAGAGGCAGAGAGCAAGAGACTGGGTCAGTGCCCTCTGTCACTGCCAGCCTTTCCTCCATGATGGATTAGCTGTAATTTAGGAATAATGCATGAGATCTGGAGACTAGATGCAGCTTCTGGTTCTGTGTGGCTGACAATCTGATATAAAATGAACCTTTGTTTATTTTAACCAGTACTCAAGAACCCTAACCCTAACCCTGGCAGGATCAGAGCTGAGACCAGAGTGACAGGGGGCTACAGAGTGTTTCAGACACAGTTGCCATCAATGAGAGCATGTGTAGGAAGTGTGCATTTTCTTCTGGACTAAACTTTAGTTTCACAGATTTACAAAGATGTCCTGATGTCCTGTTCTCCTCCCTTTCCTTTCAATCAGCCCCCACACCTATTCCAGGTCTAATGAACCAAACCAGAATCCTCACATTCTTTCTGATGATGTTGGACAGTGCATTAAACCAAACCACCACCGTGGTTTCAAAGGATTAAATGAGACAGACAATTGCAATACCTGTATTGAACACAGTAATACAACTGCATGAGTCATATATATACATATATATATACTGTTCTTGGTTTTATTGTTCCATTTGAATATTTCTACTGTAAAAAAGGCAGTGGTTTTGAAATTGTTGAAAATAAATGTATTTTTGTACATCAGAGTTACCCCTGGCTGCTTTTTCAATCCTTGTTCTTTTTAGATTTCCTTTTGGCAAAGTCTTCTTTCTCTTCTGAATTTCCCTTGCCATATCTATCCCTCCAACTCTGTTGTTCAGGGTCATGCATGCACATGGAGTGTCAACAGAGAAATGTTCTAAGGCAAAACTTTTAAGATAAAACAGAAAACAATTACCTCTCCTTCCTTCTTAGTGCTCCTCTGCAAAAATAATTATCTTCTTACCTTTCCATTCTACAGGCTGATTCTCTTTGGAGCCTTGGAGGTGAATAGGAGGGGAGAACACTCTGCTTGTACAAGCACAACCCCATAAATCCCATGCTCTCACCTGTCTGATTTAGCTTGTAAGAGACTCTAAAGTGCCAATGTGGGGGAAAAAAATAAAAAAGAAAGAAAAAGTTTATTCACTCCTTGGCACAAGAGACTGTTGAAAAACAGAAAAGAGCATGGAAATATGTCTCTGGATATGTGTCAGCCATCTCCACCCATGCACATGCATGCACACCCCACTCTCCCTCCTTTCCTTGAGGTCCGAGGTCCATAAACTGCAGTTGTTTCTGTTTTTCCTTTATGTCAGAAAGCTGAGAAGTGAAGGGCTGGGTTGGCCATCCCCGAGTGTGATGTGTGAGATGCTTTCAGCATCACAGAAGAACTCTCAGCTTCTGAAATATTTGTGTCTGCCCCTCTTTACGGCAATGACAGTGTAACACTTGTGTTCTTGGGATCCTGAACTACAAGTGATGGACAGACAAGCACAAGGATGAAATTGCCATGGCTTAACAAGCTACCACTGAGCCCCAGTGCTCAACTGTTGAGAAACCCAGCTAAGTGCAGCTGTGGAGTCAAGTGCAGGCACTTAAACTTCATAGCCTAGAAACACGAGCAGTAGCTCAATCTTTGCCTGAATCCAGCTGTTTTTTTCTGTGATGGATGGAACTCTTATTCCCTTTATTAAGGGCAGTGTAAGCATTGTTTACTACATTATGAAATTGTCATGGTTGTGCCAAATACCCCTCTTTCAGGGAATTGGTGCTCCTCAGGAAAATGCCTCATAAGTGCTCCTGGAGTCAGCTCCTCCCTGTCTTGTTTCACTTTCACACACTGCAACAGGCTGAGGCTGTGCTTAGCTGACTTTGCCTTCTTTGCCTGGGTCTTCCCTTTCCCTTGGCCCTCTCCCCAGTTAAGTACTCTGATTATTAAGGACTATCAAAGCCCCATTGCATTACTGACATATTATTGTAATACATCACTTGAGTGCTGGTCTGCTGTTGTATATCATGGTGCTACATCAGGGAAATGGCAGGTGACAGGAGCCCCAGACCCAGAGACTGATCACTTTTCCAAGCTTTATGGCCTGCTTTTTCTTTTCTCTTTGCCAAAACCAGCAAATAAAGGCAAGGAAAGCAGTATTGGACTGCTGCCATGAAGCTTTCAAAACCTTTAAATATGTTTATCTCTACATTTTTCCCTTGACCCTGAAACATTAATTAAACAAATTTGCTGATATTTCTATATGAGACCATAGAGATGAATTTATTTTGTGTCATGGAGGAAAGAGCAATTGCTTACTAGGAACTGTTTCATACATGTCTGTGAGAGAGCAGAAAAGAAAGATTTGTCCTTGCAAAAAAAAAATTAAAATAAAATAAATAATATTTTATAATAATAATTTGTTCCTGAATTTCAAAAAAATTATTACTAGTAGGTCAATTGACTGTATTTTAAATGTAGTTGTGCCCGTAGAAGGCAATCATGCTGTTGGTGTTGGGATTTTACCCTTGATAAATATAAAAAGATTTGTTTTACAATTGCTTTATGGTGGTTCTACCTGTTCAGGCCCCATGATATCAGTGAATTTAGTCTTGATTTACACCAGTTTGAGCTCTCACATTAAGAGGAGTTACATGCAAGCTTCAAGACAGAATAAATCCTTTTTAATGCCTTATTGTGAATGTCAAGCAGTTTTCAGACCAAAATTTAGGGGACATTATAATACTACTAATAAAAAATCTCATACAGGGACGTAGTTGGAAGGAGGGAGTAGCGTGTTTATTAAATTAAACAGAAATGTTATGATGATATATGTTTTTAAAATCTCGTGTTGGCTACATGAACCTGAAAGGCAAAAAGGAGAGAAAAACTGGCAGCCAGATGTGGAGCAGAGTGAGGAAGATGAGAAGTGGACCAGGCTGGCTGGGATCCTGTGGCTGACCAGAAGGCACAGTGAGTAGCACAAGGTTGGTTAATCATTTAATGACTTTAGCACAGGAAGTTTCTAATGTTTCAGCCTGGATCAACTGGATCAACAGAAGATGTAGCACATTCAGGCCATATAAGATGGAGTCATCTCTGCTTCCACATCCTGATGCTCAGCATTGAAATTCAAATTTTAAGCAAGTGATTCCCTACTGAAGTCCCAGTGTTGAGCACTGAGGATCCTGACAAAGCAGTGTTGGGTGAGTGAGGGCTCAGGAAGAATTTGTTGGCCAATTTCAAAGCTCAGCTTAGGGTTGCATGTGATTTTATTCAATGGGTTGGGTGCTTGCTTTGAAAAAGGAGCGGCTCCTGATGCGGGTTGTAAGGAACATGGACCTGAAGAGGTCAGTGGGGAAAGAGAAGGAAGATTGATGACAAAACACTGCAATATTTCTCAGTTCATGGGACACAATCCTCCTTCATGGATATTAATTTGTCTGTATGCTGGGTGAAGCAATGGGTTAAAATCCTTGCCTGGGAGGGGAGACAGGGAGCTGTGTAGATCAAGAACTGACTGTGGCAATTGTCTGGGCTAGGACAAGGGCTGTAGCTGCCCATCCTTGTCTTTTTGAAATGAGCATTCCCTGAAGAGACCCTCAGAGAAACCAGGAACAGTAAAGAAATTTTAATGAGTACAAGGGGTGGTGAAAATAAATGTGAGAGAATTTGACAACCAAGGTAAGTCAAAGTCAGCCTGGGGAGCATCTGCTGCTGCCACATGTGGAAACATTTGGGTGCACTTACAGTGCCCCAGCATGTACACACCCCTCATTCCAGAGTGGCTCTGGGTCTTAGGAGAGTCCACAAGGATGGAGAAAGACTGAGACCAACAGCCTGCCACACAGAAAGGTTTCTCTTCCCTCAGGAGCCCTCCACAGCATGCATGTGCTGAAGGGTGTGAGGCTTATTGCAGGCAAGTTTGAAAGTCTAAATCCATTTGTGGCTCTGGACCTTATTGCCTAATAATATCAGCTACACTTGCAATACTCTAAGATACTGTTAGCAAAACCTGTGAGACTATGGTTTTAATTTTTTTTAACCTTGAAATTTTCCTGTCAGTTCCAGTCTACAGGCTGTTAGAGATCTGAGCTGAACTAGAAGATGCTGAGGGACTTTTTTTTTTTTTTTTTTTTTTTTTGTGTAAAACTTCCCTTCCTTTTTTAGGTTATGCAGAAAAGTCTCAGCATAAGCTTCAACCCCACTTTCACCCAGAGCACTTTGGGACTTTGAATAATTTACAATATGGATAATATTTACTGTGTGAACAATTTGTTCATTTCTAAAAGGAAAAGTCACAGAAAGGGCAGGCACATGGCTTTTTTCCTGTGGCTTTAGTGCAGGGGAGCCTGGAGAAGATGCTGTTGGCCTCAGTGGGCACTTTTCCCCTGGATCTGTCATTAACTCCTGCAGACCTTGGGGCACACCCTCACTCTGCACAAACACTCACAAGCATGCCACAGCCCCTATAATTTACCAGCAAAGGAGAGGATTTAAGAACAGCTGTAAATTACTTATCAATTCAAAATATTTTCATCAGCCTTGAAACATAAAGTGATCCTGAGTAGCCTGAGTAGTAGGAGGGAACTGAACTTATTTATCTGCTCCACTAATGAATTTTTGACAAAGCTATTTGGAGAACAAGATGTGAAGATGATGCAGAGTCTAAGCAAATTAGGGCAGACTATGCCAGGCTGAGAACCAAATTCCTGCACATCAGTCTGGTGGAAGTTTCTGGGCTTAGGATCTCCTAAGTGAGTCCAGGGCTGCTCCATGGGGATGGAGAGCAAGAGGGAACTGAAGAAAAGGTTAAGTGCCTTGCCTAAGTGGCTTAAACCACTCACTTAAGGTCATGCATTAGTTTCTGTTTTGGGCTAAGGCGGGTGTCTGCATGCAGTTAAGCTCCATCGTGTCTGAATCCAAATTTCCATTTGTAGCTGCTGCACACCAACAATCTGCACACTGGGCTGGACCTTCCCCACAAACCACCTGGCTTACATTAGGAACTCTGGCCGTAGGAGAGCCCAAAAAGGACACCTGGACTGGAAAGTGTGAAAGAGAGTGGGTGTAAAAGGCTTTAAAGCAATGCTGAGGGTTCACTCTGAGCCCAGAAGGGTGCTACGGTTTTGGTTTGTTGATTTTCTTAGATGGTAAAACCCTGCCTCTAGTTTTTAAATAATAATTAACAGCTCATCAGGAATGTTGGCTTCAGAAGTTATTACTATGTTTCAACAGATGTTCAACCAGTCAGATTATTTAATTAGCTTCATGCTCTTTAACCTCATAAATCTGTGAAAGCTGTGACAAGGAAAAGGAAAATGAATTCATGAAAATAAATCAGTACCTTAGACCTTAATATAGCCTGAAAATTTTTGATCCAAGCACCACTGAAAAGTTTGGGGAGCAAATGGAATGGTTGTCTTTGGGCTATAAATCACAAGTGAACAGAGTTTTAAAAGAAAATGCCCTGGATTCTCAGCACAGCATTCTTGGAAAGTGGGAAGACTTTTACACAGAAAAAGCCTTTGTGGGTAGGGAACTGGTTTGGTGTTGGAGAAAATTTGCATGTGTCCCTACCTCTAACACTGACTTAAGATGTAACTTTCAGAAACTTTGTTTTTTCCTGTCCTCCTTAAACAGTGGAAATGTTGTCTCAAGCACAGCCCAACCCTAAGGATATTTCTCAAAATTTCTCCAGAGAAGAGGGTCATCATTTCAGACACTATTTGGATGAAAACCTTCTCTGCTTCCTGTTCACCAGGATGCCTTGGGAGACTGGCTCCCTGATTTCTTCACCTCTGCTACTTCTTTAGCTTGGGCAATAGCAGTATCACTCCTTCTGTTACACTAAAAGCCTTTTTATGTTATTTTGAAGTGGATGGATTGATAAATAGCCTAGGAACCTGCCAACATATCTGCAGAGCCCCAAGGCCACCCTAGCCAGTGAAGATGGAACCCTAAGTGACAATTTGGTTGCTTCACTCACCACGGCTCATCTGTAGTACTTGGGGCTGCTACAGACCATAAGGTTAGTGCTCAATGTGTGCGAGTCTGACTGTGGAAATTATCCTCTTCTGTTCAGTTTCAGGCCATTCAGTGAACAAATCTTCCTATTGCATGGCAAGAGTCAGCCATTGCCAAGATCCTGGACCAGCAGGTGGACTGGTGCCTCTGCATTTACTGCACTCATACTTTGTGTGATTACAGGGGACACAAGTTGGTGAATCAAAGCATACAGTGACCCACTTCATCCTCAACATGCTTGGAAGTAAAAGGTTTTATTCCCATGTGTGGTATTTTAAAATGTGTTTCCCTCATCTTCATTTCAAAAAAATACTTTGTTAACAGACTTTTGCCCTCCAGAGACCAACTTCAAACAAGACATCATAGAGGAAAAGCTCCATTCAGTAAGGGCTTTTTTTGTAACTTTGTTGGCTCCAGCAAACCCTTTTTTTTCCTTATTTCTTCCTTCCAGCAATTTCATATAATGTGTTTCACAATATGCCTAACTTCCATAAATCAGAGGGGATGGAAACCTGCACATGGCAGGAATGGATTTGCTCCAGAAACCTCTGAAGGTCAGTTTTGGCTTTGTTCTGAGCTCTGTGGAGCGGGATTGAGATCAAGCATGGACAATGTAGTCATTTCCTTGAAGCCCGCAATTAAATGGGTTTTTTTTGCTGCATGAACCTGGTAACACTTTCTACACAGCATGCACCAGTCATTGCTCTGGACTGTGTTTTCCTGACTGCAGCACTGCAGTGGGTCTGCTCCTCCTGTTGCTATTGCTGTGGTAGGATCTAACCTCACCAATTGCATTTGTCTATTTTTTATAGTCAGATACTTTCCTATGGCTGTGTTATGGTTTGGTTTTCTGGCTAGCTGCTTTCTTTCACCTCCTGCACCACCACCTACTTCTCTGCCTTTCTTACTTGCTTATATCCCTGCTCAGAAATTCCCACCTATGCAGCCAGTTTAGTGGGGAGGTGAAATTCACCCTTGTTCATTCAAAGGTGGGGAAGAGGAGAAATCTGGCTGTTGAGGATGCCCATCTTCTGCATCTTTACTTCACCACCACAAAATTTAAGTTCAAAAGGTTCAGGCAATGTGACCTCTCTCCTTCTGAGGGTTAAAATCCATCACCTGCTGTGTCTGCCTGCAGGTCAGGGACACCCTTCTGCTGAAAGCATCTTACTCAGGCCAGGCTTTGATGTCACCTGTGAAGAAATGGCAGGACTCTGAGCTAGTGCTCAGTTTATCTCATTTCCCTGTTCCCATCCTGTAGGAAAACAAACAAATGATGTTTATATTTGTTGCTTTTGTTGCCTCACTGTAGAAAAGATGCTCCCTTTATATATGTTGGTCTCATCACTTTTTAGCTATGACAGAACTAAGCATGAAATTGCAAGGGAAGAAAATGTTTGTAACAGTTACATTTTTTTATTTGATGAAAAATACCTCCCAGGTAAAGGGAGACATTTTCTCTGATAAATCCCACATTTTGTGCAGGGCAGGAACAGGTAGGGCTGAGGTTTTCATGGTATTGCCAGTACCCAAACAATCTTCTGTTTTCTAGCAGTTAAAAAGAAATCATAAAAATATCTTTCCGTACAATCAGGAGGGCTTCTTTTAGAAGCTCTTCTTTTAGAACTCCAATGCCTTTAAAAACATAGAGTTTTTTCCTTCCCCTTTCATTTCTTTAATTTTTTTTTTTAAATGAAGAATACAACAGGGATTAAAATGAAAAAGGATCTGGAATCATTTTGACTGAGAGGAAAGAAATATTTGTACATTATTCATTGTACTCTCGGTTATTCATCAAGAGTTTCATTCTTCAACTAAATTCTTTTCCTTATCTTAAAGCCACTGACATGAATATATATCACCAAGTTAAAAAGATTGAATTACACTTCTCCTGCTGCTGCTGAGATTCATGGAAGCTCAAAGCCCAGCCTAGTCCCTAGGTGTACCGAGCCACTGCATTTTATGATTTTCGGAGAGCAACGCTAACAGGGTTTGTCTCTTCATTGTGATACGGAGATGATTGAAAATGTGCTGCTGTATTGCTCGATAAAAGACCGTTGCCAAAAAGGAGAGCAGCTTTGTCATTTGAGAACATTACCCATGGGGTTTAAGAGACCTACTTGACAGCAAAAGCTCTAGCAGGTTTTTTTTTTTTTTAAAGCAATATGTTCTCCATTGCCACTGTCAACAGCTAGAACAAGAGATAAGAAGGAGCTGAGATGTGATCCATAAAACCTTCCCTGAGTATTGTGTTGCCCCATAAGTACCAGGGGAACAAGTGACATTTTCTTGCTGTGGTTCTTAGTGCTTTTCAGAGAGAGGATCACTCTTGGTTTGTGCTGCTCTTGGTTCACACACAGCTCACAGTTCCTGATGTCTGATCTGTGGGTGCCCAGCTCCCAGATGAGCGGGGCAGGCTCAGTGTGGGGGCACTGACTGCCCACCCCAACTCGCTGTTTTTTGGAGTTGCAGGGGAGACTTCTGCTGCCACAGTAACACATGAAGTGCAAAGAAAGGTGTTTTAAAGTGAATTTGGTGTGTTTAATGCACACAGGTGGACACGTCCTCTGCAGTATGTGCTGTGATGTCTTGAGGCAAAGAGGCTGTACTCGCCAGCCATCTCTGTGATGGCAAACAGAGCCATTTTTAGGTCCTGCATTGTGGGGTCAGCAGTGAGACCAGAGCACTCCTGAGCTGGCAGCATGCAGGATATGGCACAGCCTTGCTCTGAGCAGTCTCAGCTGTCACCCCTTTCCTCACCACTGCAAGGGAGGAAGGGCTGTCCCTGGTGATCCTGCACCAGAGCACAAACTTGGTGGTGTCAACTTCATGCTCACTGAGATGGGACAGTGAGAATGGCTTGCACGTGTCCTGGCTTTCCTAGTGCATCCTGATAACGTGGTTCTTGGCTCATTTTACGTTTAACACACAGGGGCTTAATTTTTTCTCAATCTTTTTGAAATACATTAAAAGAGCCAGTTCACACCAAGGGACCTCAAATTCACGGCAGACTGGAGAGAAGTGCTGAGACTCTCTCTCATACCTGTGTGACAGGTGCTGATGTGGGTCAGGGGCAGGTGTTAATGTTCCAGGATGAAGGAGCCACATCCAGTCTGCAAAATGCTGCTGTGAACTTTAGCAGGAGGGAACTCAGTGGACAAAAAATCCCCTTGCTCCTTGTGGCCTAGGAAGTGTGGGTTCAGTTTCATGACAGACTCCTAGATAGAGATAACATTTTCACCAAGTTTGTTGTGCATTTATGGATGCAAGGCTACCAAATAATGTGTAGGATGACAGCAGCACCAACACAATGCAAAAATGTCATCTAAGGCTCTCAAATGCTGTTGCACTGCTATTTGCTTTGCTAGCACTTCAGACCTAGGGCATTTCACTGCAGAGCTGGTTCTGTGCACAGCCACACAGAGCCCTCCAGGCCTCCTCAGCCACCTGCTCCTGTCATGATCCACAAGTGCATTTTTCTGCCTGTCCTGGTGGTTGGGCACCCACCAATCCTTGTTTTGCTCCATAACAAGGAGTGTTTGATGATCTGCACTGAGCCATATGTCATTTTGCAGGAACATGCCTTTGATTGCAAAATGGACCACTGCAATTTGAGAAGGGCTGAGCTCTAACTTGCCAAGGGCATGTGGAGATAACTTGAACTGAGAGGAGCTTGAGAGAGGGAAACCGTATCCAAAATCCCCATGGAAGTTCAGGAAAACTGGATAAAACAATGACAAAATGGCCAGGAAAAAAAATTGTGACTTGATTATTCACATTTCAGATGAAATGGAACCAGTTCAGTATGGTGATGGAGAGAAATGTATTTTTAGAAAACATAAACTGCCTTTACATATCTCGTGCTTGACAATTCAGCAAAGGTTGTTTATCTGGTTGCCTCACTCCAGTCATAATACTTGCAAACTTTTTCCCTCTTGCTGCTGTAAAGTTCAGAAGAGAAGACTGGGGTTTAAATGCAGTCCACATAGCCCTTGACTTGCCTATTTCAAGAAACAGACTGTGAGAGGCCCAATGAGAAATCCCATTTCTGTGATTTGAATACCCTTCCTTCTCCCTAAATTATGAAGTGATGCTGGGCAAAAAAAGAAGCTGAGGCAGTGTGGTTTGCTCTTGTGCTGGTTGAGCAGCAGGGCTGAACCAGGCAGATGACCAATTAGTGAAGGCAAATAGCACAGGAGCAAACTCTTCTGAGCCAGGCTGCTGCTCCAAATGAAATGAAGGGGTTCTCGGCCTGTGCCCAAAATTAAATGAGGCTTAAGTTAATCCAGATGTCCTAGCTATGCCCCCAGCATCAGTACTGATGTACACTCTGCTTGTGCTAGGGGGTGTTTTTAACAACAGGACAGGGACTGTGAGGAATTTGGAGAGGTGTCTGCTTTGTTTTGAACTCTTAAACCTCTTAGTTTCCAAGACCTGTGAAAAAGCCTAAGGAGGTTTTTAAAGCATAAATAAGAAAATACTGAAAAATCCCCCTTGTGCCATTTCTGCTACCAGAAAATGTGCCAGGAGGAGCAGGTTCCTGAGGTGATAAAGAAGGAGGTCACAGCCCATCAGCTCTGAAGCTGCTGGACTGGGAGGATGGTGTAAACCAGTGCAGTGCTCTGATGCCAGTCACTCACGCCAGCTTCCAGGGAACTGCACTGGGTTGTATCAGCCCTGGCTCTGACTCCTTGCAGTGCTGGATTGAGGGGCACCAGGCCAAAACTGGGAGCAATCTCTTCATCCTCTGCCCTTATTTCACAGGTTAACTTTTTGTCTGTTTCCCCCTTCTGACCTCTGGAGCTCTCTCTTTCCACGTGAGCTGAGCTTCCATGAAAACGATTGTTTAATGGGAACATCTGGTTTGTGAATGGAAGACTCTAGTGCTCCTTTTCCCTTCAGTAAATGCTCATTGCATACCTTAAAAGTTGATCTTTAGTTTTCATTCCCCGAGCAGAGAAAAAAATATGGATCATTACCTGACAGAACAGCCTGTGCTCTTTAGTTACTCAACATGTGCAGGTGTAAACTGTGAGCCCTGACTTATGAGCTTTTATCATAATTAAAAGGTTTCTGCTGTAAACTCTTGGTTTCTGATGAAAATGTAGCAATCCTTCTTATTGTTCAATTAGTGTTAATTAGATGTTACCTATGTGCAATACTTCTTTTCATTCAATGACCACAATCTGGGACACTTTTTCTTCTGGGAGGAAAAATATCTTACAAAAGGAATCCCACAAAAATTTCTGATTTCTTTTACATGGGTGCTGTTTAGAACTGTGGAAAATTTTGAAATGAAAGATAAGTAGGTATAAAAAATGTATTATTTGCATCCACATTTTTACTTTCCTTCTCTTCCCTCTTCCTCTTTGCAATGCAGGTGCTACACAAAGATAAATGCTTCATGGGCTTTTATAATAACTGGCTTGGCAATCATGTGGTGCTGTTGGTGAATTCATAGGCTCCATAAAAAGTTTTGTTCATGCACTCTGATGACTTTTTGGCTTAGCCAGCTGTACTTGAATTCCTTGCCAGCTGAAAATGATTTATGATCATCCAATGGGAATTGTATAAGCCATATAGGAAAAGTTGATGTGCAAAGTTTTAGGGCAAGATGCTGCCTGTTAACACAGTTGCTCTAATACTGAATCATGATGACTCCCAACAGATGTTTTGATTTATGCCATCTCTGCCCCTGACATGAACAGTTTTGGCATGAAAAAGGTTGAGGCTGACCTTCCCTGTGAACTCAGGAACACCTTACATGGGGAGCTGGTATCCATGATTTCTTTAGCACAGGCTCATAAACTCTACAGATGAGAGCAGTTTGGCAAATCCCACGGCAAGGAAAATGGATATACAGCAGTGGGCAATGTCCATCCCTGCCTTGAGTGGCAAGGTTCTGCTGTGAATCAGCCTGGTACAGCAGTGGCACTGATTGTACAAATGAAATGATGGGCGCTGGTTTACCTAAATGCATTGGAGCCTCCAGAAGAGACAAAGGAGAATTGTATTGTTGGGATTGAAGCATTAATTATTTTGGCTAAGGGAGAGCAGGGCAGACTTTCACTCTCTCCAGCTTCCTCACTCTGTACAGCTCCCTGAAAGGTGCCTGTGCTCAGGTGGGAGTTGGTCTCTTTCTCCAGCAGCAGTGACAGAACCAGAGGACACAGTCTCAACCTGCACCAAGGGAAATATAGGTTGGATATTAGGAAAAGGTGTTTTGTGGAAAGAGTGATAAAGTTCTGGAATGGTCTGTCCAGGAGGTGGTGGAGGGTGGTAAACCATCCCTGGATGTGTTTAAAAAAAGACTGGACGGGACACTTGGTGCCATGGTTTAGCTGAGGTGTTAGGGCTGGGATGCACTCAATGCTCTTGAAGGTCTCTTCCAACCCAGTGATTCTGTGATTCTGTGTGACTTATGGCATGAAGCAGCAGCTTCATGATTCTGAGAATCATGAAACAGAGCCATTTACCATTCTTTTGGAATGATTCACTGTCAAACAGACAGAAAATGATGCCAAAGTTTAGAAAACGCCATCCTGACCTCTCTGTGTCAGGTAGAATTACCCTTCCCTGCTAGCTTGGGTCAAAACTAACAAGTAAAATGATTTACATTGGCATGACTCATCAGCCTGTGCCTCATCCCCCTGCCCAGCCAACTGTCAGGGAAGTGCTGGCTGCATCCAGCTCTGCATTGCTCCAGTCCATCCCCAGCCAAGCCAAGCAAGGGGTACACACCATTTGAAACTGCCTGCACATGCTGTTTGACAAGCAGAAAAGGAAACTGAATCAGAAACCAGAGCCTCCTTTCCCATCACTGACATGCTGGGGCACGTGGAGTGCTTGTGAGGATCCCCTGCCCTTCACTGCCCTGCAGGCTGCAGTAAGCAGCATCTTGTCTGTCTATTCCTGCTTAACTTTTTCCCACTCTGCATTGCTAAAAAAAGTCCTATTTTGAATAAAAATGAGAATTTGTTGCTTTTAAAATCTACTTAATCTACTTGCAATTCCCTCTAGGGGAGCTCTGAGCCTCCTATAAAAGACCTCTTGGTCCTTTGGCCTCCAGTTGTCTGAGATATTCAGAAAATCTGTGCCACATCAGCTGGGACTTTCAAATGACCTCATGTAGCACCAGGCACAGTCTACATAGGACTGATTAAAATATATTCACCTGGTAAATGACAGCTTAGCTATCTTGAAAATCAACTCATTTCCTCTATAATGTGTCCCACTCTCTTCATTTCTGCTTGACCATGTTCTCTTTTGCTGCAACAAGATGCTGCTCTCTGCATAGGCAGCTTGGTCCCCCTTTCCCTCTGCTGTTTCTCTTTCAAAAATGCAAACACTGCTCATCAGGAGCCTGCTGTTTCCTAGAGATTTAACTACCAGCCTTGTGACACTGGCAATTTGGATCATTTTGCTCCAAGCATATCTCATTGTGCAATTATAGTATCAGGACTGTGTCAGGTGAGCTTACAAATGATACTTTGAATGCCTCTTTGAGGGTTTTGCCTGTGTGTGGTGTTGTTTTGGCTCACTTTTATCGAACTTCAGTCTCAGAAATGATAGACTGTTCATTTATTCTCTGGGTTTTAGCAACCACCATGGTCACTATCAGAAACCACAGCTACACAATGTTACACACCTTCATTCATTATTTCAATGCTACCTTCTGAGTTTTATCATGGAAATGGGCTGAGTTAAATGCAGGTAAAAGAGAGCCAAAGAAGATTAAAGCCAAGACCACCACTCCCCCTGCTGTGGTCAGAAACTTATCTTTCAGAATCTATTTTTGATTTACTAACACACCTGTATTGGAAGTAACAGGACTTAATGACAGAGTGGCTGAGTTGCTGAAGGTTTCACTCAGGAAGAGATTAGGAGGGATCTTCTGACTATAAACACTAGAATTAGTGCTCTCCCAGACTACCCAAACCAGGATTATTGTTTGTTGTAAATTATGTTGATCAAGAACTTGAACCAAAGAGATGCAGTCTGTTTTTAGAAGTTTCTCTGATGAAAAGGGAAAAATGTTCTGTTGGATGGATAAGTTCCTCCTTGGTCTCTTCTTTCACTTTCCCCATCACTCTGGGCAAACCTTTATTTATCTTTATCTTTCAAATTAACCTTTAGCTGCAAAAAAAAAAAAAAAAAAAAAAAAAAAAAAAAAAAAAAAGAAAAAAAATTCAACCCCCAAAAAACATACCCAAACCCTAACTTAATGATTTATTTCCCCAAGAGACTTGTGTACTTCATCTGTGGAGCAACTCTCTACATACAGGCTTCTATTTTCTTGTTTCCCTTTAGGGGGTATTAACTATGTAAACAACTTCAAAACAAAGAGGCAGGATTGTTTCATTAGGGAAAACCATCCCTGCTTCCAAAGGCCTCCTGGGAAGCAGGAGAAGTTCATTAAAGCCAGGGTGATGTAAAGGCTTTGTGTGCATGCAGAAATGGAACCACCATGAAACTTTAATGACCTCAATGCATTAGCAAATCTTAAGCCAGAGTAGAATTAGGCTGCCTCTGGGGACCCAAGTGCACCTCCTTGGATTTTGTTTTTTAATGCTAGGGAAAATCTAGCCTTCAAATTTTAATTTCAAGAGCAAAACACTTTGATGGTGTGAACTGAAGAAGGCAATCAGGCTGGCCCTGGGCCCCTGACATGAAGAAAGTGAGTGTCCCAATTGTCAGGTGCTGCCAGTCAGTGGTACTGCAAAAACAGAGCTAATTAATCCATATTGCCAAATAAAGGCTCTCCTGGTTTCTTTTCCTTTTGGTTCTCCATGAGCAGAGTCCACTGCTGCATCACTTTCCTTGCTTTGATAAGTAACTACATGCTGGCCATTTATAAAGCACTGGAAAGACATTTGGCAGTGTTACGTCAACAGCAGGCAACTGTTCCAGGCTGTATTAATCCCAGTGGAAATTACTGTATAGGTCTCTCCTGTGAGTTATGATCTCTATTAAAGTTGGGTGACATTTCTCCAAGGAATATTCTGTTCAGCAATGGCAGAAAAAAGCACAATTTCAGATGCATTGAAACCCTGCGAAACAATTTATGCTGAAATCTACAACCATTATCAATCTGAAGAAAAATATATACCCCTCTCCCCAAGAAATTTAGTTTAGAAATGATGGATCAAGTTTGTTTAAAAGTTGCTATTGAAAAAGGAGAGCAAGCCTTTGATGAGAGGCGGTGTCTTCCACAGTTTTTGAGCTCTTTTGTCTTCCTTTCCCCTTCTAGCACAGGGTGGAGGGAGCAGGTCTCACCTGGATGACAAAGCTTTCCAGACTGGAGGATGTGGAGAATCTGGGGAGTGTGCCTGTGATACAGATTGTTTGGGATGAAGGCACATAGTACAGACCACTGCTTCTCATCTTGGGCAGTGTGTGTGTCCTTGAAAGGCAGGAAAGTTCATCCTGAGCCCAAGTAAAGCACCAGCCAGCCCAGGGCTGTGTGCAAAGGCTCATGGACAAGGAGCAAGGCAAGTCTGTGAGATAATTCTTTCCTTGTGCTCTGCCTGCTTCCAAATATGACTGGGCTTGGGACTTTCTGAGTCTGATGGGGTTTGTGTAACCCTAAAAGGATCTTTTCCAAGACCTCAGCAGTTTCCACTGGACCATAGCATCCTCCAGTAAAGGACATTTCTCCCTGTGGTGGTTTGCTCAGACTGAGAACCACCAGTCCTGGAGAGACGGAGGCTAACCTTTCTCCTCATTGTTCTTGTTTGCTCTTTTTAGATTCACAGCTGTCTTTTGCCCCAAATGACAATGACATTTCTATGGTACAATTTTTCACTGTCTGTGGTGCATGAAGCATGTTGGGATTGCCTGAGCCAAAGAACCAATGACTCAGTGCTGTGTCTGATGCTATTTTGCTGATGCCAGCTGAGCTGCTGCTCTTTATTCCAGCCCTGAAGTTAGCCAAGAACGCCAGATCCCACCACCAGCAAGATCCACAAAGCACCCACAGTATGAAAGTTCCACTGTGCCTGATGCCTGAATTGGTAAGGTCAGGGTGGGGATGAATAAGTAGCTGTGCCCACTCACCCTTGCAAGGTGTCAGTAACAGACAGGGACATTAAATACTCCTCACCACCACTGTGCAGCCCTAGCAAGCACCTGTGTGTGTGGGGAGGGAATCCAATGGAGTATCTTCACAATGGCAATCATTCTGAGCTGTTACTCAATTTCAATTCTTTGTCCAGAACCATTATTAAGAATTTCCCCTCTAAAAAAAACCTGGCATGGGTGAAATTCAAGCTAATCCCACAGAAAGTGCATTTTTAAGTTTTCAGTTACTTTTTTCCATAAAAAGAATGAAATGTTAAGAGTACTTTTACATTTGTAGACACATGATGTGGTGCATTTCCTGTTTGTCTGAAGGATAAGTTCTTGTAGGAAGCAAAGCTTTTATTCAGATTTTAAACTTTAATGTTGGTTAAAAAGTAATAACACATCTATGAGGCATGGTTATGGAGGTAAATATTTAAAGGAATTGCATAAATCTGCCTTGTATCAGGGGCAAGGGTTTGGGAAGGATGCTTCCAAATTTGGAAAGGGAACATTTTTATCTTTTGTGTAGTGGATCAAATATCAGTCCATCCTCCTCTGCCTTTCCCCAGTCAGTGGAGGACCTGCGTGTCTCTGCCAGCAGCACAGTGTCATTTTCTTTGTGATTTGTGCATGCCTGGTGCATTGATTTTTCCATGGCAGAAAGCAGAGCAAGCTCTCTCTTTAGTGGAGAACTCAGAAAGACAATGTGTAAAAGAGAATCATTGTTT
Source organism: Geospiza fortis (assembly GCF_000277835.1). NCBI lineage: Eukaryota > Metazoa > Chordata > Aves > Passeriformes > Thraupidae > Geospiza > Geospiza fortis. The sequence continues at coordinate 3,368,587 of NW_005054300.1, read as the reverse complement.
TTAAAAAAAGCAGCTTTTCACTGTTCTTGATTCTTGCTGAGACAAACAGTTCTGGAACCATCCTCAGACTGAGCCTGCCAGCATGTGTGCTGTCAGCCTCTGGGTAATAGCCTGGGTTGGGAGCTGGCTGTGGGGCTGTTTTTGGCAGGCTAATACCACATGCAGCTTGTGACACTGTTGGTTATTTGCTCCCTTAGAGCAGCAGGGGCACATTGATGCTTGGGTGTCCTGGTGGGGCAAACACACATAATCCTTTAGCTCTCTCAAGCCTGACTCCATCAGCTGGTGGACAGAGCTGTAGCTACACGTCCTGGAAGTCCATTTTACAACATTCCCCCAGGAGGAGAGACATATCTTTAACTGGATGTGATAATTTTCTCAGGTTTCAAAACTGGAGGTTTGACAGCATCCATTTTTAAATTCTAACCAAGGAAGTCAAGATCTAATTTTTATTTATATTTTTATTGATAATGACAGTCAAGTCTTTTACTGCTAAATTGGAAAGTACCAGAGGGGGAGCTGGGAGGTTTCTCACAAGCTGGGAGTCTGTACCAGTTCCCTGGGCCAGTGTGTTCTATAATAGCCCAAAGTCACTATTAAACAGAGACAGCTGTTGGTATTTTCAAAAAGGGTTTGGTCTTGCTGCTTTTGCAAATATTACAAGAAGGATGATAAAAGCCCAGAGGTGTCAAGCTTGGGTCTCCATGTACCCCTCTTCACTTTCAGAGCTGTAGTATCTTAAGTGATGGACACCACAGAGTCACCACATGTAAGAGTTTCTCAGCTTGGCACATTTTGTTAGATAATCTCTTTGCAGCCACGACCATTAAAATTCAAGTCAGAGAGATTTCCAGTGCTTCCTGGGACAGATTTTTCAATGAAAATAATCACATAAGTGCTGGATAAAAGGGACCTGTGGAGATCTTTGGTCCAGCCTCCCACTCAAAGAAGGACTTTCACTGCTGCTGGAGGAGACCAGGTGTGGCTTCAGGTAGCTGAATCTAGAAAGTTGCCAAAGACAGAGATCTCACACCTTTAGTGTCCTGTTCCTGTTCTGCAGCAGCCTCTTTGTAAAAAAAAAAAGCCTGCTGTCCCATCTGGACTGACAAAGCTGAAACTTTGGCCATTGCTCCTTGGTTTAGTAACAGAAGCAGGTCCACGAATCCTAGATATGTTTCCTTAGACTGTTTTTGTCAAATATGGGGTGTTATTTCTGGAGCAGGTGCATTTTGTTGGATTACAGAGCATATTAGTAATTCCCAGCTGGACCTGTGAGCAAATTATTGACAATCCACCCTCTCCTGTAGACCAGCAGTAAGGTGAACAATACAGCAGTTGGCACCTTTCCAAAAATGATTTTTGGTAGAGGGAAAGGAAAACCAGAAATGCAAATCAGACAGCTCTCCAGGTTGCTCTAAGTCTTGTGGTTTTATCTCTCCTGCTTTCCTTTCTCCTGCCCACAGTTAATTACATAGCCAGGCAGGGAAGATAGGAGGAATATTAAAAAAGCCTGTGTGACAGACTTGTTGTGCAGTCAGATGCCATTTTTGGCCAGAGACAAGGGAAGGAAATGAATTAAATTGTCCTGCCTTGCCCATGGAAGAAGATGCTGCTCCTGAGCAGAGAAACAATCTCATCAATTCTGGTGCAAGAAGGGGGAGCTGAGGAGGACAAGGGGGAAAGGTGACTGGATGGCAGTCACCATTCTTGCTGGTGGTGTAAAAAGTAGCATTTCCCTGTTCTAGACTGTAACAGGGATTAGTTTATGGATCTCTCATTCTTTCCACATATGGCTCTTTTCATATGAAATCCAGAGACCACAGGCAGACAAAAACTAAACTTGGCAACCTCTCATCCCAAGCTGCTTCTGGATGGCCATGATGCCAGTTCTGACAAATGCAGTCACTCCTCACCCTCCCATCCCAATATCCTTCTCTCATTTATTTTAACTAGTTCTTTTTTTTGTTCCCATTTTGCAGCTTTTCTTCCTGTTCAGAGTATGGTGTGTGTGTTCATGCACACATACAGCTGGTGGACAAGCTCATAACACTGCCAGAACAGAGGAGAGAGACATTTCTGAAAAATCCAGTGTTCTTATTCACGTATTTAAAGCCTTTAAAGAATAATGTGGATAAGTGACTGGAAACATGTTTTGATGGCAAAGGTAACAATGAAATGAGAACATTCTGCCAGTAAGGGAAGCCTGTTAAAGAACAGTGTGTAACTGCAACACACGGAGAACTGGTCCCCAAGACTGGGCAATGGTGTCAATGGGCAAGTCCCAGTGATATCCTGCAACACTTAAAAGGGACCTTTCTGGTCCAGAAGTGGGATCTACTCTTTCTGCTCACTGTATTTTGAAGATGTGGAACAGACAAGGAATAGCAGCACTGCAGACTTTTCACACTTTTCATGGTAAGAGACAACAGGCATAGAATGGAACAGAGACGTTCCACCTGAGTATGGGGGAGAAGATCTCTACTTTGAAGGCAGCAGAACACTGGAACAGGCTGCTCAGAGACATTGTGGAATATTTTTCTCTGGCATCATTCAGCACTGTCCTGGACACAATCTTGTGCAATCTGCTCTGGGTAAGTCTGCTTTAGCAGGGAGGTTGGACTAGATGATCTCCAGGGGTCCCTCCCAACCACAATCTTTCTGTGATTCTGTGATACCAGAAAATTTCCGGTGGCATAACATTCCTGTGCTTGGCAGCAGATATAAGTCCATGTTTTCAGAACTTTCCAGTCTGTATTGGAACACCAACTGTATTTTCATTTCCTTTGCTGTCAGAAAAAGACCACAGTAATCTGGAATAGATTGTTCTGTTCACAGCAATATGAAAAAGCTCTTGTTCATAATGTCTATTCATTTGTTTTGCTTTCTTTGAAACCCTAATACAAGTTTGTGCATTCATTAGTTCTTACTTAAAAAAAAACAAACAAAACAACAACAACCCAAGATGTAATTTAATTACTAATAGTACTGTGATTAAATTTGGCCTTTCACTTTCCTTCAGAGTCAACCTCCTCAATTCCATCTCCCCAATGCCTCCCTCTGTAGTATCGATTCAGTACTGTTAACCTTTCTTTATTACTTGTTTATGTTTCCCCATCAGTTTAAAAACATCAATAAGAGGCTTTTTAAAAAGGACAGAAGCAACAAATAGAGAGACATTGAGGAAAGGTCAGGGATGCAGAAGAAGGCAGCGCCTGCTTTGTGGAAGGAGCAAACAGGCAGTACAGAAAGGTTACTGGTCCTGCTGCTGAAGTGAAGGAAGGATTTGTTTATTCTACAGAAATGTCTGCTCTGGTGTAGCTTTAGCAGACACAAAGATCTGTTCAGCCCAGTCTGAGCTTTGGGCTGCTGGGGAGGGCTGGACATAGCACCAGGAATGTGGCTGAGGTGGTCTGCAGGATCCTTCCCTTCAGGGATCAGGAAGCTTTAGGTGGGTTGTGTTGATTCTACTCTCTGTGTGAGCATAAACCCAACCTGAGGGCACAGCCTGCTCTGCTCGGGGCTGTGCTGGGTGTAGATGTGTGGGGTTGGCTGTGGCAAGGAAGCAGAGTGTCAGCATCAGTGTGTGACTGAGGGCATCCAGCCAGCAGCACTTCCATCCTCAGGCCAAGCACCACAGAGGAGCCCAAGATGGCTTTCTCTGCTTTGGTGTCTGCTGAGCTAGGAAAGTGCCCCAGCTCCAAGGAACTGGGTCTGGAACCTCTGCCTCCTCCTCCTCCTCCTCTTAGTCTATAAAGCTGTGCTCTGGGCAACTTGGAGCTCACTCCCAGATCAAATTCTCTCCTGAGTGATCCTCTCCTTTTGCTTTGAAAGGAGCAAAGGATCAAGCCATTGTAGCAGTAAATTTTTCAAACACTTCAGAGGTAATGTAAATCCTGCTCAAAGGCCTCCAAGAGCAGGAGAAGCCCATTGAGGCCTTCCCATTCTTGTCTCCCCAGAGACATCAGGGCAGCTGGAGAGTGGAAGGTTATTGTGGTGGAGGAGGGCAAGAGACACCTTGTCCACCCTCAGCTCTATGAAGTCTTAAAGATTCCTGGCACCTAAAAGATAAGTGCTTTTCACTGTTTGCTCTGATATTACCACTGCCACTATCAGACCATGCCACTCCTCTGTCTTCAAGAATGGTTTCAGATTTTTCCAGTCTCCAGAAACTCTTACACTGGAGAAGAGTTTCCATCAAAATTGTAAGAATATACTTACTATTTTTTTTCCTTTTCATGGTTTAAAAGCTGTAATACAAAGGTATTACAAAGCTTTAAGAAAACTATCTCTTGCCCTGAAGATTTTTCTTCTTTTGCAGTCCAGTACAGGCACTGTGCAGGAAATGTTATCCAACATGGAGAAGACCTCCATTCCACGCAGTCAGAATGTTCTCTTAAAAGTAGATACAAAAGTCATCTTAGTTATTAAATACACATTTCTCATGACCTTTTAAGGAACAGATGTAATTACATATGACATGTCTTCAACTCAAAAAGCTGGAGAGGTAACATATCTTTCCTGTTTTGAGAGGTAACATTATGGTTAGAGAGCATTGAAATGCAAAGGTGATCAGCTAGCAGTCCTCAACATAATTTGTAATATTGATGGGTGAAAAAATAAAAACAAACATCAGACTAGAAGTAAAACAGCATTTTAAATCCTTGTGGTAGGTACAATGCAGTCAGGATATTGGATGCTTATTTATTCTGCAAATAGATGATGTGTGCAGATGAGTGCCATGCATTTTCTCATATAATGACATTAATTACTTACTTGAAAATTCACCTGACAGAACAATTTTCACTCAAACTTCATGAACAGACATTTCTTCTCACCTTATCCTTCAGTCTTAAAGTGATTTCTTTACTGAGCACAGTGTGGGTAGTTGTACACAAAGAGGAGCTCTTTGTGTTGGGTTGTGTAAAGGGGTTTGATTTTCTGAGACACCTTCCTGTCTATAGTGAGTGTGTCCTGGCTTGGGCTGTTTGGCTGCCCCATGAGATCACTGCTCTTGACTTTTATCCCCTTAGCCTCCATTTCCACCCCAAGGAGGAAAGCCTTGGGAGTTTCAGTGCTGTTCATTCCTCAAGTTCAGCTTTCAGCAAGTATTATGGAAAGGCAAGGGATAGAGTGGATTTCTCCTCTTGACTGCCCAGTCACTCGAAGACCTTTACAGGCAATCAGTAAAAGTACGTTAAAACTTTCATTTTTCTTTTCTTTCAAATATCTTTATTCCATTACATGATGGATATTTTAGCCTTTTTATTGCTATATTGCTTTTCTGCTAGTTTACAATAATGCTATTCTGTAAACAGTGAGTGGCTTATCTGTCACAGAGGCAGAGGTGACACCATGTGCTCTTCATCGCGACAAGGTACACTTGCAAATGACAGTTCTGGGTGACAGAAAGTGGGAAAGCCAACAGAAAGAGAGCAAACTGTGTGAGACCATCTCAGTGAAACCAACTGCATTCTCGTCTCCTTAGTCAGGCACTTTTCTTCATCTGGGGAATGTGCAGTTGCAGGGTGAACTCAGTACAATCTCTGCCACAGCATCTGTACATAAAACCACCAAGGAACTGTCACTGTGTGATGTGAAGAATGCAGTCACACACTTTCAGGGTTGCCAAATGAAAATGAAAGTAAGGAGGGTGTCCCTGGGCCATGTGGTATGGGGATGACCTTGCAATAAGTCCCATGATTCAACATAGGTCTGAATCACGGTCTCTGGCTTTTGTTCTTATGATGTGATTTCAAGAGTCAGAATAAAGTGAGAGACAAAAAAAAAAGTTTTTGTTCTAGAAAAAGCTGGAGCCAAACTGTATTTCCAATATTATCTCAAGAACATGAGCAAAATCCTTTCTGTAGCAAGTTTTTCTCAGCTAAATCAGGATGTCTATCTCCTGTTTTATCCTGGTTACTCCTCATCACTTTCCTGAAAAGATTGAGATAAGAGTTTTCTGTAGCAGCACACTTCCCTAGCCAAGAGTATGGTATGTGCAAGACAAAAGAGCTTCTGCCTGAATGGCCTTCCTCCATACTCCTTATTCTCTTATTTGGAAATGGGTTTGTCAACTAAACAGAGAACAAAAAAGAAGTCTAAATCAGCAATGAATGATGAGTGGAACATACACATCTCTTACACCCAGACAGTTACATGACAGTTCCAGTCCTTGGTGACAGTGATTTAAGAACCAACTGATTATAACAGATAGACAATAAATCTTCATTTACAAAACAAAACCAAAGAAAAAAATAATAACAAAACCTCTCCTTCTTCGTGATTCTGAAGGGCTGCAAGTGTTTAATCTCTAGGAGAAGAGATGGTAGGATAAATGTTTTGCTCAGACAGATGGTGGAATAAATAGTTAAAGACAGTATGAGAAAACATTCAGCAGCAGAGAGAAATGATGGCTGGCCTTTCAAGTCAGTGGTTAGCAGTGATTTACAGGGATCTAGGTATCTTCCTTTTGAGGTACCTCTTTACATCAGGGAAGTCAAGACATCAACAGTCAAGATGGGTTAACTGAGGGCATTAAGAATCACTTTCTTTAGGCATTATTAGGGAAGAGGTTTTTGCCTTTTTTTTTTACAAACCATGGCTCTGCCTTTCTTAGATCCCTGGTGAAGGTCATCTTAAATGTTTAGGTTGAAGCTGAACACATTTCACTTGTGCAAGTGATAACCCAGCAGAGAGATCCAGGCTATTGGAAACAAGACATCTCTAGGAGTAGAAGCAATATCAAGAACAATGAATTTTAGTAATCAAACAACTCATACCATAAGGAATCCTCAGAGGAGAAGCTGCAGGATATAGTTTGTAGACTGTTCTAGCAGAAAAGACTGTATTACAAACGAAAGCAAATGCTTGATGTTACCTATTAGTAATGGATCAAAATTCCAACTTTCAAAATCAATGCACATAATCTTAAGAATAATAAGACCAGGAAAATTAAAATTGGGAAGAAAAGGTAAAAGTACTAGGAGTATGATGGAATTTTAGAGGACTACATTAGGAAGGAGCATGTAGACTCACTGTTGTAGATGACTGCTCATCATGGATAGCTTTGTAGAAGATATGTTGGTCTAAGCATACACTTTGTGTTGGTTAATTAGCTATCAGTTAGCAATATCAATGAAATGTCACAGGTTTTATATTCAAGCCAGCCTGAATAAGTACTTCTGAATCTGGAGAACCAGTCAGGGAGGAAATCATTGAGCATAAGGAGAGACATGAAAGTGGAGTTCAGGCTCTTGGCTCTACTCTGAAAAATTCAATGCCTAACCAGCTCTTGGTTCCTTAATAAAGCATTTTTACCCCCCAGACCTATTCTGATGGGGCTCAGTGTAGTCTGTAAATACAGATGGAATTGTTTTTAACCTGGGACTCTACATAGCATTTTCAGGAACGAATCCAACTGATGCACAATGAAGTAATTTTCTGTAATTATGGTTATGTATTGTTATGTATTGTCTAACCAAAAGAAAGAAAGTAACCAAGGAGTTTTTATGAAATCAATTAAGTGGAAAAGAAAAAGAAAATATGGATAATGAGGTGCTCTAAATATCAAGAGTTTCATTAATGTGAACTGTGCTGAAGGATGGATTGAGCACTTATGGGTGGGCAGAGAATTACCTGCCTTGGTAACAATCTACCTCCTTCTTCCCTTGAAAGACCACTGATCTCAGTCAGCAGAGATCAGGTTGAAGGTTTATATATTTGAAACATCAGGTGTCAATTAGGAACTTGGAAGAAAATTTTCTTCTCTATCATTACATCATGTGGTGGAGGACACTTGAAGAACATGAAGGCAATTTTTGATGAGAAAACTCAAGTGATGGGCAATCTTAAATTCTCCTACTGCAAGCTATTTATGCATGTAACTTCTGCAAGGATGCTGTGGGGGTGGTCAAATAGCCTGAAATGCTGCAGAGGCTCCATCCCTGGTGATGGGCAGGTCCTGGCTAAGCTGCTCCAGCTGACCCTGCTCTGGGAAGGGGGTTTGGGCTAGCCTACCCTGAGAAACCTGGGGAAGTTATACTGCAATATTTGATACTCAGGTAATTTGCTTGCTCACAAATACATGGTCTGAATGACTAAACAAACATTAATTCTAAGAGAAGGAAAAATTAATAAAAATGTGACAAGGAAATAAACAAATTAACAATAACTTACTCCTAAATTTCAGCTATACTGACAATTATTAACTGTCCTTTCCTTTGTGTAGACTACTGTTCAGCCATTTCTAAAGTAACCTTCTATCATAGCTTATAATTTTAAGTTTTTCTGAATAACAAGACCTGATTTAAGCTGGTCTAAACTGTTGCCTGGTTTAGTTTTTGCTAGCTGCTCCTTGCTTCACCAGACTCTATTAGTCTTAGCTATGCTTTGCTCCATTTCTTGAACTCACTATATTGTCCAGCTGTTTCTCTGTTTTGCTGCCATATTTTGCTACTTTACTGCCTGTGAGTGGAGAAGAATGCACAAGTATCAGCTCAGCTCACAGGAAATTAGGAAGTACCTTTTTCTGTTCATACAGCTGCAAAATCTCCTGCTTCTCCATGTCCCATCTGTAGCCTTTGAACTACATTGCTAGGAGGGACTGTCTAAAATTAATGGGATGCCCAGACATAGCTAATTAGCTTAAATTTCTGTACACTACTGTGAACACAAACTTCACCTCCTTTACTATGTAATTTCTAATTTTTCAATTATAACACAAGAATGCAGAGCAGCCATATTTTAGGCAGTTTTTTCCTTTCCACAGATTCTTATTATTATTCTTTTTCTTTTTCTTAATTTTTTCTTATTCTTTTTTTTACCACATGCCCACTGCATAGTCCTGTCCTTGTTGGTGTGGTCTTGTTTTTGTTTTTGTTTTTTTTTTTACTGGGTTTTACTTCTGAAATTCATGGGGCACAATGAGATATTGGAATCTTGCCTTCATACAAGTCTTGGCTCCAACCTTTTGTGTGCATCTAAACCTTTGTCTAGAAGTGATCAGAAACAGATGATAGGCAGAGTCACTTTTATCAGGACTCTCTGTCTAAGCCATTACCAGTTTCCACAAACAGATTGTACCAGAAAATTGTGATCTCAGTTAAAAAATGAAGTTTGAAATAAACTCCTTTTTTTTTCAGTACATTCTTGAGAAAGAAGCAGTGCCTCATATTCAGCTGTACCACAATTCCTGAAATACTCTGGAGTGCTTTTCCTTTAGGAAGGAATATGTAATTGTATGTAATGGTATTAGCTGTTAATCCTTGCTATAATATTTATGTTTTAGAACAACTGGTGTCACTGTACAGTCCCTATGTGTACATATGGTAAAAGAAAATCCCTATCTCAAACACCATACTGTTCAAACTGACAAGGCAGAAAAAGGCACAAAGAGACTCTCATGATTCTCGTCTTAGAGCTGAAAATTCAAACCTTGGGGACATTAGACAATTATTTTGTTGTCATAAAGTGGTTTGCTGCTGAACAGGGAGATGAATGGAACCTTGGGTTCATATTTTAAAAAAACTAAATCAGTCTGGAAAAATTATTTGAAGAAACACAATCCAACAGTGAGTGGTCTCCTGGATTCAACTCATTCAGTATTGTATGACAAGATGCCAGAAAGAAGAATCATTGGGTATGACACACAGAAAAATATCTGCTATTAGGATAGTATGATAATGTTGCAATTTGATTTAGCTCTCAAATTAGAAAGTTAGAAACGAAGAAAATATAGATGGGAAAACCTGTGATAAACTACTACAAATATGTTTTTGAAATCCACATCTGAGTGTGTTGAAAGGTTCTTGATAATTCTTTTGTTGGGTATGTTGCATATCTAACACAATCACCAATCAACCTTTCTGCAGGGAGTGCTTGGCTGTGAAGACAACTTCCTCTGGAATCTCAGCAATGAAACCCATTCCCATAGTGCTGGCTCTAGGATTATGGGAATGGGTTTCCCAGCCCTCTCTCACTCCTAGACAAGAACTGTTTCTCCACCAGCAGCTTCCACAGCCTGTGAATCAAATGCCTGTGCTGGCTCTTTAATAAAAAAACCACTGGATCCAAGTGTCCAGCTGCACTGCTGCAGAAAACACAGCTATAAAGCACCTGGAAGCAGCTCAGGTCTTACCCTCTGAGGCAGAGAACTCGTGCTTAAAGACCTGAGCAGGGTCCCTATAAGATTTTGTCAGGAAAATCCACAAACATCAGAGATTTATGTCCGAAAAGGAGAAAGAGGAGTCCTGCAATTTTATTTGAATAAAGAGAGAGAGGCCATTGGGGCACCTGGTCACAGAGTTTTCTCACTCAAGGTTTCAGAGGACACAGCTTCATTTTACCCTAAACTCCCAGCTGCATGTTGCCCTCTCCCTTTCCCCATTGGCCAAGGTAATAGGAAGGTACAGCCTTCCTGAACTGCCTAACCCATATTCCTCCTTGAACCTGTCATTTTACCCCAAAGTTCAGAAGTTGAGGTCTGTGCAGGAGCCAAGCTCTCTGGACTCTGCTGCCCAAAGTTAGCAGAGACATTAAGAGCCATGTCAAAGACTTCCACACCCACACCTTCACCCAGCCAATTGTTGGTAAAGACTTCAGCATCAGCTCTCCTCTCAGTATGATATCACAGTTATTGTGGCCATTGTCTGATGAAGGAGACCTTGGTGCAAAGGTCTTCCAGCTCCTGAGGGCACAGCCCTGAGGAGGGAGGGAGGGAGGGAGCATTGCCATCTCCAGCAGTTGGTGCAGATTGCCTCCTGGCTGTGTGCTTTACAGAGGGCACATCAGAATGCTGATACCCACAGCTGAGGACTGCCCTGAGCCTGCTCCTGAGCCCCAGGTTTTGGCTCAAAATGCCTGATGCGAGAGGGCCATGCTACACCCTGCCAAATTCTTGTTTTCCTACTAGGATGATGAGAGTGAGTTTCACATGCCCCGAGGCAGCCTGGATGGTGTTGGAACACTGTCCTGGGTAGAGGATTGAGAACTTTTTTGCTGTTTCCCAGTGAAATTTCCTAGCTTCTTTCTACATGTGCAAAGAAAAGGCTGCATTGGATCTGAAGGCTCTGCAGCTGAAAAGGTGCAAGTATGCAATCTTTCTGTCAGAGCAAAAGTGGAAGCAGGGAAAGCACTGTGAAAGCCAGGGACCCCCACAGAATCAAACAGCATCATGGAAGAAAATCCACCAGAGCTGTGAACTACAAAAAGGGCATTCTTGCCTTAAGAAGCAGTGGCTTAGTGCAGTCTGGGAGAGTGTATCAAGGAAGGAAGTACTGCTACTTGCTTTCCCTGCTCTTATATTCTTCTTAGAGGATCTTTTAAATTCTAACATTGGAGATGCTCAGCTGATGGGATGAAACCTTAGGGTGCAGATTAGATGTGGTCCCTTACTAAGACTCCTGCAGTTTCACTCCTAATTCTCTTTCACAACAAAAATAATAAAGAAATGAATTATCCAGGTAGGCAGAAGAAGCTCATGAAAAGCTAAGCCCTCATTGCAAAAATAATAATAATCATACTAGTAATAAGTGATCAGTCTTGCTCCAAAAATAGTAGGGTCTTTTTAAGAGCTTTGACCTTGAATTTTCCTTAGTACTGGTGTAAATTACTCAAAAGAGCTGTTGTCTTCCCTGCCCCATGTAGTACATTTTAAAATGGAGGGAAGATGTTTTAACAACTGAGAAGTTGCAAAATGTAACATCTATTCATATCCATCTCATCACCAAATCACTCTGTCACTCTGTGACATAAATAAGACAAGCAGACAACTTCAAAGCTCCTTGGAAGGAGATGTTTAGGGACAGAAATGGACATGCTTTGCTTGCCAAGTAGGACACGGTGTTTAGAGTGAGTCTGTGACCAAAGTACCAGACACTCATTGACAAATGCAGAGCTGCTTGCAGGATCACCTTATCATTATGCAGAAAAACTGGTGGTCTTTGCTTTTAGCCAACAGATTCATGTGCTCAATGCTATATGGGAGCAAAGGGTTCACAGCATACTGAGGCAGAGAGCAAAACTGTGCTTGGATTGGCTTTTAATGTGGAGTTATTTAAACCTGTGTTGTTGGAGAGGGTGGGCACACCTGGCGTGTGAGGCATTCACTGAGCAGCCTCAGGAAGCCAGGCCTGGCTTCTCTGCTGCTTACAGTGAACATCTCCCCAGAATTAAAACCCCATGCAAACAGATTTAAGTGTTTGTGACTTCTATCTATGTCTGAATTTTAAGAGTAGCTTGGAGGAATGAATTTAAATCCACATCCCAAAAGCAAACAATGCTGTAAGCTACTGAATTACTCCTGGCCCTTTTCTGTGTATGTACAGCACTGCCTCCACAAGCAAATCCCTTCTGCCCTTTCATTTATGCAGCCAGGTGGTGTATTTAACCTGCATCATCCCTAAACCTGCTCTTCACAGCATTTAATAATCCACCATATGGGTCAGTTTCAGGTGTGGGAATTGTTCCCACTAAGCAATGTGAATCCTTGAACCCTGGGATCCTCTTTCCTCTGTTAGGGATCATGCTTACATGCCCAGAGCAAGTTCCTGTGGGATCAAATCCACATTGCTTTGATGTGACTGGCATTCACAGCTGCTTATCTTGGCTGCAATGGCTTTGGGATCGCCACCTTCACAAAGGAGTGGTTTTAAGTTTGTACACTTTAAAATAATTTTAGAGGCAAACTTTAGAAAATTTTAGAGAAGTGGATAGATGGACAGACAGATGGACAGATGCACAAGCAAGAGGTTTGACACAGGGTTGATTATCTGTGACCCCAGTGTGATAACTCTGGGGATTTCATGAGGTGAATGTTAATGAATCCCTTACAGTTCTGGCGCCTGAAAAGACTTCAGGTCTTTTTGAGTATCTGAAGCCACCCACTTATCTTTCTGTGCTTCGGCTTCCTCAGCTACAATAAAACACCTTTGCCTCTTTTTTTTCCCAGCTGTGAGAGCTGTATCTCTGAAATTATTTTCTAAGGGCAATACTCTTCACTTGAGTTATGGTGATCCTTCCAAACTCGTGTTACTTGAGATGCTTTGTGCTGCTGCCAAAAGCAGGACTGATGCTACATTGATGCAGGAGATGCTTTCATTGATGTAGCAGGACAGCTCACCATCTCATTAAAAACTCACTTATAGACAGAGACCTTAAGCATTGCACTTCTGACCCATGTAACACATTTCTGCCACGTAGACTAAACAAAACTCTTGCTTGACAGAGACCAGCAAATCTCCTGAGAGATGAGAAGTCATCTCTGATACATGAAGGTTCAAGCAGCAGCTGTCTCCAAATTCTGCACTACAGTGAGTAAGGACTGCTCAGCTCAGCACTGGGACATTTGCATGTTTCTAGTCCATTGCTGAGGAAAGTTGTCAGGAATCCATTTTAAGTGAATCTGATGTATTTTTTTGTCTGTGATGGATTAGCAATCTGGCCAGCAGTAGAGGGGTAGCTTTTTAAGGTGCTACCTGAATTGCTTTCTATTGGAATACAATTCCCAGTCATTTCTCTGCGTCCTCCAGTGTTTCTCTGTGCTTTTTATCTTTGCCCTGTAAAGTAAGCCAGAGCTGTACCAGCCCCATTAAGGAGATCAGACAGTACATCTCCATGATCCCCATTATCATCAAGAGCTGATCTAGGGTAGAAAAGGGCATTTTTCAGCTCTCTTCCTCCAGTCCCTCAGCTCCTGCAGACTGCACAGCTCAGTCTGAATTTCAAAGGATTGTGGTCTGGAATCTGCTTTTGATTATAATGATATAAAGCTGGAGTCCTCTGGCTTTGAGGGACAGGTCTATCGCATTTGCAAACAGACACAGGTTTTCAGAGAGCATTTTTGCCTCCAGTCTGATGTGCTGGTGTGCAAACTTCCCCACCTTTCTCCCCGACCTCCAGCTCCTTCCAATCACTCATTCTGAGATTTTATTTATAAATGAGTAATGAACAGGGAGAGAGTAAATGGTCTGCTGAGGGAACTGAGATGAACCTTATTAATATTCTGTCTTTTCCCTCAAGTCACAGGGTAGGTGACCACAGCCCCATCAGGGAAGTCCTGCCTGCTCAGTGCTTTGGAGAAACAATTATAAAATGCAAATATTGACAGAACACATCAGTATCTCACAATCTTCAATATTATTTCCTGGACACGGGTTACATGTAAGAAACAACATCTAATAAGCCTTTTTCTCATTAGACTGGGGTTGCTGTTCAAATAAGATTGGGTATGGCAGGGAGAAGGCTGAAGTGGATGTGTTTTTTCATAAGCCAAAACCTACTGAACAGGGATCATGTCAGACACGTCCCAAAAAAATCTTATTTACATCCTTAACTGACTGCCAGGGTCACAGCTCTTCTCATCAGGTGCATCCTGGGAAAGCCTGTCCTCATTTCACCGGGAAGAGAAAGGCTTAAAGAGCTCAAGTTTGGGGGTGTGGAAACAGGGGGACAATGAGGTGTCCTGGTGTCCAGTCCCTTCTTATTATTGTGTTCACAAAAATCCCCACAGAGCTCTCTTCTGCCTCTGCTTGTTTCTCAGGAAACTGATGCCAACCACCCTGCCTTTACTTACTTTGTCAAGGCTGGGTTTGAGTTAGAGGAAAAAACCCTTGTAGACCCTGGATTAGGACCAAGACTCTGGAACGAGGTGATGTGTGATAAATTATCACACAGACATCCTGGGAAAAGCCTTCTGATTTCACAGTCAGGAAAAAAAATAACAAAAATAAAGGGATACCACAAGAGATTCCCAGACTCTGGGAGCACCATTTGGTAAAGGATGATATGAAAGCAAGGAGAGTTTAATGAACAAATCAAGCCTGGATTTCTTTGTTTAGCAGCTCTACTTTTTGACAGATACGGCAAATCAGGTAAATTATTGAGCACCAAGAAAAACTCCAACTTAAAAATGGAATAGACTAGAATTTATTAAATTTATTGAGAGGTATCAATATATTAGCACAAACAAAACAAGGAAAATAAAAGTAAATTGTTAGGATGTCTTCTTTTCATGGTTGGGTGCTGCTAAATGGTTCCTGGGTGGGAAAAATGAAGCTCAAGTCTCAGAAATTCATCCTGATGATGGGACAGTATTTTTGCCTTATAAAGCTGTATCGTGCTAATGCTATTGCTGTCATACTCAAAAGGTTTATGACTTCTGCCTGAATTTTCTTACAGTTCTCTATTTTTAAAAGCCTATTAAAATAACCATGTTACCTGCAAAAAAGGATAGTCTTGCAGAATCACATGAAAATGAGACTCAAGAGATCTGGATTTGACTACTGACAGTCTCTCTGGACTCCTACATAAGCTTGAGCAGTGGCTCAGGGTATGGAAGTGGGTATGGAAGTGGGTTAACTTGCATTGCAAGACAAGTTATCTTCATTATAAACAAAAATATGCAAAGCCTGCAAACACAAGATACAGGCTTTACTGTTCTAGTTGTGTCCCAGGAATGATAAACTTACCCCTGGATTAATCAGGGGTGAGCATTTCATCATCTAGGACATCCACATTTTCCTGGTTTTTCCTCCTTCATACACAGTTTTGATTGGGTGATTTGTTGGGGTTTACACCCTGTATTTCATTTCTTAGTTCAGGCAACTCTTATTCACAGTCCTTCATTATGTTATATCTTGAGCTGGGAGGAACCTTTCCAGATGAGCAGCTAGAGATGGAATGAATTCAGAAGTTATGGGGGGGTTGGGTGAATAATTTCCATCAAAAAGACAAAAGTGAAAATAAGAGAGTCCTGCTGTGCTAAGTCAAAGCTTTTGCAGAGGTTCCATTTCTTTTTCTGAAAAGAGAAATGTGAGAATTTTTGCTAATTAATCTTTACAATAATTCCAGAAATCAAACTTCTTTTTTAAATAAATTAATAGTTACTCTTTAGTGAAGCGATTCCAATTAGACACACAGAAACCCTTTCATCAATCTAAACTGATTGATTTTTTTGCTTTGTTTGGTCAGTGGTGTAAATGCACAAAAGAAAAATCAATTGTTTCTGCCAGATGTTTTATGAGGTGAGAGGCTCAGCACCTCTGGTCTTTGTGTCTGCCCCTCCAGAGGCTGTGGTTACAGCTGCTTTTCTTTTAGCAGTTGTTCTGATTTCAGCTGGGCTCCTCCCCATTGTCTTGTCACTTCTTTCTCACCCTTGGCCATGCATTTGTGGTCCCCCGTGGTTCTCTTCACCACAGTCCTTTAAGAGGCTAAATAAATCACAGAATTGAGCTGGTTTAAAGTAACCATTCCTTCCCTTACCCCTTCTATAAGGTTTATTTTTAATCTAGATCAGTTCCTTGAGTGAGTGATGAGAGAACAACGTGATTCACCAGGCTGGTTACACCAAGGCAGCTGAGCTGCTGTTTTACCAGTTTACTGCTTTTTGTGTTTTATACAAATGGAATTTAAGCACTAGAAGGAGGTGGTGCTGGAAGAAGGGACTTGGAGTTGCCACTGATTTAAGCACTGTTATGATGACCTCCAGTCAGAGCTGAGATTGCAAATTCCTTTGGACTCCACAGGTTTTAATCTGCTGCTAATGCTGGGTGTTTGTCTATGCAGGATAAGGGTTAGTGTGGACTATTAGATAAAGAATTTATCAGGTATTGATTTAACTCCTGCTAGGTTATCCAGTCTTCCCTCACCATTCTGTGCTTCAGTTTCATTGCTATTCATGTCTGAAGAACTGTTAGCAAAAATTAGGGTTGGTAATTTGGGTTTGTAATTGGATCAGATAACTAAATAAGTGTGTGTGTG